>NC_091734.1:14125880-14448332 GCF_030179905.1 Drosophila bipectinata
TTGGCTTGATTAACGTTTTTTTTTTTTTTGCGGTTTCGAGTGTTGTTTGCTGCTTAAGTTTGCTTTTGCGTTTGGGGTCTTGTTTTATATGTATATATATATATATATATATAGATAGTTCTGCTTGATTGCTAGTTGAGTTGTTCACGAAGGCTGTTAGTCACGAATCTCCACCCACTTGGCGAGATTTCGGGCGACCAGTTCCTTATTGATAAAGATTACATTCTGCAAAGAAAGTATTCAAAATTAGAGAAGGTGTTTCCACACAAAAAACAGCTTTGCCGATTAGGCCCCAGACTTCCGGTGGCTCTGTCTCTCTCTATCGAAGTTTATCCTCCGTCCCACTCTAATCGGTGGATCGGAAACATACTCACATTGGGACCTAGGGAAGCGAATAAATAGACTTCTGGTATGTTGTGACTATTATAGCCGGCGACTTGTGCTTGCAAGACAATGCCTTTGGTAAGTTGGTTGAGGATTTCGGCCGCCTCGATGGACCAGGTATCACCTGAAAGACCCGAAATACCATTAAGACCTAATCATAACTGAGAATCCTAGATACTCACCGATCGGCTCAACGTTGGACAGTATACATTCGGTGGCCTGGAAGGGCACGGACATAAAGTCGGCGCGTATCTGGCGCAGAAGACTGAAGCCGACGTTCATGTAGCCGCCAAAGTCAAGGAACCTGACCACGCAGCGCTCCTCGTCCTCGGGATCAACGTCAACGATCTGGACGCGATACCACACTCCGTTGATGGGGATCACGCACACGGCGCTGATCTCAAGGCTGGGCAACGGGGGGGCCTCCATCGTGGAGTAGCTATCGTACAGCTGCTTCTGCAGCATGGGCAGCGATGGGTGCGAGGGGTGGAGCGGGTGCTGGACAAAGAAGTGCGACCCGGACAGAACCGCACTCACCACCACGTCATTGTTGATGCCCTCGATCAGTTTCAGCTGCGGGAGGAGGTTACAAGGTAGTTTCATTTCGTTTTCATTTCGGATTCATATCCTAGACCTGGTCTAGGAGACACAAAAAACATACACCACCGAGACTCAAGGTATGCGCCGACACGACAGGAACAGTGGCCTACATATGGATGCCAAAGGGCACTCATACACAGGACGCACTTAGAGAGCCCCCATATAGCTCTCTCGGTATTGCCCAGTAGGTGGGGAATACTGTTCAAGTTAGAATTGGCCAACTGGGCAACATCATGGACGAAATGCCATGTCGTGTCGGCGTCACCGGCTCGTCATCCCACCACTCACTTGTAGGTTGTTGAGGCTTTCTGTCGAAAGAGGAACTATGGTCTGCGGCAAGGCAAAGTGGATGCGTTGCATCGTAAAGTTTGGATACCGCTTGGAGGGCAGGCGCTGGCGGATCATCGCCAGGGCGGCGTCGATCTCGCTCTCGGTGCCCTCGATGGTGCAGATGCGCACCTTGGCCGAGTACGGATTCTTGCTGAGCATCACATTGGCCAGGGTCTTGGACTTGATCTGATTGATGAACATGCGCTTGCGGCCGTACAGCTGGCCGATCAGACTAATGGGGAAGAGGAACTCGTAGCTGGTCTTGGCCCGTGTCGCCTCCGAGCGCGGCAGGCTGGATCCCTTGCCAGAGTCTCCAGACTGGACGCTGCAAATGCTCAGCGAGGGACTGGCCGCGTCCACGTTACGCTTCTGATTTGTGTTTCCGTTGCTGTCCACGTCCAGTTCGGTCTGCTGCTGCTCCTCCACCTGCTCCTTCTTCAGGGGCTGCTGTTCCTCCTTCTTCTTGGGCGTCTCTTGGGCCTTCCCGGCCACCTCGGCTTTGGGCTCACAGTTGTTGTTCTGTTCGCACTCCTGCTGACTGCCGTTGGCGTTGCCGTTCGGGGCGGTGTTGTAGTTGGTGTCCAGGAACGAGTTCTCCGGCGAAATCTTGGGGGTGCGCGTGGCCTTGATCACCACCGGCTCCACGGTCTTGCTGTTGGTCTTGCGCTTATGGAACGACACCCGGTTGTTGATCGAGTCGGGAAGGTCGCGCGGCGAGGACAGATTCTCAAAGTCCTCGTCGATGGAGCAGAGCTTCTTGTGCTCGGCGTCCTGGATCTTGGACTTGAGCATCTCGGAGTCTATCTGCTGCTGGTGCTTGCCCGGCGAGGTGCGTCCGTTGCTCTGGATCTTGATGGGCGCCGACTTGCCGTACAGCATCGTGTTGGGACTCTCCCGCTCGTCACTGCCGCTGCCGCTGCCACTGCCACCGCTGCCGATACTTCCATTTCCGTTGGCTATGGTTCCGTTAATGTTCATCGACTTGCTGGCGGACTGCGGCAGCTTTCCGTTCTGGAGGACACCGTTGGGCTTGCGCGGCTCGGCGACCGTCTCCTCGACGGGTGAGGCCTGGGCGAAGGGGCTTGTGTCCTCGTCATCGGGCTTGTCTAAACGATTTTTATTTCTACGCCGAAACCAAAAGACGCCGAGTATAAATGCTACACCGGGCAGTGACAGGTAGAGTAGAGGACGACCGGATACCATTTTCGCTGAATATTGAAGGATCTGCAATGGAATAAATGGGGAATTTTTATTCTCTAATAATCTGCAATATATTTTAAAGAATATTATCCCTACTCCGAGGACTGTCGAGAGTTTGGAGACAAAAGTCAAGGCTTGTTTTGGAGAGAAAACTAGACTTTTAGGCTCTAATTTCAATCGTAGATCAATGTGCATGTAGATCTGCTGATAGGATCTTGGGGATTATATATTTTGTTTATAATTTGTTATCAAGAGACAGCGACTTGCAATCACAGTTCATAAACAATTATTCAAAGCGCTTGTCATGGGCAGTGATAAGGTTATATTAACCAAATACCGCTAATAATAGAGGTTTTTGGGTGAAAGGGAATTTTTTTTTTGAATTGTTTTCGGGTTTTGGGCATCACGAGACCCTCCGTTCATGCGCTCATTACCCAGCATAGGTATAGGTGTGTGTGTGTGTGTGTGTGTGTGTGTGTTCTTTGGCTCTTTGGCTTTTTCCTTTACGATTTCTGAACTTTTGCGTATTTATAGAATTAAATAAAAATACGTAAATATAGAAAAACAAAAATGTCGAGCCATACACCACCAAGAAGAGCCAACAAATTTGAATGCCACGCGGAAGCGAGAAGAGAGCGACAGCGAGAGAGAGAGCTTCGATCGAGTGGAGAGGAGATCGAGAGCGCCTGCGCCTCAAGAGAGCTCTCAAGTGAGAGAGTGAGAAAGCTAAGAACAAACCGTTACGTTTGGCCAAAAAGCAAAACGCCAAAAGTTACGAAATCATTACAAAACAAAACTAAAGTTATGAAGACACTCTTCTGCTGAAGAAGACATTCTTTCTTTACCTCTTCGATTTATCGATCTCGAATTCTATTAATCGTATTTTTTTTCGTTCGTTGGGGTTTTTTTTTTTCACAATATCTTTAAGGGTTTTGTTTTTTTTCTTTTTTTTTCTTGTTTATTTGGAAATATTTTTGAATGTGAATGTCTTTGAAACTAGTTTCTGGTTTTTTTTTTTATTTGTTTTTTTTTTATTCGATTTCGTTTATTTTGCTTTGGCTTTGAATTCGAAATGCCGGCGAAATGGATCGATCGATCGTGAGGTTTTCAAAATATGTATCGACTGCTCGGTTTACAAAGGGAAACTACTTTGCCGCCACATCTAATTGCCATTTCTTCAGACATTTTTTCGCAGCTTCTGCTTCTCTCGTCACTCCACTTTCCACCCCTCCCCCACCTGCCCCTTTTCAAAATGCAACAAATTCGAGAAGCTGCGTGGTGGCAAAAGTTTTTTTTTAGCGCCCTCCCCCCCTATGCCACCCACCACCCACACACACCGAAATGAGAAGAGAGAACACGAAACAAGTGATGGGGGAGGAGCTCATTAGAACAAAGAAATCCATCCACACACACACACTGAGATCTATGGCGCTGCATCGAAATTCGAAATTATTACAAAAGCATGGGGTCCCAAAGGTCCTCGGCTACTTAGTTGATAAGGTCTGGGGATCATTCCAACCAGCGGCTACACTGGAAAAAATCCGAGCTTAACAAACAAACTTTGGAATATTGTTTCCCCGAGAGACAAGATCGGTTATCAGGTAATTAGAAGAAACCCCAAAGCGTTTCTCCAGGTGTAACTGAGAAGGGGGGGTGTGATGGGCTGGGGGAGGGGAGAGGTGTCATAAAACGGCCATGGTAGGGCCCCAATGCCAGACAGCTGTGGTGTTTCCTAATCATGGATCGTGAAACCGGGTGACGGGAATTTTTTCACCAGTGGGCTTGTTTTTTTTTTTTATTCATACTCCATAGACGTCGTCGTAAGCTTGTTTATACAAAGTATATATTTATGCGTGGTCATGTCTGTGCGTGTCTGTCTGTGTGTGGGCAAACAAACATGTTTAGGCATGTTTTTTTTCGGTGACTTTGAACTTGCATTGTTTTTGTTATTGTTGCCTGTTGCCACAAACTTGCTTCTCCATGAATATGTAAAGGGTTGGAAGGGGGTGGGAGGGGGAATTCAATTTTGAAATTCCCTTGGCGGCGTTATCACCAAAGCCACAGAGAGCAGCGAGAGCACAAGAGCAGGAAGCATGCGGTGAGCATTGAGCGAGCAAATGAGAGCATCATCAGCAACAGCAACAACAAAACAACCAGGTGCAACAACAACAACAAAAGTAAGAAGAAGAAGAAGGAGACGGAGAACAGGAGCAACAAAAACATTGCCAGCTAGCCGAAATTCTCAGTTTTTATAATCTTGGCAACGTGGTTTCCGATCATATGGTCGCTAGCTAAATCGGTGGAGCGGGTTGTATAATCGGAGGTATTTATATGCACTGCATATATGTATGTACATATATATATCTATTGTTGTTTGGCGTTATAATGGGAGTGGCACATGGCTCCTTTCCACGATACACACATGTAGTTATGCTCTCCTTTTGCGCCTTCTTGTTTTTTTTTGTAATTTCTTTCTTATTTTTATTATTTTGTTTGGAGCGATAACACAATGCCGATGGATTGGGTGAAAGCTGTAGGAATAATAATAATAATAATAAAGACAAAAAAAAAAAACATTTCTTCTTGTGTGACTCACAGAAACCATAGATATATGCGTATGTATATGCAGCAGCTATGCTATCATTGTGTAATACTGCTCCCGATTTCCTACCGATTCTCCGGAACGGCAAGACCAACAACAACAACAAGTAGGATAAACACTCAAACAAAAAGTTATGAAAAAAAAAAAAAAAACGGTGGGTAGGGCGGGGGGACTGGCGTTTTGTCGCAGGATAACTTGTGGAACAGCCACAATGTTATTCATATAAAGGAGCCGACGTATTTGTAGTTTTTGTTTTGGCCACACGCTTTGTGCTTTTTGGTTTCTCCACCTTCGCCTCTGCCTCCGCCTCCGCGGCTGGCCGCTGCTGCTTTGTACTAGGTTATGTTCCGCGTGTTTCGTCTTACCTTTTGGAACCGCTTTGGTAACTTATTATGCTGCTTGTTTTGTTTATTTTTCAAATACGTGTGGCTCAGTGTTCTTTTGCGTAACGTTTTTCACTTTTTTCACCGCTTTTCGCCGCTTAAATTACGAAAAATTGACTCCACGACTAAAACACGTGTCTACGTTCCACCTTTATTTTACGTTATTTTACGTTACATGGCCGGCGTTCCCAGTGTTGCCACCACTGCCACGTTTGCGCTGTTTTTGATTTTGCGCGATACAGAGTTGCGTTTTTCCTTGATAAATAAGTCCAAAAAATATTGGCTTGCTGTCTATGGTGTTGCAAACGATAAACGAATATGTTTTTAAGACCCTAATTGCGCTTCAACACACAAAAACCAAATTATAAACTAGACCAGGGATGTCGAACATCAGGGATGACTTGATAACTATCGATAGGGTATTTTATATGAAATTCATAATTTTTACATAAAACACAAAGTTAATTAATAAATCAAATAAACTTGTGAATATTTCATAAAATATTTCTTAATTAAGGCTTAAAATCTTAATAAAACCATTGCAAGTATCGTAGGATTAACTATCGGATGATAATGTACAACAATCGATAGCTATAGGATTTACATTTTTAAATTATTTTTCTTTTAAAATATTGTATAAAATAAAATAATAAATAGCGTATAATTATAACTAATAGAAAACTATTTAGTTGACCTTTATAACCTACACAAAAAAAGTAAACAAAAATAAAGTATTTTTTACATTTTAAAATAATATCAGGTTTAGATGGAATATTTTAAATATTTGTGAAATTGTTCGGTTTTGTTAAACAAAACAGACTAATATTTTTAATTGAGATTCAAAATTGATCAATTCCGTGTTTTTTGGTTATTTTAACTTTTAAAAATTATATGTTTCCGTGAAGATGAGCTCCAAACCCCGAATCAGTATTTTCCGTTAATACTATAGGATTCGAATTTTTAAAATATTTTTCTATTAAAATATTGCATAAAATAAAATAGTAAGAACCATTATTGTGTAAGAAACAAAATTCAATTTAGATAAACTTTGGCTATTTTAAGTTTTAAATATTATGTTTCAGTTAAGATGAGCCCCAAGCCGCGTATCAGTATTTTCCGTTACATGGTCACTCCACCACAACCCCCAATTGGCCCCACACTCCGCCCCCCACTTAGTGTACATAACAAACGGACTTAATTGGCAATTGGCTAGCGAGTTAAATGTGCGCGGCAGGCAGTCCCATCGTCAGTGCACTCCTCAGGCAGAATGTGCTCCTGCGAGGCGTTAGCGCCATCCGAGGATCCACATCGGTGGTCAGGGCCAGGTCCAAATCAAAATCCCACTGGCAGTCCCGCTCTTTTTCATCGGACGCTGGAGCGGCCGTTACAGGGGCTTCCGCTTCCGCTCCAGATGCTTCCCATCCCGCTCAGATCTCGCACCCGAAAACAGTGAGTGATTTCCAAGAGCTCTACCAAGCCACCAAAAAGAAGTTCCAATGTAAGCCTCAACCAGTCGCAGGCATATGCATATGCGTAGTACGTGTGCACATTCTATTAATATCCGAACGTCAACTAGTCGTCCCATTTCACGCCCACATTCTCCCGTCCTCTGACATTTTCAGCCAAGAAACTGCCCGTCGATGTTCATCCGGACGCGGTGTTCGCCTGCAACGAACTGGACCTGAGCGAGGTGCAGGTGTATGGCTTCGATTATGACTACACGCTGGCCTGCTACAAGCCCGAGCTGGAGGGTCTGCTGTACAGCCTGGCACGCGAGATGCTGGTGAAGCGGTTCCGCTACCCGGAGGAAATCCTGGAACTGGACTACGAGCCGAACTTTGCTGTCCGTGGCCTGCACTACGATGTGGAGAAGGGACTGCTCGTCAAGCTGGACAGCTTCCTGCAGCTGCAGCTGGGCTCGGTATATCGCGGACGTACCAAAGTGGAGGCGGACGAGGTGCTGAAGCTCTACCACAACCGATTGCTGCCCATTGCCTATGTCGAGGGCCCCAATAACAGCTACCGAGTTCGTATCTTATCTCGCCCCGAATATCAATCACTGATTTATGATCTGCTTCCATTCCACTGTATCGTTTATAGCACAACACCAACTCGAAAATGGTTCAGCTGGCCGACCTGTTTTCCGTACCTGAAATGTGCCTCTTGTGCAATGTAATCGAATATTTCGAGCGTAATCGCATCGACTACAATCCAGAGATTGTTTTCCATGACACCAGGACAGCCATGGGCTCCTGCCATCCCATAATGCACGGCAAGGTGATGTTGAACACCGAAAAGTATATCGAACGCAATCCAAAGCTGGTCAAGTATTTCGAAAAGCTTCAGCAAGCTGGCAAGAATCTCTTTCTGGTCACAAATAGTCCTTACTCCTTTGTGTAAGTGTCCTTTCTAATGACACTCTTAAGGATACAATCTAATGTTAATTTTGTTTTTTGATTTTTGTAGAAACTGTGGCATGTCCTGGCTGGTGGGTCCCCATTGGAGGGAGTTCTTTGATGTGGTCATTGTTCAGGCCCGCAAGCCCAAGTTCTTCACAGACGAATCTCGACCCATACGTCTCTTTGATGAACGTACTCAGTCCCATTTGTGGGATAGAGTCTTTAAGCTAGAAAAGGGAAAAATATACTACGAGGTCAGGAGAGGAAATGCTTTCTTTTTGTTGCTTTTTTTTTTTATTGATTTTTGAATATCCTTCAGGGTTCTGTGCGACAGCTGCAGGAGCTTAAAGGATGGCGCGGTCATTCCGTGCTCTACTTTGGTGATCATCCCTACAGCGATTTGGCGGATGTCACCCTGAAGCACAGTTGGCGTACAGGAGCCATTATAAGCGAACTGGCGGTAAGAGACTCTTTGAAATATCTAAGGATTCCCTCCTAAATCATATTGTATAAATTTTTAGCACGAAATCCAAACCCTGAACCGTGTGGACTTCAAAATGAGCGCCAATTGGCTGCAGATGCTGACCCAACTCATCGAGGAGACCCAGGACGATGAGAGCGATGCGGCCCAAGCTTGCCTCCGAGATTGGATGGACGAGCGGGATCAGTTGCGGTATGAAACGTTCAAATATGTTGCATTCCTTTATTAATAGGCATTTTCTATTAATCTTCTTGCAGTAACAAAACCAAAAACGTGTTCAATGAGCAATTTGGCAGCGTTTTTCGCACCTATCACAATCCCACGTACTTCTCGAGACGACTATTTCGCTTTGCCGACATCTATACCAGCGACATTACGAACCTGCTCAAGTTCTCCACCACCCACACATTTTATCCCCGACGGGGCGTGATGCCCCACGAATACGCCTCCCACTTTATTTAAATGGACGCCCATTTAGGAAGAAGCTCAGATTAGTTTTAAGTAAAAAAGTGCCAGTGTTGATTGCTTGTAGCTCGAAACTAGTGAATTTATAGCCTGTATATCGTTATTTACATTGTTGCTCAATAAAATCGTTGTAATAGTTCAAGAAAGTCACTTTTCTAGTCTTTGGAACTCGTATTTTTCGAAATGGCAGGTTATTTATTATGAATAATTTGATAATTTTTTATAATTATCAACTGTTTGTGGTCTTCTAATCATATTTATGCAATCTCTTTTAAAGTGCTGTGCAAATAATTAACAAATTAAACAAATCCGAAGCTGAAATTGAGTTTTATTTGAATTTATATTGAAATTTATCAAAAAAATTGAATTCTATAGGAAGAAAACTTAAAAATTTATCACAAATGTAACACGATTTCTAAAAAAAAGTTAAAAGTAATTTTTTCTGATCAAAAATATCTATATAATTCATTTTTTCAACGATTAATAAATGGCGCCAAAAAAAATACCACATATGTAAAAACTTAAAAAGTTTAGTTCACAGACTTCCTATAGCCTAACGCTTATAAAATCTCTTACTTAATTAAAAAATAACGTTCATTTTAATATAAATTAACAAACATAAAATAAAAAAAATACTAAAAAACACAAACTATCGACACTATCGATATGAATAAGGTGGCAACTCTATTCGAAAAGTAAGACCAGCTATCGTTTAGATTGAGCGATATTTAATCGCAGCCCTGGTTCTGTTTTTTGTGCCATTAACTCGCAAACCGAGCTGGTCTCTTTCTTTTTAACCTCACGACTTTGCAAGGTATGTACGCTCCACGTGGATCTCCTCCAATTTATTAAAAAATACAATTAAATAGTCAAAAATAAGGCGGAAACCTTATTGCCATTGTCAGCAGTCATTGATTTGTGCGTTTTGTGAAAATTTCCACTCGCGGAAACCAAAAATATAGTTATCGCAATTTTAGTTGTCAAATCAATGTACGCATGAAAATGGCGACGCAAGTGGAACTTTTGGATTGGCAAACTTATTAATTTGCATTATGTTTGACCTTACAGAGACAATGGCGGTGCGTTACGAGCTGTGCATCGGCCTCAACAAGGGCCACAAGACCACCAAGGTCAAGAACGTTAAATACACCGGTGACAAGAAAGTCAAGGGTTTGAGGGGTTCCCGCTTGAAGAACGTACGTAAACTATTGTTTTTTTTTTTATTAAATAGCTTACTCACACAACTATGTTTCCCTGTTTCTACAGATCCAGACCCGCCACACCAAGTTCATGCGCGATCTTGTGCGTGAGGTGGTGGGCCATGCTCCCTACGAGAAGCGCACCATGGAGTTGTTGAAGGTGTCCAAGGATAAGCGCGCTCTCAAGTTCCTGAAGCGCCGCTTGGGCACACACATCCGTGCCAAGAGGAAGCGTGAGGAGCTGTCCAACATCCTCACCCAGCTGAGGAAGGCCCAGACCCACGCCAAGTAAACGGATTCGCAGTTCGCAAGATGATGCACGATGACAAACATCGATTGTGTCGCGCGTCCAATGTTCCGGCATTGCGTGCCGCCTATTTTTTTCTGTTTTTGTGCATAATTAATATCCAAACTTACTTGGGAATGAGTCAAAGCATCCCAGAATTAAACAAAAAAAACATTTAAAAAACCCTTAAAGAACATGTGTTTATTTTTTTCAAGTGTAGAGCAACGGTTGAAATGTTGCCAGTGCTGTAAATGGCATAAATATTGTTTCAGAAAGTCCAGAAATATGTGAAAATTCTGAAGTTAAGAAAGGAAGTCCGTGGATTCATTTCTAGACCAAGCTGGTAGCTTCCATGCCATGTTTTTTTAAAGAAAACATTCCTGGTTTCTAGCTAAATTTATTTATTAACTTTTGGCTTAAAACAATAAAGTTGCTACTGGAAACTGTCAAGACGCTTAAGAATAATGTCAAATGGATATGAAATGAAGAGGATCCGACGAATCTCCAACACTAAATGCCAAAAATAATCTCAAGTACATTCACTAACACACAGTGGCAGACACAATCTCGTTATGGGTGCGGGGATATGCTCGTAAAACAGTGGACGTGGATGCGCTTAAGGATATACACTTTAAAACACCGTAAAATGATGCCTTCCCTAAGACTAAGAAGTTAACCTATGCTAATGCTGATAAAGCCAGTTAGTCGGCTCAGGATTGTATGGGGCACGAGATCAGATTTCTTTTGGACTGCTGCTGTTGCTTTTCCGCTCTCTCTCTCCATTTCTCACAGATCCTCCGATAGGCTGGGCAGCGAGATCACCACTTCGCCCACTAGCTGCGCCTCATTGGGATCATTGGATACGAAGATTCTTTCGTATTCGCCGTTCGTGGGGTCCACGATCTCGAAACAGGTACCAATGACGGGCTTGGTATCCTCTAGCTGCGGCGACAGGATCTGTTGTGTGACCTCCAGACTCTCGATGCGAGTGGTCTCCAGGCGGTAGAAACCGTTCTCGTCCACCCGGTAGGTGAAGCGCTTGTGGCCTGACGGTAACCGGAAGCCGTGCTTCTTGATGAGGTGAGCGCTGAGGGATTTGCCGCTCTTGAAGAAACGCTCGCAGCAATGGCAGGCATACAGGATGGGATTGTTGCCGTGCACCTCCAGAAAGTGCTGGAGAAGATTCTTGTAAAAATAAAGACGTAGCTTGGTGTTTTCTTTAAACTTACCCGCCGCATTTGGGTGTAGGTGCGCACAGAGTACTCGCAGTCCGGGTGCTCGCACTGATGCACCGTCTTGGAGTGGACGATCTGGACGTGCTTGGCCAGATCCGACTCCCTGACACAGCGGGTATCGCACTCGCTGCACTTCAGGGGCTTGTCCTTCAGGTGGCGGTAGCGTATGTGGGTGGTCAGCGAGCCGGCGGAGCTGCAGGTCATGTCGCACATGGTGCACTTGTAGCAGTTGACATGGCGGACCACATGGCTCTTCAGCAGCTTCTTGGTGGCGAAGAACTTGAAGCACTGGGCGCACTGAAAGCTGTTGGCTGCGGAAGAGAAAGTACAGAAGTGTTAGTCTCTATGGATAAACCACGTATGCCCCACTCACTGTTGTTTTCCGGCTGGCGGCGCAGGTGGTCGAACAGGGTGGTCTTAGTGCGGAACAGTTCGCCACAGTGGAAGCAGGCCACCTGTTTCTTGTTCGAGTGGGTGCTGATGTGTTCGATGAGGCGGTACTTGTTGCCCATCTGCTTGAGGCACATGGTCCAGTTGCACTGTGTCTTGGGTCGTTCGTCCTCAGGCGTCTTCTGAATGTCATACTCGAACAAAGCATGCTTTACGATGTGATCCTGGAACTCTACAATGGACACAAACTCCCGTTCGCAGTCCGTCCAGCCGCACAGAAAATTCTGACCAAGATGGGGCAGTTTCTCGGCTTGGCGCGGGGGCGCCGTACAGGCGGGTATCTCCGGATGAAGGTCGCACTCTAGTTTGCCCTGGAGCAGCAGATGCATGTAGTAGCCATGATAGTACATGTGCCGTTCAAATTCTTCGAGACACAACGTCTGGTAATCGCACGTGTTCCAGATGCAACAGTGAATCGGCTCCACCTCCGGGTCCTCCTGGCCCACCTGGCGGGCATACTCCTCCAGGTGCTGGCCAATGTGTGTGTTCAGATTCCATTCCCCGCTGCAAATCTCCTGGCAACCATTCCATCCGCACATCAGCTGCATTTCGGCGGGCTTCTTTCGTTTGCTGGCATATGTGGGCGGTGTTGGGGGCTGGGGATTCATCATGGAGGTGTCCTTCAGTTAGCCCAATGTTCGTTTAATGGAAATCTGAAATCTTGGGCCAGATTTTGGGCGGTTTCTCTAGAAAATACACGGATTTGGTGGGAGCCTAAATTAGCGATGGCACAAGAACCGTCGAAGGTTTCCACATCGCGGGGTGGGTGCTGCGATATCTATCGATACCAGCATCTATTCCAAATATTATTCCAGGATCATAGGATTTATTACAGATTTTCTGGGGTTTATTTGTTATAAAAATAGTCTTTAAATACTGGAAAAACATTTAAAAGATTTACAAAAAACAGGACTTGACTTTCATTAATTTTTATCATCTTTTCACGAAAATAAAACGAATATTATTAAAACGAAAATCATATGAATATAAGTTTAATAAATAAAAATTTTCTTTTTTTTAAAAATATTTTTTAATAACTGATTATATTCACAAACTTGTTTCTTTTTAAGATTAAATAACCGCTTCATTTTAGTTTAGATTTTAGTTTTCAGACTTGAACTGGTTAGTTTTATTTACAGAATAATGTCTTCAATAATAATTTCCAAAATAAACTATGTATTCATTTATAAATGATAAATTAAAATAATATAATTTTTCTGCGAACTGATTTTTTAAATGTTTCAAAATATAGAAAAGTATAAAATTTTTCTAGTTTATAATAAACTAAAAATCTTGATAGAGTCCTTAAGAAATGTAGAATAAATAAAAGTAGAATTAGAATCGTTTCGAAGAGGATATTTATCCATTCTTATTTAAGATATAGTGTTTGATATTAAGCCTATGGATACTTTATGGAGGAGAGACACAGTTTCGGTATTCCTTTCGCTAATTCATATTTTACAAATACCGTTTCGTACCGCGGAAGCACAGCTGCCTGGCAAAGCTGGTAGATCCGATCCCGCCCTGCTATTCAATAAATATATTTATGCTTTATCCTTATAGTCCCGGCATCACGTAGGCAATGTTATCCAGTGTGGTGGCAAGATTCCTGCTTAGCTGGGCCTTGTTCTCCAGCCCAGGTATCTGGGTGGTCATACAGAGAAGTGGCCCCATCGAGCAGAGCAGGCTGTCCAAGAGCACGGACAAGCTGCCGGAGAGTGCCACATGACCGTTGTGCTTCTTCAGACGCTCCCCGATCACCGTTAGACTTTCCCCGAGGAGCTTCAGGTGTGCTGCCGCATCGATCACCTCGATGCTGGTTGGTGACGCCGCCGCCGCTGATGTCTCCAGCTGATGGGAGCTCTGGCTGAGCGTCTCAGTCTCGCTAACTGCTTGAGTTGTCCTGCCACTACGTGTGTTGATGCGCCTTGTGGCCTGTGAGGTACTCGATTCTAGAGCGGCGGCCGAAGCAGCCGATTGCTGCCGATCGGCGGCCAGTTTCTTGGTGCGGCTTGTCGTCGCTCTGTTCTGGAAGCTCGACTCCTGTTGGACTCCTGAGCCAGTCGGGTTAGGACTGCCGTTGCTTGCCATCTGGGTGGGGATAGTTGGGCTAGATGGATCCCGCGACTTGGCCCTTGTAGCCTGCATTTTGGCCTTGCGCTTCCAGGCGTTCTTCTCCCGGTTGGAGACGTTTGCCCACATCTCACCGAGCTTTCTGGCCACATTGGAGAAGTCTACCAGAGATTTGGATGGTATGTTATATGATTTTATTGAAATTTGTCAAGCTTCAAGCTTACCCAAGTCCTGCAGATCCTTTTTTCGCACCTCCCTGGCCCACAAGCTGTAGGCGGTGTAGCGCTGCTTGACCTTCTCCTTATCTTTCCCGCCAGGCGACCTTGCGTCCTTCACAGGACGTCGTCTGTTGGCGCTTGCCACCTTTTCGCGCATGTAGAGACTTTGGCGCACCGGGGACTCCTGGTTAGTGGCCTCCGCCTCCACACCGTCGACCAGGTCCTGCACCAGGTTGTCCATCTCGTCATCGGAGTTTAGAATAGCTGCGGTCGTTAGGAGAGGAGCCTCCGACTCTGAGACATTGGGTTCTTCGAAAATTCCCATCTCCTGATCGCTGGGTTCGAGGTCTCTCATGGCATTTGATGGCCGACCACGACCCGGATATCTGGACGGTTGCCGACCGGTGCTCTGGCGCCGTGTCCGCTTCTCGATCTCCTCGGGCGACTCGAAGTCCAGCAGTTTGGAGGACTTTTTGCGTACGCGACCGCTGCGCGAAACGCCCGTCACCTGAAAGTCTAATAAGAATTCGTTTCGGTTACCCTGGGATCCTGCATTGAGCTGTTTTTGGAACTCACCCTTGGCCACCTGGTTTGAGGTGGGGGACTCCATGTTGGGATCGCGCTGTGGAAGCTGGGGATTCGACGGTGGTTTCGATAGATTCTAGATTCGGAGCTATTACAACAACGACGCAAATGGGGACGCAGCAAACAGCTGTTTGGTGTGGCCAGGTGCTGCAAATTTCGCAACTTTCCCGTCACTTCTTAAGACAGTTATAAGCTTTGCTTTTTTTTAATGTAAATTTAAATATTTTGCAAGTAAAAATGATTTGGATAATATAGTAATTTTACCTTAAAATATTTTAGTTTTTATTTTAAAGAAAAAGAGCTTCCAAAGTCCTAGCCTTCGATACAAATAATTTTCTTGAAGTAATTAATCATTTAAAAATTCAAGAGGTTTTGCTTACTAATTAAATAAATATTTTATTTTTGACAGATCAATAGTAATTTGTCATTAAATTAAAAATTTTCAACACTATCGCATATTATATTCCAACATTCCATTCTCCGAAAGGTGCTGGTCACACTGCCATTACTGTTTGTTTTGCCGTGTTGTTGTTTTTATTGTAGGCGGCCTTTGGTTTATTGATTTCAACCCGCCAGATTGCCGAACGCTGAATGCCGACTGGCACGCGATATGAGTCGCCGGCCCCCAACCCAAGGACAACCACCCAGCCATTTATCAAGTTGAGTCGTCGCGCCGCATTTGGCGACCCGCTCCTAACGCCTTCCCCAGGCTGGCGACCAAAACACCGCCTGGAATTCAAATCCAAACGGCCCGCACAAACATTCGCTGGGCGTCTGTCAACCACAGTGCTTGTTTATCTGCAAAATTATCGCGAAATAATGTCCGTGGGTCGAGGCGTGGGAAATTCGGCCAACTGTGACCATGACGAGCTGGGAGAAGCCGCTGGAATCTCCGCCAGCGAAACGGACAACGCCACCGCCCTGGAGCTGCAGTCCAACAAACGCATCCTGTACTTCAGTGACGGTGTAATGGAGGAGATGTCCTCCGAGAGCGAGGACGAGCGGGAGCGGAACGGCGATGAGCCGGACAAGTGCTATGCCGTCCAGTTGGACGAGGTGCGTCATCTGAATTCCACACCAAACAGTAGACCAGACCCCCCCTAATGAGTCATTGTTTCCTTCCGGTTTCAGCGCGATATGGCACTGGGACCACGCCTACGTTACAAGGCCAGCCGGATGGGTAACCGATTTCTGGCCGGCATCGACTATGTGGGCGGCGGCCTTGCCTCCCTGTTGGGCATCACGAACAACCATAAATACGCCAGCGAGTTGGAGCACTACCAGCGCACCAAGGAGGAGGCGGCCGCCGAGGACCTTGACAATTGGCTAACGACGCCGCCAAACCGCAACAACAACAACAATAACAACGGCCAGAATGAAACCATCGTTCTATGTGGCCCCACACGCAGTGAGGCGACCTTGCCACCCAGCCGACAATGAGGGCTGGTGGGTGGGTGGTGGCGTGTGGTAGTTAGGTGGCAGGTGGTAGACAGGTGGTTTTGTTATATTCCTGTTGCCTCAAGACGGAGAAATGCTCATAGAGTTAGGCGGCCGACAAACATATGAGACTTTACTTGGAAAAGCAAGATCTTAACTTTCGATACTTTATTCGCTAGCAAATAAGTTACATTTAATAATTAAAAAAAAAGAAATACACGTACGAAATACATATATGTTTGCGTTTGTTAGTTGGACACACGTTTTAGTTTTAAAATTAAGATTAAGACCATCAAAAGACATTGATTTTCGACTCGAATGAAGTCCCTAAAGCTAATGGCACACTGAATACAATAGTAGGCATTACGGCTAGGATTGCAATTGCGTTTTCTTTCTCAAGTTAAGTACACTTTAAGATTGTTTTTCGGTTAATAATTAAGACAGGCTAGAAAAGTTGGCAAAGGCTCTAGGGGGAGGGGAGGACTGGGGCTCCTTAAAGAAATGATTATGCGTATCACAGTATTTGGTTGCTGCGTATTACTCTGTCGTATTCTCTCGAAAAATATATATATTCTATTATAGTATATATGGTAAGATATCGAAAAAATGCTATACGCAATATAGGGCAAGAGCGATTATCGGATTTGGTTACACCAAAACGGCTAAAAAGGCAACGCAAGGGCAACTAATTAGGAGCAAACATTAAGTACACACGAAAATACAATACGATCTGGGCCATTGCGGCTCCGCTTACAATTACAATTAGTCTGGAGGGGGGGTGGGGGGGGGCACTTCCTGGGATGGAACTTTCTAGCTAACACAATTACATAGATGGGTTATATACACAGTACATAGATGGGTTTTTGCAGGTTCTCCCTCTGGATAGCCACCCTAGTGGTTAGTAAGTACAGTACTCGATCGTGGCTGACTTGGGCGCAGCACAGCTGCTGCAGGAACATTGACTGGTGACTGGCTGGAGCCGGAGCTCCTTCAGTTGCTTGGAAATGACCCAACCTAGAGCAGCGTCTCGTCGCCGTAGTGCTGCAAGTGGGGATAATACTTCTGGGAGCTGTAGCTACCGGGTGGATAGTACAGGCGATGCGAGGACGATGACTGGTGTGGGTGGTGGTGCTGCTGGTGATGCGGGTGGTGGTGATGGTGATGATGGTGCGACTGGGTGTGATACGGATTGGGTAGATGGAGATGCTGCTGCTGCTGTGGCTGGTTGTGGTGGTGGGTGCTCCGGCCCAGGGAGTAGTTGGACATCTGGTTCAGGGAGATGGATCCAGCTCCCGGGGAACTTTTCAGCTTGTAGGGACTCGGGGGCATGGGAGCACTGGCCATGGAGGGGCGCACTGAATGATACGACACTACTGTGCTGTTACAGGCTGCATGCGATCCTCGCGAGCTGCTGTGGCCATCTAGGGCTGCGCCCACGGAGCTAGTGCCTCCCATGGCTGAGCCTGGCTTCGTCCGGCCGTTGCCCACCTGGCGCTTGTAAAGCGTCGAGATGCTGGGCCCCAGGACCCAAGCGAAGCAGCAAATGCCCAGCATTAGCTCCATGAAGGCGCGCACCAGAAACGGCCACAGCGGTGTGCCACCCGTATCGCCCGATCCCAGCCAGACATCGATGTTGGCAAACTCGTAAATGACCGCCAGCAGGAGGAGCGCGCAGGCCAGGCCGTAGATGAACAGGAAGATCCCTATGCCCGAGCTGCTGTGGGCACTCAGTTGCTGGAGCTGCTGCTGGAGAGTCAACGTGTTGCTGTTCCTCAGTATCTCCTTGGTGCGGCAGTGGACCAAGTACCCGGATATAAGGTTCATGGATCCAAAGATCCAGTAGCAGAAGACTGGTGTGGCCACCAGCACCTGCAGAGCCTTATCCGACTGGTTGCCCACAAAACAGGCACCTAAAATGGCAACAAAAACCTGAGGTTTCCGAAGGACATCTAGACTATAGCGATTCTTACCCAGCAGCTCATCAGCGTCCACGTAGCGGAAGACCAACACAGCTGCCGTTTGGAAGGCGGGCAGTCCCCAGGCCACAAAGCACACAAAGTTGTTCTGCGCCAGTTCCTGCTGGGCGTTCTTGGCGGCGCTGCTCCTTTTGGCGGGCGAGGGTATGGCCACATGGCCCTTGGAGTCGGGACTGTGCCGGCGGATGTCCCGGTGCCAGCCCAGGCAGAGCACTGCCCACCTAGGTAACGAACAAGATTGTCAATAAGATTCCACCTCCAACTACAAGCCAGAAATCTCACCAGGCACAGGCTGCCATGCCAAAGTAGTAGCGCATTAGGAAGACACTCGCACAGGAGGCGTTCGAGAGTCCATCGACCGTGAGCAGGGAGTCGTTGGGCGCCTGGGGATCCGTGCCGCAAGCCGTGGCCGTCCTGCCCACCACAAAACGCACCGTCCAGCCCAGCGTGACCATGTTGTGGCACCAGATGAGCGGCGACAGCAAACGAGACCACCGAGTGCCATCGCTGGCCACGAGACAGACGGTGGATACGAGGGCCAGGCCGAGGGCAGCATACGCCCAGGTGGAGACCCAAATCTCGGCCAGGTGCTTCTCCGATGGGGTGAACAGGATGTCCGCCTCGCAGAGCGGAGCACACCGGCCGGACCGAGGCAGCTTCACGTACAAATGGGACTTGGCCAGGCCGGAGCAATCGCCCATTCCCATTCCCATGCCTCCCACCATGCCACCTTCAGGTGGGTCCTGCTCCTGCTGCGGCTGGTGCATCTCCCCGGGGCCCTCCATGCACATGGTCTCGTGGTTGTTCTCCTTGGGGAAGCGCATGCAGTCGAGGGCCGGTGGCCAGGGAAAGCCAAAGCCCTGGAGTACAGGATGGCAGCGTAGCTGCACGGACTCGCACAGGCTGCGACAGGGACCGATGGCGTGGACAGGCGCCTTGGGCGTGCACATGGGCACGTAGGCGGCGCACAGGAAGAGCTTCAGCTGGGAGCTGCAGTCGTACTCGATCAGCGGGGTAAAGGACTGCAGGGTGATCTCCACGTCCGTCTGCATGTCGTGGCCCACCAGATTGGGCATGGAGGTCTCGTTGTAGCCGATCTTCCGGCACATCTCGATCCGTATAGTCTCGCACTGGCGGAAGGGTGGAATTTCTGGCGGAGAACTGGAACTCGGATGGGATCCGCTGACCAAAATGGGAAGTACCACAACCATCACCAGGAACTTTGGCAGGTGCGACTTTTGGTCGCTTCTGTGTTTAAGGGGGCGTGGCATCTTGGGTCCCCAGCGTCCCAGCATTATGCAGATCTCTGGTTTGGAATCTGAAATCTGGAAAATTGGTAACCTGTTCCAGGTTCTTCGTCTGCTCTCTTTCTCACCTGCAGGCTCGTTAGGCCACCTCTCTTTCGCTCCCTTGTCAACGCTCGTTAACTACCTTTGCGTCGTTCTTGTTATCGCTTCTCCTTCTCCCACTCCGTTCGCCTTCTCGTGCCCCTCTGTGTTGGCTGGGCTCCCTCACGGCCCCCCCGCCCCTTTTTTTGGGTGAACGGGTTTTTTTTTATTCAATTTTTCGGTGCTTTGCAGCCAACAGCGGAAAATTCCATTATTATATTGCACATAAACTTGGCTCTTTTCGCACTTTTCACCGGCCGAAAATGATCTTCCGCTATTTAGAATATTATTTACGATCGTTATAGGTGCGATTTTAAATTAGTTCGTAATTCATTATTGGAACATTCTTTTTTCGTTGTTTGTTTACGCGTAAGTGTGACCGGCTGCGGCTGCGCCAAGAAATACCCTTTATTATTCTGCTTATCGATCTTTGTTATCGATAACAGCTTAATTCCAACTGGAATACATGGAAAGTGCTAGTTTCGTTTAAAAACATTTTTAAAATTTGGGTTTCAAGGTGTTTAAATGTTTATAGTGTGTGTAATGATCATGTGCAATAGTGGATCGATGTAGTTAAAGTGTTAAAAGTCAAAAAGTCGACGGTCTGATGAGAATCTTGCTTAAAAACTCAACGTAGTGGAAGGAGAACTAGTTTGGCAATTAAAACAACTGTGCTTAAAAATAAAATTATGTGTGTAAAGTCCGATAAGTAGCAAAGTTAGCTAAGCCAACACATCTCATTAAGTTGCAATTATTTTAATTTTAAATAAATGATCGCTTGGAAACTATTACGTGCCGTCTAACGGTCAAGAATTGTCAGCGCCCTCTGGCGGCAATGTTGAGCGCTCCTGGCGGACCCGGTGGAAAAAAAAGCTTAAAGCCCAGTTTGGCGCGAAAGGCAAGTATGTGAGCTTTTATTTTTAAATATTAATTAAAATTAAAAGAATAGTTAAATATCCGGAAATGGCAAAGAATACAAATAATTAAAAGACAAAAGGAAATTAAATATTTTGAATGGTTGGCAGCAACAGCTTTTTCTCATTATTTGCCTCTGGTCTTGAAATACTTTCGTTGTCGCTTGCATTCCGTTATTTATGCGGTTCCATCAACCTCTCTACGCCTTTCTCTTTCACACACACACATGGACATACACGCGAAACAGAAGCCACGCCCATATTTGTGAGAGGGTTTCAACCCCAAAATAACAAAACAAAAAAAAAAAAAACACACACACACGAGTCCTTTCTGGCTGCCTTATATGTATGCTGATGATATGTGGACACATGCGAGCGACAGGGAAAGGACGAATTAAAGAGAGAGAGAGAGAGAGATGGACCGAATCGGCAGGATATGTGTGGCTGTGTGTGTGTGCGGACGTTTATGTATTTTGCAGGACTCGCAGGACTTGCAAATCCTTATGTATGTGTATGTGTGGGTAGGTTTCGCCAATGCACGCACATGCGCACACACACATCTACATATGCGGCACATATGTGCTCGCAGGATACCAAACACACACTCACACACACATGTATGTACATATGTATGTATATCCCTGACTCCTGTGTCTCCCGGCTTTTTAGGAAACTCTTTCCTCGCAACTAATTACGAAAGCCAAATGAAAGTTTTCAGCTTTACATCAATTTACTAGCTTTGATAAAAAGATATAGAAAAAAATTGAAATAAAAAAAAAGGCGAAAACGACTCGAGAAACTCAAGTGCCATACGACATATTCCTTTGACGGCAAACTCGTCAAAAAAAAACTCATCATAAAACCAATTTCCCAAAGGATTCAGTCTTTCGGTATCCTTGCTAGACATCTTCCACCAGCACTTTCACTTTTGCGGACTGGATTTAGAACAATTCCTGCATTTTTTTATTTCACGCTCCTTAAATAAAGATCATATTCTTACTTACCCACATGCCTATACCTATATGGGGGTTCTATATATATATATTTATATATTCAGGAGGAGCTGCATTAAAAAAAAATAAAAGAAACCCAAAGAAGTCGCTTTCGAAAAAAAAGTAAAGCGCATCACAGCTAAGGACAGTGGAGCTTGGATATTTAAGGACACTTTGGGGGATTGTTTAAATATTTTTTAATATTTTTATAAAATATAATATATATCTTAATATAATTAGTTTTAATAAAAATAAGATAAAAGCTAGTAAGAGAAGCATTCCTACCAATTATGGTAGAACCTTTTGGGCTTTAAAACATTTTACTTTGCGACTCTATCTTGGCTGAAACTTAGAGGTAAAATTTTAAGAAAAAATTAAAATTACTTGGTTTTTTTTTTTTTTTATTTATTTAATTTAAATTTTAAAAGAAAGGTCCTTAAAAGTATAGCTTCTGCTGTTTGCAATGTCTGGCATTCCTTGTGCCGCTGCATTTAAGAAGGAAAAACCTGGTGAGCGTGAAAAAAATAAAAAAAAAAAACTGAGGAAAAACGAGGAAAAAGTGTGTGGACCAGTGACTAGGAGGAAAAGTCAGAGTAACCGTGGAGGAGGACGGGGGTGTCCTAGGACGACGCGTTGATGCACAAAAGCAGCATTTGCTGCTGCGTGTAAACTTGACTTTGAAATTTGCCTCATTTGCACTTGCCGTGCTGCATTTTCCATTTTCTTTTCTTTTTTTTCTCCTTCACCTGGCTTACTCCACTATGTATGCCAACAAAAAAAAATGCAATAAAAGGTATGTATATATATATTTTTAAATGTTATTCCTTGTGAACTGTTGCATTCGTGGCGTAAATATTTGCCCAAAAAAATACATATATATGTTTATATTTTTGGGAAGCCTTCAAGGATTAGTGGGACAAACTGGTTTGCTTGGGAATTCAGTAAAAAATGTAAATTTCAATCAACTCGTTAATGAAATTTACAAAAAAAACCGGTTGCAACAATTAGAGAATATGCATTACATTCTAACAATGCATTACATTCTAACAATGAAGGGAATACTTATGATGGGCCGCGATATTGTATCTAAAGGTCGTTGCTACCAGGTGCTAGCACAAATACATACAAATATCAGCTTAAAGGATATAGACATGTATAAGTATATACCTGTGCCAGCTTACACTTTTACCTTGCACTTGTCACATTTATTTTTCCCTTTTTTTCGCGCTTTTCATTTAATATGCAAGGTGTGGAGAAAAACAACAGCAAGAGGCTGTGCAGGTGCAGGGAAATTGGGGAAAAATCTCAACTGCAACTGGGGGAAAGCTGTTTTCACGGCCTTTTCTCTTTCGTTTTTTTGTTTATTTATTTAATGGCTTTAAGATTAAGTTTTTGGCTTAAAGAAAGGAAGAAAAATTTTAAAATAGGTTTGATCCTAGATTCTTTAAAGTGTTTATAGTCATATAGAGCTCATCCCCTGACCTCATTCGATAGTTGTTGGCATCGATTAATCATTTCAGCCGGCCCCTGGTCACCGGCCCCCTTCATAAATCATTTAAAAATTGTGAATTTTGAGGACGCGCCCATTTCGACGGCTCGCAAAACCACGGAAACCACTTTGCCGGATGGGCACGAACTGAGCGTACGCGTAACCTTTGCCACCGAAAAAAAAAAAAAAACAAAAAAAGGTCCGAGTCCGGTCCGAGTCCCAAGACTGACCGAGGGGCGGTATGAAAACATATATGCGAAAATCGGTATGTAAATTCGTTCACAGACATCTGGGAAAGTTGTCAACCCGATTTGCCGGCTTATTGTAGGTTCAGTGGTGTGGTTGCTACAATTTCTAAAAGGGGGCAGCTAAACTATATGAATATATGCTGCAGAGGATTCATAGAATCTCCCCTTGAAACCCATACCTCTGTGCCAGTTTTTCCCTCCCCGTTGAAGTCCTAGGAAGTCCTGGGATTGGTCTTTGATGAAATGGTGGACAGGGGTCACTTGCGGTATTAAATATTTTGAAGAGGGTCGCTGCTTTCGGCCAGCACAATTTCCGGCTTGATTTATATATATATATGTATATTAGATTTTCCAGAGGGTCGAAGTCGGGATCGGGTTAGGTTATAGGCTGTCACGCCTTGGGAGTCTCTGCGAAGGATTTCGGGGTTGGAGTGTCCTTCGGGTCAAATCCTTGGTTAATTAATTTGCCAGAAAGGAGAGTGGCACGGAGAGCAGAGCCTTTAAGGCTCAGGATTGATTCCTGATTTCTGATTTGCATTTATTACCCCGTCTTGTTGTTGGCATATCCTTTATGCCAGGTGGAGTTCACAATTCAGTGCGCAAGTACTCGATATGAAAATGATAGAAGGACGAGCTCCACGAGCTCCAGAAGCCCCCTTTATAAATTCCATCTGTGGCCGGGGTAAGGACATTTTATCGGGTCAGCCAAGCATGCAATGTGCTCTGGGAATCGCTATCAGAATCGCAGTCGGCCCAGGAGGTTAAAGCCCCCACTCCCTCCTACTACTACTCCATTCTATATGTATCATCTTTTTGTTGGATTTTTTGGATCCAATCTGCGTCTCCCTTCGACTTTGAACGCACATCAATCTGGGCATAATGGCCTCAGATAATAGTGTTTGTTTGTGTGCCAAGGTATGCGTATGCAAAATATATATATATACGAGTATATCGCTATATATACCATAAAATATATTCACAAAGTACACATCATGTCAGGGGGGTATGGATGGCTTAGGAGATTGGAGTGTGTGAGTTGTGATAGCGTGAGTTTCTTCAAAATATAAGAGACTTCTTAATATTCGTAATTATTGTTAGATATATTATTTAAATAAATATAATAATATTTTTCTTCAAGCCCCCGACCTCCCTATCGTGTCACGCTGCCATCTTCTAAGGACATGCTTGCCAGCAGGTGCGTGTGTGTGTGTGTGTCTATCCTGTCTATCTGTGAGCACTTTTCAATTTCCCAGCCAACGCAGCGTATACGCGATGGCAATCTGTTCCCTTTGCCTTACTTTTTTTTATATTTTTATTTTTTATTATTTTTATTTTTCTTTTTTTTTTTGGCCTTTGTATATTTTTTATATTTTATGCATGATTGTTATTGTGTGCAGTTTTGTCTAGAATAACGTTTTCTCGAGTTGATCTGAAGCGGCTCATGTGCCCCCTTCTTATCCTTACAGTTCTGCTCCGGTTTTCTTTTTTTTTTTGGCCACAATTACAGTATATGTATGTATGTATGTGTAGCGCTTATCCTGGACGAACTGATTGTACGCAACGTATTTTTTTTCATAAATATAAGCAGCGCCCATCTCATTTGCATATATTTTTTTGGTTTTTTGTTGCTGCTTTCATTGCGACCCGAGGCCACCGAAACCGGGGCAGATGTTTTAGCTCACGCCGCGAGCCGTAACCCGTGACCCGTAACCCGTAGCCCGTAACCTCTACCCTAGCCTCTAGGATCCTGAGTCTCCGCCAGGATGAGGCCCAATGCCGAGGTCCTTCTGCCAAAAGTTGCATAATTGATAACGAGGCGTAAGGGGTTAAGCAGCGGGGCGAACGGGATACGATTTCACTGCCAAGGATATGATTTTGGATTTTTAACCAGTTTAGTGAATATCTGACTTAAAAAGAGTTTATTAAAAAGGATATGATTCTATCCTTTAGAAAGTGTATTGTTTTAAGGTCTTTAAGATATATTCTTTTGCTTTTTAAAAAAGCAAAGATGCCAACAATGGCTTTAAAGCATGGCTTAAGAAAGCATGCTTTTTTGGTATGTTTTTCGAGATTTGTTCTGTATATTGTTTGTCTTTGTTCTCTTTTTAATCCAATGCACTTAAACTAAATTAAATTCTCCTAAAACTAATTCAGAAACTAAGAAATTTGATTATGAACAAGGTTTGCTTTTGCTTTTCAAAAAAGCAAAGATGGTTTTAAAAAAGCAAGGATGCTTTCTTGAAATAACTTTCTAGATTTGTTCTAAATATTTTATTTGCAGTACTAAGTAGCATTGTTTTAAAATTAAATTTTAAATTGGCTTAAATTCAATTCAGAAATAGGAAATTTGATTTATCCAAATGCTTGCATTTGCTTTTTTGAAAAAGCATAGATGGTTTTAAAAAAGCAGGATGCTTTCTTGGAATAACTTTCTATACTGGTGCTTTATGTTTATATTGTCTTTTTATCATTTAGAAGCATACTTTTAAAACTTAATATTTTAATTAGCTTAGATTTTATTCAGAAATAGAAAATTTGCTTTTTCAAATGTTGGCTTTTGCTTTTTAAAAAATCATGCTTTCTTGAAATAGCTTTTTAGATTTGTTCTAAATATTTAATGCGATTTCTTAATAATCGTTAGTAATGTTTTTAAGCTACATTTTAAATTGCCTTAAGTTTAATTTAAAAATAAGAACTTTGCTTTCTTTTAAATGTTTGCTTTTTGAAAAAGCATGCTTTCTTGAAATAGCTTTCTAGACTTCGCAAAGTAATTCCCTTTGGCAATCATTTAAGACTGTGCTATATATTTTATTTGCTCTCTTATCCTGCTGTTGTTTTTCCCATATCCTTTTTGCCACTCCCCCTCCGCCCCCCGCTCACCAGAATCCTTACGAAAATGCTAAGCCATAGAATGTGATCATTTCATTAAGTCGACAATAAACTTGGCTACCGAAGATGCTTTCGGCCGGGATTACTCCATTGGTCACGTGTCTCTTGAAATGCTTCGAACATGCGCAGGCTCACACACTCACATACATAAGGATTTATCCTTGCAAGGATACACACATCCACACACACACACACACAGACAGAGGATGTGTGAGGGGTCTTAAGTGGGGCAACTCTCAAAAATCAGCGTCGAACGGTGCTCAGATTGTTTAGCACGGCGGTTTTTTGGCCACCAAGCGGGCAACGAAGCCTAAGGATAACCGATGGCAATGGCAATGGCTGCCAGGATACACACGCACCAACCACCCCCACCTCCACACCCACCCGGGCACACATGTACACCGCAGCCAGAGCAGGCCAGGAGACAATACATATGAGAGTACATATGATGTTGGCTCGCTCTTTCTGTCTCTCTCTGTTCCACCTTAGCAGTGTGTGTGTGTGAGTGAGTGTGTATGTGGGTGTGGATAATTGAGTATCAGTTTAGTGTCTGTTGTTACACTGAAAATAATTGGATGAGAAAAGGGCGGAGATAATATCCTTGAGAAGGTTTGTTTTTCAAGAAGAACTATAAAGTTTAAGTTTAAAATATTAAAATATATTTAATAAAATATTTAATACTTTTAAATTATTAGCCTAATAAAAGGTTTTACTATTTTTGTACTATTTATAAAATATATTTCAAATTATAAAATATAAAAATAAATTATTATACAAACTTGGAATAAGAAAGTTTTTTGAAGCATTTTCCTTTAAAACAAATTACCTAAATACTTTCCTATCTCTAAGTTTAATTTATAAATTAATCATAAGTATTATGCAAACTTTTCTCTCAGTGTAGTATACTACAAAAGGGGACGCTAGCCTGGACGCTGGCAGCCAAAGTTTTATTAATGTTTGGCTCTGTCGGCGGGGTTGGTTTCTTTGTTGATTTAGCTAACTCGTAGTTGGGGCCGACATATCCACTTGGTCCTGCCCTCCACATTCTTCCTCACCCTAACCCCGCTCCACCACCATTGTCATTTATCATGTGAGACACATACATACACCTATGTATGTGTAAGTGTATCTGTGGGTGGGTGGAAATTGTTATCAGAGGAGCTTGAAGGAAGGAACACACGCGCAGCTCGAACCGATTGCCAGCATCAATACATAGCCTTACACTCATGTGTGTTAGCTTATATACATACTTAAATAAAGGGGGAGGTGGGGGGAGATGCCCCCCATTCTTTTTCGGGGGTTACTGTTCTGTCAGTTGTTTTTGGGCTGCAAAAAGTTTATCTTTTCAATTTCAAACTGTGTGGGGTTGGAGAGAAACTGTGTGGGTGTCCCACATAAATGCATGGGTATTGGTGAGAGTATGTGTAGACTCGGATTAGGGTTGGTCCTGCCACAGGAGCAGAGCATTTCTCCTCTGCGAATCGGACAGTGGCCATATCAATCATATGTCAGCCAAACATATACAAGACATATATCCTGCATATGTGTTCATTTATTTCGCGGCGCATTAAGGACTCCTTGCCGGATGCCGGTCCCCAAGGATCTGAATTTACTGCGGGGATTTATGTTTAATGGACTTTCCTAAAAGTTACTAATTTCCATTTACATTTCTGTTTTGTTTCGGGGTTGGGCGATTTCAATACATTTTTGATTTGACGTTTGAGTTTTGAAAAAGTTTCCAATCTTCATTCCACAAATTCGACGACATTCATCCGATTCCTTAGAGGAATACTTTAAAGTTTAAACGATTCATAAATGGATTCTCCACGAATCTGCCCCAAAAGGTTACACTGCAATTTTTAAATGATTTTTTTCGAATCTTTTCTGAGGACCCTTTGAAAAATGGAAAAGGAATGGGAAGGAAAAATAACCCACTTCGAAGGTTATATCTCGGTCAATACCCATCCGATTCTCAAGCGGAGTACCTTTATCGATTCTCCATCGATCTGCATCAAAACCTAGAAATAAAATTTTCGATCCGATTTATTCAAATTTTTCTGATGGACCAGACCCCCTGCGAAAATGGCGAAAATCGTGACTCTCCAAAAATCAACCTCCGATTCGATTCGATTTTTTCTCTTTTGAGAAATATTGGGGATCGAGTTGTGCGAACATATGTCTTAGAAGGGTTTATAGTCAGTATATTTTTTATTTTTCGTGTATTTGTATTTGTTATTTGTATATAATTTCGATGCGAATGCTTCCTGGCATCAGAAACTTGTAGTTTTAGGCCAAGCCCCTTAACCCTTTTGTTTCTGGAGGGGGAAGTGCTCGCGTTCGATTGGACGCCTCTTTGCAACTAGAAGTTTGTGATAAGTTTTACGATATAGCTTAGGCAGACAGGTCCTGCCACAGGATACGGCTGCCGTCCTACACCCACCACCCACACCACCGCCCATTCATTAGCGCATCTCCCTGGGATGTGCCGGATGTGGATTGCTTCCCTTTTGGCTTCTGAAACTTTTGTGTGTGGCTGAAGTTTTCGGTTCGGCAATTTATGGTTAGAAGACTTTCCCATATGCCACCCACACCTCTACATATATGTTCTACCCCTTTTGGAAAATTTCTGGTAAATCGCCAAAAACCCCCCCAACCCCTTGGAAAATTTTCGGCAGATCTTGTTGGGAAATTTCTTGGTAGAAAGCAAGAGGGCTCTAATGCTGCTTTTAATTGGCGGCCCAGACCCACACACACACACAGGCTCATATAGGTGGGCGGCATAGGGTGCTGTGGGCGTGGCATGTATGGGTGTGTGTGTGTGTGTGTGTGGTAATTTAACTGCGAACTGAAGGCGACCAAAGTTTATGGCTAAGTACAAGTATATAGCAATGGCCATATTCCCCCCTCGATTTCATCTCCACCCCATCCTATCCATCCTACCTACTTTCCCCCCATCGTTTTCCCCCTTTTTCCCATGCCCCTGTTCCCATTTTTGTTTTGTTTTCTGTTTTCTCTTTTTCGAGCTTAGATGGAGGACGAGGACGAGAACGTTGGAGGACTTCGTGGCTCCTCCTAATTGCAAAAAGCCCCAGTTCTCGGTACCCGGCTTCCAGCTAGTAGTAGCTCCCAGTTCTCAGCCATATTCGCAATTGTGGCCACCAAGTGGCCCAACCACCCACCACCCACTTCCACTCCCAGTCCTCAGCTCGGGGGTTCGTTGGGCAATTGTTGGCTTCGTCTTGTCTCGTGTGAGTTCAATAATGCGAGCTCCATGTATGTACAAGTACAAGTGGCTCGGTATTGGCCAAAAAAGGGTGTGGCCCGAGCACAAATGGTTTCTCGTCAAGTTTTTCAGCTCCTTGCCAGGATTAATTACAAGCAAAATAATGAGTAGGTTTCTAAGAGTAATCGATAATATCGATAGATATTAAGACTAGTTATTTTATTAGATTTTTTCTTTAAATATTTTATACAAACTTAGTAGGAACTCTTAACCTTTTTTTTAAATAAATGACTTGCCACAAAACGTAGCAAGCTCTAAGACTTACGGTCTAATAAAGATGTCAATCCGGCGATAGGTGGCAAGCGATAACGATAACACTGACAATTGCCAATTGAGAATTCGGTGTGAAATTGAAATTTCACAATCCTGACATTTATTGACGAGAGAGGCCCCTGTGATTAATGATAAGAATTCCAGTGTCTCTGCAAGATTGGAAGCCATCTTCTGGCCTGGCAGGGTGGCAGAAAAAAGGATTCGTTTGAATTTCTGACATAAATCAAATAGCTGCATGTGCTCATCCATTTGTGCCACACATATTCCAGCCCGATTCAAATTTTTGTGCGATTTGATTTTCAAATTTTTGTCGGTGCGTGTGCAACATAATGGAAACAACCGCGAAATATCTATTGACAGTTGGGTGTCATGTTTATCCCGAGGTTGTTATCCCATTTTGGCAACATTGCGATTCCCGAAAAAAAAAAAAAAAACCCTGAACGGGCGGTTCACAGACAGACATCCAGATAGATAGATAGATAGATGGTTATTGGGATACAGATAGAGGGCTTCATAGATGCAAAGATACAAAAAACAGATACAATAGATAGACAAATGCGCATTTTGCATTTGTTGGGCTGTTGGGCTGGCGCCTTTTTTTGTTTTATATGAGATTTGTGTGTCAAATTTCCATTAGCCACCCCTTTACCTATTTGCCTACCTATATATGTATGTATATATCCCGTGTATATCCTTTAGCACAGCATGCAAATGTCAGTTATGGGATGGGTTAACCCCTGCCTGGGGTGCCCTGTTAGGGGTAACACAATATCTTTTTTTTTTTTTTGCGCGCCACTGTTGCCACTGCAATTTCGCGTTTCGCGTTTTTTTCGTGGCTGGCTGCCCTTATGGTGCGAATTTTTTTTTTTTTTTTGTTTGATAATTTATTATTTTGTAAGCATTCAAATGTGATTCTGTCGCGGCGGCTGTCGAACAATGAAAGTTGATTTACATACCGAAACGATGGTAGTTTGATGTCCCAGCCGCTGTTGTCCTTACCCTTTTTTTCTTTTTTTGTACGTTTGATGCCGACTGACACACAGAGAGAGAAGAGCACTGGGAGAAATTTTAGGAATTAAAAAAAATAAAATATAAAGAGGTTATAGATAGAAGGTCTTAGATAAATAGTCTTGGAAGTCTCTACAATTAGATGGTTTAAGTTTTGGAGAGTATATATTGAAATATATGTATGCTTCTTTTAAAGAAAAAACTTTTTATTAATTTTTTTTAGAAAAATATTTTATAGTTAAATGTCTCAAAAATATTATAACTTAGTTTTAGGGTTCATAAATATTTTTAAATATGATTTCAATAGAATATTTATTTATAAACAAAAACCAAAACACTTTAAGCTTTTAAAATAAGCCTTTTTTTCTTTCAAAAAATGTTATAAAATTACTATACTCTTTAATTCAAATTATTAAAATATTTTTATTATAAATACGATTTTTCTCAGTGTATCATAAGGTGGAATCCCCCTCTGAAGCGTTGGTGTTTTTACGGTCATGTAGTCGCAGATAGCAGAGAAAAGTGCCAGTACTGGATATTTATGGGCACCTACACTCGACTCTATATATATTTATATTTTTATATATATGTATTTATGTACATGTATGTGTATATTTATTTATGTGGCAGGATAAAGAGACAAAAGTCAGAGGCGGCAACAAAAGGTTGGACTGGCAAACGATTTTTATGCATCAGCAGCCTCTATTGCCAATCGCACTTGATTAGAATTATTGATTGCGTATCGAAATTGGCTCTGCACACTTTGTTATCCTTTCGCGCGTATCTGTATCCTGCATCCTTTGAGTTATCCTTGCCAAACTGCGAATATGTCACTGTCGCTGTCGCAATTTGAATGTCGAAAGGGTGGCAGAAATAACAGAAAAAAATAATAAAAGGGTTCCGCAACAAAGGGGGTCTTGATAATAATATTTTCAAATCTGAAGATCTTCAAGAAACTAATTATTAGCCAACGCGGAACTAGAGTTATTTTAGGCCTTTTGTAGGATTTTGCAGTTTGATGATTAAAATGTAATCTGGTCTAGTTTCGATCCTAATGCAAATGAAGTTTATGTTTTGAGGCTAGAACACCCGCAGAGAAAGTGGGGCCCCCCTCCCTCGAATATCCTAGACAACCCCTAGCGATACATATATCTTTCTATAGCCGGGACACGTGCATCGGTGGCCTGTATCCGTGCCATCCAATTAATTATACGTGCGCAAATACCTTAATCCTGCGATTCGCAATCAAAATTCGAGAGCTGCCGGCACAGCTACTGCCAAAGATACAGATACAAAAGCCAAACATTAATATGCAAACACACACAGGCTCACAGATAGATGCAGGATGCTACAAGGATACAAGGATGAGGGTCTCATCAGTTGGGCTGTGGTTTTTCAAAACGAAGGGGTTCAAGGATCGAGGGTCGAGGGTCACACACACATGGGTGCTGCACTTTCGGTTGCATCCTAACGAGTCCTTTTTGCATTTTGCGGTGGATTGGCCAACCCTTTCTATTTTTCCCATTCAAGGATTTCGAAACGGGTAGGGTAATGATTGATTTTCCCTCGCTGTGAAAACAGATTTTCGTCGTAATATCACAAAAGTAGCCAGAACCAAAAGGATAACTTCAAATTCAAATTAGTTTATCACGTAAACAAAAGATTAAAAATAAAGTTGTGTCAACAAAAACGAATTTGTTTAAAATCGTGGTATTTTCGCAATTATTTGATTCATTTTTTGATCCTTCTCCCCCCCCGCTATTTGGGTGGAATGTGTTTGATCCAACACAAAGAGTGCGAATAGTTTGGTTTAAGTTAAGGATTCTAAGGATACTTAATACAGGGGTTCAGACCCTGTCTTGGCATACATCCCTTTGGGGAGGCATTTCGAAAATGTTTTCTCAGCCCAGGCCCGGCGGTAATAAATAAAATGAACTTGGCCACGCATCATCATCATCATCATCATCGTCGTCGTCATCGTCGTCGTCGTCACAAAATCAGGATCACGAAATCAGGAGGTGGAAGCTACAAAGAAATGCAATCAATTTAAAGTTAAATTTTTGGCATATCGAGGTTTACACACGAGGTTTAGGCAGTGAGAGAAATTCTTCAGGGGGTTCTTGAGTTATAGATCTTATAGCTTGGAAGCTATTATTATATTTTGTATTTTAGATTCTAAAATTATCATTTTTTAAATACATTGTAGAGTTAGAAGCATTTTCTTATAAAAATAAATGATATAGATGCATGTTTTCTCTTTAAAACTCATAATCCTTAACAAGAAAGGATGGAAATATAAAACTTAATACTTTTTCTGGTCCTCCCAAGCATCTTAGGATTATTTCTTATAAGATAAACTATATATAGTTAAGAATTCTATCCAATATTACCTATAGTTACCATGATTTTTGCTCTGTGACCTTTAGTATTCACATTTTCTCACATTCAGCCACCTATTGACGTGGTGGGGCCATCATTGGTAGCAGCTTCCCCCAAAGGGGGTTGGGATGGTGTGTGGCGTAGTGTGGTTGTTTGGGGAGCAAACCCACACACCTACACACACCCCCACCCACACACACACACAAATGCCGAGAACATCCCCGTTGAGGATGTCGCTGCCGGATGGCCACAAAAGACATCATGGCTGCCGAGTCCTAACGCTTCACTGGATACTTACTGTGAAAGTAGACCCATTCAAACACACACACATACACACACTGAGTATGTGACTGTGGGTGTGGGGATTATGTGCGTGTGTGTGTTTGACGGCAAATGCCAAAAACCCACCCGCCAGCAACTGTCAACCTCCCCCAACCCACCAAGCCACCGTGCCACCATGCCACCGTGCCACCACCCCACCCACGTATGCGGCTTAGCCCATATGTGTGTGTGCGAGTGTGTTTGTGTTTGCTTATATGTATATGTGTGGCCAGCGAAGCATCATGGCGGCAGTCATGTTGAAATTTTAATTCCTCGCCCACTCAATTTGCTCACCAATACCCCTCGTACCCTCCTCCAAACCTCCAATCCCCCAAGCCACCACCCCCCGCCCAGTTCTCCATTCATTATTGCTCCGCCGGTCGCTGTCTGGCACTCAAAGTTGTCCCCACATGCTAGGATCCCACACATGTCCGCATATATACTCACACATACATGTATTCGGTGGGGGGGGAGGGGGGGTATGCCGGGTGGTGGCTGTGAAACAGGACAGTTGGAGGACACGGCCTGTGCTCGATGGCCAGGACACAACACTCTCCAGGCACTGAAAGAAAAAGTTGTAGGATATGTTTAAAAAAAAATGGGAAATTATTTAATTATTAATATTTTTAAAAAATATAAAAACCTTAAGAACTATTTCTAAAAATTTGTAAAGTCTTTCTGAAAGTGTTTTTAGCTCCACCCCCTTGGAAGGTCCTTTGGGTGGCAGCCGAAGGATGCCTGGATCCTTTGGATATTTGCAAGAAATGGCAGTTAGTCCGTCCAGGTGGTGCCTGGCATTCGAGTCCTGGTCCTTTTTCGCTTCTCCACCATTATTATTATTTTTTATTTTTATTTTTCGCAGCTCGCTGTTCGTTTTTATACTCTAGCAGAGGGTATTATGAAATATATCCTTAAAAAAGGATTATATATCTTTCTGAAGACTCTATCGTAGAAGCTATAGACCTGTTTTCCAGCGATAGGTCTCTTTAGGATCCAACTTTGTCTTAATTTTTTGCTAAAAACCCCTTGAGGGTAAGTCCAAGTTCGACTTCGGTTGGAGGAAATTTTTATTTTTTTTTTTTATTTTTTTTTTTTTGATGTTTTTGTTTTTTTCTTCTTCACTTATTTTGCTTACATGACTGGAAGCGACAGGAATGCTCAGCGCTGTCCTCAGTTCGGGGAAAAGGATGCCGGGGGAGGCATGTGGCTGTGGGGGCGGCGGTGGGAAGGAGGTTCTGCGGTTAGCAAGGACCCAACTAGGACAAAAGAGCAATACTATTCGCACACACACACACACACTCGCGCTCGGCTCTTCGGGATATATAAGCCGCACATATAGGGATTGGCATTACATATTCGCCTACTCCTTTCCTCGCTCTGTCTCTGTCGCTCCCTCTCTCTCTTTCCTGCCTTCTGTCAGGGTTTGCCATCTCTGTCTCTATCTCTATCTCATATGTATTTTTGCCCGCCGACTGTCCCCATGACAGGCCCCGCCAGGACCTCCCCGTTTCGAAAATGAAACACCACAAAGCGTGTTGCTTGACATGTGATTGAGGACGACTTTTATGGGCAAGGATATGGGATACACACACATACACACATGTTAGGTTGGACCTCTTCTTATATACATATATGTATGTATGAGTGTGTGTGGGTGAGGACTTTAAGGTGGAATCTACTAGATTGAAAGGATATAGTTGCAATATATAGCATACTTCTTAGGGCAATATAGAAATATTCCTAATCCTTTTTAAATAGTGTCCACCCTAGAGTATCTATACACTCGCATCTGCTAGATACACGGATAGACAGCTTGGAGAGTCGTCGTGGGTTAGTTAGTTCGTTAGCATTTATGCACTCGCTTTGTATGCACACGCCCCCCTTTTTCAGGCCAGCCCCACCACCAACCTTCCACCCACCTTCCGATTTCGTCACCGGCATAAACTTGTTAGCGCACAGAAATGTTAAAGGTAATAAATCTAAACGTGACTCCCAAAAGTGGCCAACAAAAAAGGACGAAATGGGTAAAAGATACATATGTACATATATGGAGGATATGTGGAAAAACAGTAGCAAGTTGCGAAAATGTATCATAAATCAATTGAGTTTTCATTTGGCTGGCAGGAGCGAGTGCGTGTCAGCCGACCAGGCATCCCCCCAGCCCCAGCACCACGCCCATCAGCCCGCCATCAGCCCCCCATCAGCTACGGGTTATCGAGTTATCGATTGACAGCACTTGCCACTCTAGCCGTTCCCCCCTTATCGGGCCAAAGTAATCCGCAATGGACGCAGAAATGCGTTTCGGATTGTAATTGTAATTGCGATTGTGCCTTCGCGTGTTTCCAGGACTCAGTCAGGATAATGGAAGTGCCAGAAGGTGATTATGGTGCTTGTGGGTCCAGTGTCGGTTGACTGACAAGGATTTTTTTCCAGAAGCCAATATTGAAAAGTGATAAAAATATGTAGGAGGTAGAACTTATTCCTGGGAATAATTGAAGGAAGAATCCTTCAATCTATAAGAATAAAATATAATAGAAAATCCCTATATATATCCTTAGAAGTGTAATATTTTTGATGATATGTAACTAAGGTCTTACAAAATTCAAAAAAACTATTAATCTTAAAATAAATCTTAGAACTCACCTATATATCTCCAGAATTATAATCCCATTTCTTATATTATATATAGATAGAACTCCTCAAAAGTCCTGATGAAAATCAATGCGTAAGGATTCGTTATGCCACCTGGTGGCAATCTAAGCTGTCCTGCAGGGCATTCGTTATTCCATAAATACTTAGCGGTTATATCTTAAGCCGCTGCTTCTGGCCCTGTTACTGCTTCTGTTTGCTCCCAGTTCCCAGTTGCCAAGGGTGCAAAATAAAAGGGGGGCCGGGGCTACCAGGGGGTGATGTGCAAAAAAAAAAAAAAGAAAAAAGAAAACGGTGAAAGTAAAAACACATCAATTGGCATGTGCATGGAAATGACACCAGAGAATTGTGCAAAAATGTTATCTTTGGCTTCCGCACCAAGTCCTTCCCCCGTCTCCTTTTTTTTTGGGATTTAACCCACCACTCCCCCCCTTTTCTAACATTTTTCCACCTAAGCGTAACAATAACAACACAAGCAACAACAAGAAAACGATATTGACGTCAAAAAAAAAGGAAATCTGAGGGGTGAGTGGGTGAGATGGGTGGGTGGATGGTGCAAAAATGGGCCTTGCGCCCTCTTTGCGAAATTGCCATAAGATAACTCCGACAGGCGGCTCAAACGCACCCACACCAACACACACTCTATATAGAAAATTGGCAGTTGGATAAGCGAAAAAACCAATTCACGAATACTTTGCATATATAATATATTCAAAAATTTACCGACAAGCTGCCCAGGCAACAACAAGAGCCCACAGTCAGAGGAAGAGCCACCCACTCCACCCACTGAGCCACCATATCGTCGTGTATACCACGCGTTAAAGGTAAACACCCTTTCAGAAAAACTTTCCAGAAGGAGGGGGCGGGTGGGGTGCTATGGGGGTCAAAGGGCAACTGACAACCGTTTTGCCGAAAAAAATAAAGAGAATGGGGGCTGTGTTGGCTGCCAATCTGAAGAGGGGTTTACAATTTCGCCAATTCTTCGAAATGGTTACCAGGTAATCGCCCAAGAAATTATTTAAATTACTTACAAACTTTCAAGGATATATATTTTTATTAAATAAAATATTAATTTCTTTAAAGTTAAGACTTAAATTCATTTAAAATTAGAAACAATAAAGGCTTAAATGGTTTAAGAAAGAAAGAAAGTATAGAGGCCATAACCCTTCTTTAGTTGTATTTAGGTTTTTAAGACAATTTAATATTTAATATTTAAACTATTAGCTTTCTTTTATAATCCTGTTTTTATTTAAAACATTTCCTAATTATTTTAGTCATTGATTTTCAATAAATTCCCATGATATTCCCTCCCACCCACCATCAAGCTTAAGAGCCTGTTGTAGGCTATATATTTGTATATATCCTTGACAGCTCTTGGCAGGCATCACTAAACAGTTGACAGTTGACGGCTGGGCGAGCGGACTAAAGGACGAAGAACCGGGGACCGAGGACCAAGGACCCTGGGCCTAGAGGACCTTAGGGGGAAAGAGTGTACGGACAGAGGTGTCATCGTACATATGAATGTGCACAGTATCCGGGGGATGTGTGTGTGGCTGCTGTATGGCTGTGAGTGTGCTAAATGGCTGATAGCGAAAATAAAAGTGGCACAAAACACCTATATGTATGTTTACTGTACCATATAGACCTCCTCCTACAGTTGAAGATACAATTTTAGAACCCAAGACCTTGTTTCAAGAGATATTACCTCTTATAATGTTTTAATCCTTTTATGGATAGTTTTAATATCATTGAAAGAAATCTTAGTTATTTTTTAATATATTAACTAGCTAATTATAGTCCTTATTTTTTAAAAAAAAAGAACCTATATCTTTCACCTCAAACATTTTATAGGTGTATATACTTTTTTTTGGCAGCTTGGTGCTCGTCGTGGTCGAGTTCGGGTACTTTTCCACATTCGCCTGCCGCAGGTCTCAGGCGGAAAATAAAAAATGATGATCCAGTAACCGCCTCACACCCACTCCCTCCTCTCCCACCTCCGCTCCACCCCCTTTTAGAGAAAAAGTAACGCACCGTTGGCTAAAAATGGGGATTGGGGGGACTGAACCATCTCCTTGGTCTTCTGGCCATGCGAATTCATTGAAATAACCGTAGGCTTTCTCGTTTTTTGACATTCGGGCGGAAGTCTTTGCACCCAGTGCCAGTGCCGGGGTAAGGGCAACCGAAAGGGGGGGGTTTTATATGGTCTTCGGTGGGGTAAGGGCTTTGGTGGTTTGATGTGCCCGAACGACGACTCTTGGTGAGCAAGTGAAGTGTAAAGAGCTCTTTCCTTTATTGGTTTTGTATTTTATTATCACATCTCGTTTATTCCTCTTGCCTTTATGTGTCCGTTTTTATATACATCTGTGTGTATGTGTGTGTATATCCTGGCAGTGTGTGTGTATGGCAGTGTATGCCTCTAGGCTTTGATGACACTTTGCGATGCCGTTTACGGGCCATATGGGACTTTGATATGACAACGCAAATATCCGTTATGGGACAACAGGCACGCACCATCTTCTTATTTTTTATTCGCCAGTGGCGGGGGGGCAGAATTTCCACAAGGGGGGAGTTGCCGGGGCAACGTCCAAATAATCGCACATCCTTGAAAAGTCTTCGGGGCATTTCAAAATCATCCCCAAAATGTTCAATAAGGCGAAAAGGTTTTTTTTTGTATTAATTGGTCATCGATCTGGGTTAGCATTTAAGGGAGAGAAGTTTACGAAAACTATCTATATAGAACCATTTCAAATCCTTCTAAAGCCTGGGAACTACAAGCTCCGCCCTCATAAGCTCCTCGCAAATTTTCTCGCTATTGTGAAAATTGCAGAGTTTTGCCAGCAAGGTGTCCTGGAAGGGGAAACTCGAATGCAATTCAACATTTTTGCCATTTAATTACTCAATCTAAAGCGACTCCACCTACTTACATATGTAAGCTCCACATGAATCAGTCTTCTATATATCATGCTGGTCTACTATAGTATATGCCTTTCCCGACTACACATATCTATGTATTTTTGGGTGTAAATGAATTGTGGACGCCGATGCTTCAGCTTCTACTTCTACTTCTACTTCTTGTGTTGAGAGTTCTTGTGAATTTGAAAAGGAAGGGGGGGTACTAGGAGGTAACTAGTATTGTTGAACAACCCCGCACATATTCGCTACTTTGCTACGGGCAACAAAATTAAAACAAATCCTTTCGTTCCATATTAATGGTCGCCATCTTTGCAGCAAATGACATTCGAAAACATTTATTGCGCCAGCGTATGTGTCACATATCCACCCTTTACTCACCACCGACCTTCCTACCGACCGTCCTACCGACCACCCACCACTCTCTCACATGTGACCGACCAACCCACACCCTCACACCCACCGAAAACCCCTTTCGCCATTGTACATACACGCACACACACACACACACTCACATGCTGTGTGTTCATTTGGTTATGTAGTGAACCCTACAGGACACATTCCTCACCGAACAAGTGGTGTGGGAGTAAGGCCCCACGTTGGGCGCCATCACGAAAATTCCTGGATTCAGGACAAAGACATGCGTGAGGGTGTGAGTGTGAGTGTAAGTGTGTGGCTGTGAGTGTTAGTGTGAATAACTACTCGACTACTCGCATGTACAGTCATTTCAGTTTACATTATTTACCCATTTTACCCAAAAAACTTTGTTTGCCCTCTCCATCGTTATCATCCTCCCACCACCACCACCACCATATCCACCCACACCTCTTCTCACTCATTGCGTAAAACTTTCATTTAGTTTTCTAATTACTTTTTTAATCAAGAAACCAAAGATTGCCGCTGTGCAACACAACCCCTTTTTATATATTTTAGCATAGAGGGGGCAATGGCAGGCAAGCCCCACTTGCTAACCCCGGAACACAGTATTCGTATTACTGTATCCACTTTGTTAATCCAATGGGATTACTGTTGGTGAGAAAACTAAACGAACAAAGCTTCCTTATAGGGGTCCTCTAATTAATTAAGTCTTCTGTGGATGGCAACTTGATGAATTTTTGGTTTTAAATGGTGATTCAGGGATTACTTTTTGTTATCCGCCTTAGAAATGTGCCTTCTTTGTAGGCACATGTGTTGCCAGCACTTGCCATTCTTATAGTTCTATGTTGATTTTAATTATTGCAGAGTCCTTAATAAGGTCCTTAATAAAGTCCTTAATCAATGCCTACAAAGATTTCCTTCTAATTATGAAACGAATTTAAGTCCTACGGCTATATATACTTATTGATGGAAAATTTCAGTTGAAACTCTGAAACGGCATTTGTCCGGCTTTGGTTGATGGAAAGTTTACCGTTACACACACCCACCCACCACCCCCACACGATTTCCTGCTGGACAAAGGTCTAGCCAGGGCGGCCATTTTGGATTTTCCAAGCACAAGGGGGATGTCTGGACTGTTGGAGTTGAATGAAAATAATGCCCTGGTCTGTGTTTGCCGTCTGGCCACCACCAAAAAGGCGGAATACTATCACCACCCCAGTCCAGTTCTGACCAATTCCAATTCCCAGATCCCAGATCCCAGACGGCCGCCAGAAGGGCGGTGGGTGGTACTCGCAGTGATGGAGGAGGAAAATACTGTCAGTCAACGCGTGGCTGCCCCGTGGCCAAGAAACAGAGTCATCGCCTTCGATTCGCCCTTATACCCCTCGATCCTTCCGACGTTGATAGTTATTGAGTTTTCCCCATCTCCCCATCCCCCCACCCCCTATCCTCTTGTCCTGGGAGGGGGGTGCACCACCCACGGCAATGTAATGTCAATTTACTTCAAATTGAAATGATTCAAGGGCGAATTTGAGGCTCAATGTTGGGGTTCCTGGCAGACGAGTTCCCCCCCCAACCAGGAGACACACTTGAAAAATCAATTTTAAATTAATAAAATAAACCTACACTTAAAGTTTTGATAAAAAAAAATGAAGAATAATATTTAAAAGGATATTAAATATTTTAGAAAAGATATTCAAGACCAAGGACATCATTACCTTTGTTTAGAAAGCAAGTATGCCCTTCTAAAGGCTCTTCAGGTCTATATTCCTTCTTGAATTTCTTGAAAACCCCATCCAACTCCCAAAACTTTTCTTCAGTGTACCCCAAGAATCTCTTGCTATTTTTGGTCCCAAGTCCGAGGGCTAACTCGGGGCGAACGTCTGCTGTCCATGCGCAGGACATGGCCAAGGACTGAGCTCCACTGAAAGGACCTCCCAGCAGAAAGGGGTGGCCTGGCCCCCGTGCTCTGGCAGTGGGTGCCAGTGGGCGGTGGGTTGGCCAAAAGGATGACAGGACAGTGTATTTATTGTTACCGCTTTTCGTGGTCGCGCGTCACACAAAAAACTTGGACACGCCGAACTTTGTTTATCAGAATTTCCAGGAAAGGCTCTCGCCTGGGCAGGACTCCTGGGTCCTTTGGGTGACTTGAAATATTTATTACTTATCTCCTTAGCTCCACCACCACCACCGCCGCCACCGACGTCGATGTCCTTGCTGTGGGATTGAAAGAGTAAAATATGAGTTCACCTTTAAACGAAAATAGTCCAGTGATTTTCGTGAAAGTCTGGCATTGTTTATGTGTCTGAGAGAGTTTTTGCAGCCCCAGCCCCAGCCACCCCCGCCTAATGTACAGTTATGGCCTAAATGACCAACCTGGGGATAGGGCCGAGGACGAGAACAAGGAAACAGGTGCGTTTCGTATTATTGATTTCTGGCTCTGGGTGGTTAGATTTATTTTGGTTTCCTTTTTGCTCGGGAGCAAAGTTTTCACCTTTTTTTACTCCTCCCCCCCCCACTGCCCTTTCGCATGTCTTTGGCAGACCACAAGCTGTCACAGGACTCCTTTTTCGCCAGGATATACCCATACACACACACACACATTACTCGCACATGTATGAAGACAACAAAGCTTTGAGGCAAAAGTTCCCAAAAAGTAGAAACCCTCAAAAAAAAAAAAAAAGAGTTGGGACATAAGTGGAAAATGTAGCCTCAAACCAAGACGCACACACTCGCACATAAGGATACGTATATATGGAATTATAAGGGTATATATACATATATATGTATATATATAGGAACCGCTAGAAAGTTCCTTTCCATTCCGCCGTCCATCCAAAGTCGCTGTGTCCTTTCTGGTTGTGCTGCCACCCACTTCAGGTCCTTTTCTCCATTGGACCTTTTGTTGTCTGCAGTAAAATTCTCCATACGTGTGTGTGCACAGAGTGTGTGTGTGTGTGCTGCAAAGTTTAATTCAAATCACAAAGACACACACACATGTGTGTGTGGGTTTCTGGTAAAAGTTTCGAAATTCGTGCGGTGGCACAACCGACTGACGTCCTTATGTCCTCCATGGCAAAATAGGATCTAAAATCCTTTTTGAAAACCCAGCCACCCACTTTCCACCCTCTTTTTTACAAGCAAAGGACATGTGTAGTAAAAACTAAAATGGAATTATAAACAGATTTTCCAGCTTTAGATTTGAAAAAATTCAAAATTGTCTTTTTCAAAAGCTAAGAGTTGGGAATATCCTTTATAACTCATGCCTTTGGGAACCTCTTCCTATATCCTTGATTTGATACTTGTTGGGTTGTGTATCCTTTTTCTTGAATCGAAAAAGACGAGAACCGAAAAGGACGAGCGTATACATTGTTATTGGAAGCGAAGAAATCGGCGATGGTTAAGGGACTCTCCCTAGACAGGACTAGGGAGACACGGCCAAGGACCCGCGAGTGAGGACCCAGGATAGTAGTGAGTCAGTAAGGACGAAAATGGGAAAATGGAATATGTAGGGAGTCGCAGCGGAAGCAGACGAAGCAGTCTTTTGCTAAAAGTTCGAGTCTGACATGTGCAGCTGTAGCAGCAGGAAAAGCGGAAAAGCCCTGGGTGGAAAAGTGGGGTGGTGGGCGTTGGGCAGGAGAAGGTGGAGTGGCAAATCAAGCAACTCAACTCAACGTCCACCCACACACACACACACACAAACACACACATTTATGTTTCCTTATACATATGAGTGTGGTGGGTACATGTGTATACATATTTATCGACTTTGTGAGCTCCTGAAAACATCAACTGAACGGAAAGAGAAGAAGCTGCGTGGAAAATGGAAAATATCAAAGGCAGAGAGGGGAAAGAACTGTCGGACACACACAGGACTCACAGGATGCCTGCAAAAAAAAAAGAAAAAGGAAAATAACTCTTCCATTAGTCCTGATGCCAGAGAGGTAAACTTTTACCTTTAAAGTTGGCTCGATATTCCAGTTAATTTCCTAAACAAGTAATCATTTAGGGTTTTGAGTTTTTCGATCAAAGGATTTTAAAATGGCGGGTTACTGGCCTGTTAAGTCATCACTTGGTGAGCATTAGGAGGGCACTTGTTTCAGCTGTATTTGTCGCTTGGAAATAATTCCCATCTAATTCACTCGTTCCTTGTCATTGTCTTGCTCATATCTGTGATGAGGACTTAGTTTTAAGGTACATCCCCTCCAAGTCCACCGTTTCCTTTCCTCTGTTACCTATCCCATCGTTACAGTCTCAGTCTCAGCCTCAGCCACAGTCACAGCCACAGCAGATTTTCAGTGGCTTTGGCTGAATAGCAGAGTCCTAGACTTGGGAAATTCTTCGAGAAAAGCAGAAAGCAAATAGGGAATGCTCTTTTATGTAAAAGAGTTACAAAAACAGTCAAATTATGATTCCCAACTGGTTTGTTTATTGGTTTCCAGTGTTGGTAAAGGGTTTGTGAAGCAGAATAACATCTCTTAACCAGTTTACTTCACATTTTTTCTGTTTACAAGTTAGAGTATCCTCTATTTAACCCACTAATATACCCTCTAATAGAAAGGGAACTACTTGCATACGTACATCAACAAGTCTGCTCTGAAATACAATTTACTTTTCGTTGGGATTACATTTTGTGTGTGTTCTTTCTCGTTTCGCCTCAGCTTTCCTTGTTTGCCATTCGCTTTTGGTAAATAAAAAGAGCTCATGCTCCTTATGATGGTCGGGGGGGAGGGCGGGGGGTATTGGAGGTATCCTCCTTGGAGGAGGAGGCCATAAGGGGGCGGGGCCGCCGCAAGCAGTTCAAGCATCTGAGGCGGAAAGTACGTATGTATAAGCTCTGTCAGTGGCATAGTTTCCCGGTTTTCTTTTATTTTTTAATATTTCTTTTTTTTTTAAGCATCTGGCTAGGGATTATTATTTGCCATATTATAAGAAACCGGCTTTAGTTCAAATGTCAACAGCATTTGTTTGGCTGGGTTATGTTAGTGATAAGGTCTTAACAGACTAACAGTTTCGGGACTAAAAAAATGTCTTATTCTCCTAGAAAGCCACTCGACCACTTGACCCAGCTCAGTTTCGAGTTTCAAGCCTAATCCGATGATATACGATGACCACGATGGGCACAACAAGGCATTTACGGACATTAAAGCCACCACCGCCTTCCGGATGAGGATGAGGGAGCCAACAATTCAATAATCATAATTCACGGACAAGGATGTGTAAGCGGTAAGTCAAATATTTTCAGCACATTATGGCAACCATGTTGTGATCGTGTGCCCAGCCCACTTGGGACCATCATGCTACTGTCGCGCACACAATTTGTATGGCAGGGATGTTGTGCGTGCGTTGGACTGCCCCATTAAATCCATGATTTATGTTCTGTTTAATGTGAAAAATGCAATGTTTTTACCAAAGAGATCACTCCCCGTCCGCTCAACAGCACGCTTCGTTTATGTTCCCCTGCCATCGGGGTTGTCCATCCGATTTGCCGGACGACCTCGGGGCCTGGTCACTAATCAAGTTGACCACTGGCCAGGCGGCAACCCCCCTGAACCCGAAACGTTCACCCCTTGAACCCGTGACCAAACCCGCCAACAGCCAACCAACCCCATAGGGTTAAAGGCAAAGCAAACCCAGAACCGGAACCGGTACTGGCCAAGCAAAATACAATTAAACGGACTACGATCGTGGAGGAAGTTTACTTCAATTTGCATACCAATTGCTCGGCAATTGGGGTGGAAAAAATAGAATGTTTTGGGAAAATAGGGTGGTCAGTCGGTTGGTCGGTTGGTCGGTGGGTCGGTGGGCCCGGCGTCGGACTTATAAGCGTGATAATGATAATGGCTGACCTCTCGGGCTGACGGGCATATATACTGGCATGGACATGCCAGGCAACATGGCGACCGTGACTTGGCGACGACGACGACTTAACTTTTGACCATTGGCCAGTCGGTCACGTGCTCAAGACTCTGCGAGGACGGCAGGAGTGCAATTCGGGATTAGACAGTCCATTGACACTGCAGGCAGGGGGTATTCAAGGCTATGTCCTAAGGTCCTAACGTCCTAACGACCTAAGGACCTAAGGACCAGTTTCTTTTCCTGTTTCTCTCCCGTGGTGGTCAGCGCCTGTCAACATTATTTCTCAATTAATTTTTCATTTTTCATGAAATTAACCCAGAAATCGGTTGGGCAGTGACCTTCGCCACTTGGCACTTGGTCAGGGGCATGGGCATGGGCATGGGCAGGGACAGGGGCACAGGGATGGAGGACGGACCTTTTTATTTACGAATATAGTGTGTCCTGGGGCACGTGTTCGGTCATCGGGGGGTTTCGGCCCTGTGACTTGTGACTTGTGCGCTTCGATTGGATTATTGGTTTTTCCCCGGCACTTGTTGACGGTGGAAGATGTTGGGAAATCGGCAGAAATCGTGAAAAATCCCTAGCCCGATGGCGGATGGGTTGAGGTGTTTGTATTTATCTTTTATTACATTTATTTTATGCCGTTGCCATCGAGGGAAAAGTGCACAGAGAAAAAATGAAAGGGCATTGAAAGGGAGTCTTTAGAATTCATAAAAGCCTATCAAGAAGTACATGTCCTTTTTCTTTCTGTGAATTCTAAAGCTGTTTGCTTCGAGTCCTTAAACGAAATTAAGTCCGTGTCGGCATGCGCTTCTGCAGCCAGGAAGTGATAGAATGAATGGGACTGCCTCTGCACTAGAATCTCCTCCCAACGTCCTCCATGTCTTAGGAGGCGAGCGACTGCAGAAATGCACAGACAGACTTCCTGTGGATTTTCCGTGGAATTTAATTTATTAAAACAACGACGGACCAGAGTGGGTTCGTGGATATTATTTTAAGCTTTAACCGATCACTTTTACAAAAATCGAAGTGACTTCCTTCAAAAAAAAAAAACCTCAATTAAAAGCTCCTTTGTGGAGGAAAGAATACCAAACTGATTGAATCCCTGCTGGAAATTCCATTTTTTTTTTGGTTCTAAAGTTCAAAATTAAAACAATTCCTCAGCAGGGGAGTGAGGAAAGAGTTGGCAATGCCAAAGGACTACAATCTCGTTGCAGGATCGCTGGCTTTGCTGGATCGCTGACGCAACGGGATCCGGATTGGCAACCGGCTGGGCTTTTTCCCATTCCAGTTTCCCGAGTGTCCTGCGTTGTGAGTGAGTTTGGCGGGGTCCTGCCGCCGCCTGTATGCCCGTGTGTCCTGTGTCCTGCCCTGCGACTGTCAACGTGTCAATCAAGCGCTGCCTTTGGCTTCCTTTCGGCGTCACATAAATTTCATGAATTCAAATACGTTCCCGTTTGTCCTTGATTTCTGCCTGGATAACCCCCCCCCCCAACTCTCTTGTTTTTATTTTATTTTTAAGAAAGGATATGGCTTTACGCAAATTCTCCCAAGAATTGGAGTTTAAATATCTTGAGATTCTCAAAAAAGCTACTTAATGAGAGTTAGTTCTGCGTATTGGATTATCTAATAGCTAATTTACTTAATTATTTTATAGAATTTTTAAGAACTCTCACCTTATTCTGATGATTCCCTCCCGACGATCTGCTTACCTTTGCGATCGACTGGCAACTGTTTTCGATCTCCGAGTACATGCTCCCTCCCAGGTCCCAGGTCCCAGGTCCCGGGCACGCACATCCTTTAACAGGACATCTGTTATGCGAATTCGCGTTTTCAATATCAATAGAATGAATACAAAAAAAAAAACTTATGCAAATTTGCATTTTTTGGTTTGTTGTTTTCATTTCGCTTTTCTTCTGGGATTAAAACAGTTGCCCAGAATATATAATATATATTTTTTTAGTTTTTGAAATTCCAACCCTGGCAAGCCTAAACAGTAAGAATAAAAGATTATAATGATGATGATGGTGGAGAGTGGCCGGAAGGAGATCGGTAAAGGGCATTATAATTTAAATTTCTCTGCCAGGAAGTCTGTGACAGCCTTGTCATTAAATCCTGGCTACGTTCGGTTTTCCATTTTCCGTTCCATCTCTCATCCCCTCTCACCCCCCTCCACAAACGCAAATCAATAAATATGCAAATTCGGATTCGCATTTGGTCCTGTTGCTGTTGTTATCCTTTTGCAACATTGCACACAATAGACTCGGGATTCGGTATTCGGGATTCGGGATCGGGACGAGTGTCCTTCCCCTAACATTTCGTTCTAACCTTTTTCCCCCTTTCGCGGATTGCATTTCGCTTGCATCCTAATTTCCATCGTTTTGGCAAATAATTGATTTCTCTTCGACATACGACATGTATTATTATTTCTATTTTCTTTTTTTATTTTTCGGCAAATGGAAAATTCGAAATTTGAATATTCAAATTACAGTTCGGTCGCGGATTTGGCATTCAAATTGCACATCCGGTTGTCGTCTACCTACTTTGCATATATGCGATTTATCAAAGGTATATATATCAAGTATATATATATATTTATTTTTTTTATATGTATATAACCCCTAACTCCCAACCCCTTGCAATCCAATTTTCCATTTGGTTTTGCATCTGGGTCCTGATTTGTATTTTTTTTTGTCGGTCGGTCGGTAGATCGGCGTTCGAAGGCCTTCTATACTTTTGTTTGAACAGTTCGGAGGTGTGAAGACCCTTGACTTGGCCGCGATGGCGATAAGACACGATTTTTGGCTAATTTATCGCGGCTGGAGATATATGAGAGGCTGCCAAGTAGCTGAGATGGGTTTCTCTTTTGTGTAGAATTCGAAAATAAAGGACTTTAGTTTCAGAAAAAGGCATTTGTATGGCTATCTAGAGAAGTTCTAATAAAGGGCTTAAATCTTAATCTTAAATCATTTAAAAAACTTAAAATAAATTCATAATTAAAATGTTTCCAATAGTCCTTCCCTGACAGTTTCTTTATCATCTTGAATCGATTATGGAAAGTATTCCACATTTGAGTCCATATATCTGCACATATATATATATATATATATATATATACTCTCACACACACACACACAAGTGCAGCAAATGAGTCGCCCACACAGACACACTCACATCACATGTACGGCAAAGTGCTCACATAAATATCGCGCATTGTGTATGTATTGGCTTACATAAGCTTCAGTTTTGCCCAGCTTGGTCCACCCCTTGCCAATCTCCAAGCCCCTCCTCCCCCTGCCCCCCCCTGGCATCCCTCAACCTCTTTAGCCAACATTTGTGTCTTGCTCTCGCGTTTTGTTGGCCGCTGCCGATAGCACGAAATGTGCATATGCTTCAAAGTGCTCTCCATCTCCACCATCTCATCCACATCCACATCCACATTCACATTCACATCCATTTCCCAACTCACGCACACATGAGCATAGTCACACACACACACACAGAGACTGGCTCACCCGCAGGACATACATAGGAGAAACAAGACAATCAAGAGGAGTGGGTGGTGGGTGGCTCCACACTGAGAGAAAGTCTTTCCATTCGGTTCAAGTCATGTCCCCAAAATGTATGCTACGAAAAATACTCCATTCTCGAAGTGCATAAAGGTTTGCTGTTGTGCCATTTGGGGCTATGGGGCTATGGGGGTGTCGAGTGCCCGCGTGTTCGTATGTTTCGGTCGTGTGGGCGGCTCAAAGGGCTACTTGCAACCCCACCTCCAGCCACCTCCAGCCACCTCCAACCACCCAACCACCCACTGGAGCGTTGTCGCCTGGGCGACCATTATAAGCATGGGATATTCATTTGCTTCATTCTTCACATATAGCCACTGCCATGGACAGAAAGAGCCGGCAAATGGCAAAGCGACAGAGACGGGGCTACAAATGGGGAAAGGGGGGATGGAGTCCCATGTGCCATGTGTGTGAGTTGGAGCTTCAACCTGCATGGATATGTGTGTGTGTGTGTGAGCTGCGCAAAAGTCCTTCAATTAAAGATACGATGGCGAGCGAGATGGAGATGGAGAAATGGGGAGAAAGCTGAAGAGATGGAGCTGAAGATGGAGCAAGCGAAAGTTCGAAATGTGCAAAAAGCGAGCACAACTTCGTGTGTGTTTCTTATCGGTGTGTGTGTGTGTTTGTGTGTGTGTGTTTATGGTACAATGAGTCCTGGAATATACATATGCATTTGCATGTACAGTCCAGCTTCTGTAGTTTTGTTTTTAAATAGAAATTATAGAAAGAAAACTTTCAAAACTTAAGTAGTTTTTAAGAAAAGTATATTTTTTAGAACATTTTTTATAAAAACAGTGTTGGAAAATGGTTTTTAAAGCAGAGTTAGAGGAGAGTTTCTTGTCCGTCTGTCCTTGAAGTGATTTTTTTTATTTTTGATTTTTAAATCAAGGTTTTTGGTAATAAAAAATGATAATATATATGAGGATAATGTTTAGGATATCCTAGATATACATCTAGGATAATGTTTAATAAATCAACTAAATCCCCTGTCCGCTTGTCCTTTTATAGCTCTTGTCCGCTTTTCCGCAAGTCCGCAAGTCCCTTAGTTACTCTATTTATCTATAATACCCTATAGTTAGTTAATATTTAAAATATTTCTACTAACCTTATATTAAAATTAGAAACAGAAACATTATAAAAATTTAGAATCCTGATTATGGAAGCTGGACTGTATATGTAGTGGTGGCTGTACCCATACACACACACACACTTATGTGGGCGATGGTTTCGGCTGCTGCTACCAATATTCAATGCTCGCATGTGTGGCTGCCAGTTAGTGGGTGACTGTGTGTGTGTGTGTGTTTGTGTTTGTGTGTGTTTGCCGCCATCTTCGTGAGTAATAAAACACGAAGCGACTGGCCGAAAGAAAGGGGGTGAAAGCAGTGGCTCGAGGGGGGTGGTTGCCAAGCCCGGCTGCCGGTAAGTGGGTGGGCGACAGACAACAACAACAACAACAGCACAGCATGCGCATGTGGGAGAAAGCACACACGGGTGGACAGCACACACACACACACATATCAGATGCCATGCAACATGTTCGTCCAGCCATTGTTCCACCCAAGCAGCGATGCCGGCAGCGGCAGAGGCTGCGACTGAGGCCGAGAGACGCGAGTCGACTGAGAAAAACGACGACCACATTCGATAGCCTTCGATGAGCAATACATTTTGCTTCCCTTAAACACGAACGAAGCTGGGACTGCTATCTCTCTCTCGCTCTGGCCCCTGCCACCCGTCTCTTTCTGACGGGCTCCAACTTTACATATGTGCGAGCAGGCACACATGAGTGTGTGTGAGTGTGTGTGTGTGGGAGTATGTAGGTATGTGTGCCTGCCATTGCTGTCACTCTGGCGATAGACGTTGGGATGGAATCTCTGTTGTTGGGTCCACAACCACTCAATGACCTACCCCCCACCACCCATCTCCACACCTTTTCCCTGCCCCCCCCACCCCCCCCTAACCCCAAAAAACGCTGCGCAGGTTTTTCGGTTAAAAGGGTGCGCCAACGTCGCTGCCTCTGCCGGCTTCGCTGTTGGCCACTTGGACCCAAGTCCCCACTAGCACGTCCTTTTAGGGAAAATTAATGCGTCGCCTTAATGGCCGCCAGTACACCCATATATTCCAAATGGTGCTACCAGAGCTATACTGGGCCGTAATGGGGACTAGGTTTTACCTTAGAGATATGTAAGATGGTATACTAAGATGAGTATTACTAACCAAGATGGAGGATATAATACCTATAACAAACTTTCTAGTTATACTTTCCTATATATTATTATCAAATATCCTTAAGCCATCCCAAATAGAGTATTATCATCGTGTTCTTCAGTCCCTCAAAGGGCATTACCTTCCGAAATCCCAAGTCAGAAACGATATTATATTGAAATACTTCTAAGAAATATCTTTTCCTAAGAAGTATCCTTATAGATAACCTTCTGAAACCCCCAAAATAGAGCTTCAAGGAGCCAAAACTCAGCTATCTCTCTAGTTTTAATTAACATCTTTTGCCGAATCGCCAGCTATTCCTCTCGTATGTGAGCATATGTGTAATCAGAAACACATACACACTCGAGTCTTATATACTTGGATACATATGTACAGTATGTACAATATGCAAAGTACACCCACATGGCACAAGCTAAAGTTTTCGTAGAATACAGAAAAGGGCGTTCTGACCAGAGGACCCTGCCTCTGACACAGGCACACACATGGATATGTGCGCGTACATATGTGAGAGTTGGCTCCTAATTAAGTCCACAGCATCCTTGTTCTCTCTCCTCGCTGTCTTACATCTCGTTCCCGCTCGCTGTATCCTTGCTATCCCTCCTTGGACTCCGTGTCCTGACGTTCTGCCCCCTCGAGCAAATCGATTTCCATATGTTAATGGTGCAAACTTTTGAGCAAATTAAGTGAAATTCACTGGCTCAACAAATGGTGTAGGGGCTAGGGATGGCATTAAATTATCGGAAAAGTATCGATTTTAAATCGAAAAAGGTCTTAGGATAGAGTTCTACTTGTTTTGGGTATTTGTTTTGGGGTTTCTTAAGACTTAGAGAAGGAGTCCTAATAGAGTAGGTTCTTAGGAGGTGTGGAGACACTCCCTGGCTCGACAAATGGTGTAGGGGCTAGAGATGGCATTAAATTATCGGAAAAGAATCGATTTTAAATCGAAAAAGGACTTAGGATAGAGTTTTACTTGTTTTGGGGATTTATGAGGAGTTCTAATAGGGTCTAGAGATTGAGTCTTAATAGAGTAGGTTCTTAGGAGGTGTAGAAACACTCCCTTGCTCGAAAAATGGTGTAGGGGCTAGAGATGGCATTAATTTATCGGAAAAGAATCGATTTTATATCGAAAAGGGTCTTGTTGATAAAGTCCTACTTGCTTAGGTTATTTGTGATGAGTTCTAATAAGGTCTATAAATAGAGAGTATAACTCCTAATAAAGTAGGCTCTAGGAAGGCTAAAACAAGTCACTTTGTTATCAAAAACTTATCGATTTCACTTCGATATTTATTCAGTTTTAATTAAATCTCAAGTATTAGCATTTGTGTCCTTCTCCGCTTCCCCTTTTGAAATTGTACACACATCCCCCGTGTATACACACATTTGCTTCTAAAAACAAAAACAACGAAGGACCAAAAAGCTTAGGGGTTTTGGGGGGGATGGTGCTCTGATGGGTGTCCTGACGGTGTGTGGGTGGTTCAAGTTAAAAGTCAATACATTTCGTTGACGTGTGATGCCTGGATGCCCTCTCCCTCCTCCCACCCAACAGGGGAGCGAGAGGATGGTACAGTTTTCAATTACGACAGAGGTCCTTTGACAGGACCGAGAATCGAGATTCTTTTGGGTGAGTTTTTCTGTGGGCGGGCAAACAGTTTGCAACTTGAAATTGATTGCATTTGGCAATTTGGCAGATGGATTGTAATCAATATAATTACCATGCCTGGTCTGAGGCAGTTTCTGGTCTAGTTTCTAGTCTAACCGAATGTGGGACAATCGATTCCAAATAAATTGAAATTTGCAATACCTAGAAGTTGTCTCTTTCTCCTTTCAGGACCTCTCCTGTCAATCAAATTAGTTTCGTAATCCTTTCTTCCCGTCCCTGGTATGCAAAAATCCTTTAAGAAAAGGCAGGATCGTGCGAAAGAAACAAAATCCCCTATTTGGCAAATTGCATAATTTTGCATGTCCTTCGACGATCCTGGGAAACTCCTTGCGGCCGCCGCTCCTCTCACCTGCGTGGCTCGGTAATCAAATTACAGGGAAGGGGATGGTAAAAAAAAGGGGTGAGAAATGGAAAATCTGAATCGGAATCGGAATCTGAAGATCGGGAAGTTCATGTAAATTTTTTCTCGCCGTCAATTATATCTGGGATGCATCGCCCAAAGGATTAGAAAACCCTTTCTCCTTCCAGGACACCGCGTGTGTGTGTGTGTGTGCCGCAATTAGAAAGGAGAGGCTTACATTTACATTTTCCGGACAGCTCCGGCTCCGGCTCCGGCTCCGAGGGGAGAAATCGCAACGTATGCAAACGTACGCGCCCGGAACGAGATGTGCGATGTGCGATGTGTGTCCCAACCATTTAATTAAAATTCGAAAGAGGTATAAATTTCCCTTTGAGAGCGATTGACAGGCGGTCGAAAATGTAACGGTTCGCCTTTAGCTCGGAAAATTATTACCCATGCAAATTGCCAGAGCTGAGGTTTTCCTCACCATTTTCCTTGCGTCCTCCCCCTTTGGGTTGCAGGGGAAGGAAAGAAAAAAAAGAAACGCCAGATGGAACGCCAGGGTATGTGTGTGTGTGCTTGTAACTTGACACACACGCGGCATAAACGACGCAGAAATTATTACTCCTGCCCCTGCCACTGCCCCCCCTTTGCCTGGTTTCACGTGCGAGTATCCTGTATCAGGAACACGTCCTGTATCCTTATCTAATTCCCGCGATTCGATCATCCTTTAAACTGGAGCATGAAACCTGTTTGGGGTTAAACTATATATTAAAGGATAATATTGACTTCCAACCACAGAGGTATATCCTTGTATTGAATCCTTTAATGACCAATTTTCGGCTAATGAATTCAGTGGCTGCTTATCAGGACTCGAGATGACAAGGACCTTAGATGCTCCGATTAGCGATCGCAGCATGAGGACTACTAACCGTATCGGCCACTTGAAATGGAACTTCTTCACACACTGTCGCCTGGCAGGATCATCGATAGCATCGCCGGATCGTATCCCGACAGCTGCACCACCATTAGTGCCCGACCACCACCAATCACCATTTCTCAAAAAAAAAAAAAAATAATGTAAATTATTCAAGTGGTCTTCTTCACGCCATCCAGGCGACTGGAAAACTATTTAACATTTTTATTTTATTTTATTTTTTTTTTCGTTCGTTCGTTCGTTGGTTCGACCCCGTTTTGGTCACCCGGCGTGATTTAAGAGGTCCTTAAAACACGGTACTTGGAATAAATTTCGTTGCAATTTTTTTTTCTTCTTCGATTTTTATTTTTCTGCTTTTTTCCTGCCTAGTCCTGGCTGGATCCTTTTGGGACACTTCGGCCCCGCCGAAGGTCACTTAAAGTTGGGCAAACTGTTGCTCCAGCAACAAGTTGCTTCATTTAAATGCTCCCCATCCACTCGAAAAAAATAAAAAATTATATATATATATATGTATGTGTATGTGTGTATGAAAATGCGACACAAAAACTTGTTGGTGGGGATGGGGAGGGGGGAGGTGGAAAAAAAATTGTGTAAAAGAAAAGCGAAATGCAAATAGAAAATGTCTAAAGAGAGAGGCAGGACGGGGTGTGGGTGTGTCGCGGGCTAGAGTGGGGTGTCTGGCACGTCCTTGCCAAGTCAAGTCTCAATTTGAATTTTAATTTTAAATGCCACAATTTTTCCATCTATTTAGAAACTGCGGTGTGGGGTTCCTAATTCGATTAAGGGGGGGTTTCCTAATTAAGTTTTAAAGAGGGATTTTATTTTCTAGTTTTAGAGACTTTTTATATATTTTTTATTTCATAAATTAGGAATAGAACTTTAGGTATTAAGTCCTCTAACTTTATTCTTCCTTTAAATAAGACTTCTCAACACTAGAGATATAATAAACCTCCCTTTTATAACACTTTACAAATCAAATCGCCATTAAAAATGACTTTCCAACACTAGGGATTTAATAAAGATGTCCCCTTAAGCCTTTTTCTGTAAATAAAATTATTTAATAATTTGAATCACTGTTCTTGGTAGCTATCCCCCCCTTTAATCCCCTCAATTTAGACGCTTACGTAACTATAAAGAAACCGCCAGAGTAGAAAAGCAAAAAAAAATGGACTAGGGGGTACCCACTCTTGGGGAAACACCAAAAGTTGTCCAAGTTCCTCATGTTTTTCTTTTCATGAATGAAACAATTTTTTTTTTTTTTTGTGTACTGGCTCTCAGCTTCTTCTAAAAATAAAAGGACTCGGCGCGCCAGGACAAAAAGGAAACAATAAAAGAATGCAGGACGAGGACGAGAGAGAACAAGGAAGGGAATAAACAAGAAAAGAGAGAAAGCGCCGAGGAGGAGGCGAGGAGGAAAAAAAAAATTAAGTCTGCCCGCCGTCTGCAATGTAAGCGTAATGAGTCTCTAATTGACGACATTGAGCCGAGCCACGCCCCCCGTTTTCCACCAGCCAACGCCTCCGCACCGGCCTCCCTCAAGGCTACCCGCCAATGTCTGCCTTGGTTTTTTTTTTTATTTTTATTCGCGCTTTCTCTTTTTTTCTCACTGTTTGTTGTTGGAAATTACGCTAAGCAGGGGGCGGCAAAGTCAGTGGGTGGGGTGGGTGAAAGTGGGAGAAATTGGGGGGGTACAACCGGCAGACTGATTTATTTTTTCTTGCTCTTTTCAGCCATTTTTTATTATTATTACGATTATTATTTCTGTTTTGTTTGGCCTTTTTCAAGGTCGTTGCTTTCTGGGAGTTCATGCCGCGCTTTAATACGGAAGTGGGAAATGTAATGAAAAACTTTTTCCTATATAGAGGGGAAGGGTGGGGGACTACTGCTTCTTTTTCTGCTCCGTTTTTTTTTTTCAGAGTTTCTGCTGCTGCCCTTTTGTTGGCGCCGCTATTAAAGCAAATAATTCCAAATGAGATAAGAAGCAGTGGGAGCTAGGGGCTTGAGGCATGGGGCATAAAGGAGGGTAGTCTAGGAGGGAGGCATTAAGGATAAAAATGTGGCAGCAACAAGTTGGCAAGTTCCGTTCTGTCGCTGCCAAGACAAAGTGAAAGTGACGTAGCGGTGGGTGGGTGGCAAGCTACAAAGAAACAAGCGAAAAAAAAAAATAACATAAAATAAGGACGAAAACCAGGATGGGGAAGAAAATGAACTCGTGAAATTGCACAGCACCTCCCCCCTTTTTTTATTTTTTCCTAAGAATTCCCTCCCTGCCGGTCACTGCATAATTTATCAGCTGACTCTTCTGCTTGTTTTTCCGCAGCAGGGAAAGCGAGAAAAATTCTTTGTCTGGCTTTCAAGTTTTTTTTTTCTTCGCAGCTCTCTTGCTTTTCTTTTCTTTTTTTTTGGCTCGCTTTTCAGGGTCAAAGGTTAAGCGCTTGATGGACTTAATTACCCGGCAATCGCTAAGCACTGGAAAATGAGGAAATCAAGTTCAAGCCAAGAAGCTCAGTGGGTCAAGATTTTTGTACTTACATACTTTTCCGGGGGATTATAAGGGAAATATTGATACAGGATGGGAAAATGGTTTAAGAAGTTGGAAAAGGCAGAATACTTTATTTTAAAATAGTTATAATAGTATATTTATTTATAAGATACTTTAAGATTCTATTTAGTTTATTTTTGGTTCTATAATTCTATAATAGTTGGGTTTTCTTTTCAGAAAGAATAGGCTTTTTAAACGATACTTTAATGCTTTAAATATATAATCTTTTCTTTAAAATCTATAATGTTTATTTTAACTATCTTTCCTAAAAACAAAAAAATATTATAAAGCTAAATATTAAGGTTTCTTTTTGAGGGAAACTACAGTAACATACTTCTTTAGATTTTTTAAAGAAAGCTACCATATAGTACATATGGTTTTAAAAACTCTCTCGTCTTTAAAGAATTATTTTCCAAACAAATGTTTAAATTTGAAACCCAAGACCCCACCCCTTGGAATAAAATTCCCTCTGGCATAACCTGATTTTCACAAATGCGGAAAATCGCAATGATTTCCTTTCTGATTATCCTTTGCGGTTTTTTTTTTTTGCGAAAAGCGTCGGTGCGACGCCATTGCCTTCGCAATAGCCTAGACAGGCGCATCCTGTTATCCTTTAGCCCACAGACTGCATCCTGCCAAGCCTGCCAACAGCACATTGGTCAACGCCATTCAGGCGAACTACCCAACAACTACATACACACACACACACATATATCCTTTTGAGTGAGCTAGTATGTGTGTGGGATTAGGCTCGTGTCCGCTTTCAGAAAGAAAAAAAACAGGGGAGGGTGTGGTCATCATCTCGTTTTTGGGGTGGAAATCCTGAATCCTGCACTTTTATTCGATGCATTTTTTGGCCTAAAATTCTAATACAAAATGGTAGACATCCTGGGTCTATTTGATATCCTTAAAAAGGATATATATATATATATTCTTTAGGAATAATAGGAAAAATCCCAATTACCTGAAATAGTCACTTGAGACTTTAATTTGTTGACCTCTTGAGTTGCCTCTTTCTCTCTTCGATATATGCATATCCTTTGGATATCAGTGTGTGTGGGTGGGTGTCTCATGTGTGTGTGTGTGTGTGCGCATGTACAATACACAATGGCGTCTCTCCTACGCACATACACACACACACATGCACATGACTGGCTCTGGCTCTGAAGGAAAATTCCATTTTCCATACTCAACTGTACTGCTTCGGAATTCGAATTGCTAACCGAAACATTCGAGGCAAAAAGTGTTCAAACAAGGGGAAAGAGGGGGGGCTGGTGGTGGTGCTGCTGCTGCCACTTGGTATATCTGTATTCCTGCCCCTCCCCTACCCCCCCAGTTTCTGTGGCCTGGCAAAAATAATCTGGGTAAATTTTTAGCATTCGCAAAAAAGTTTGCAGTTCACGGTAAATTCTCATTCGATAGCCGTCCCACCTCCTAGCCTTTTCCTCTGTTTTCCATTTTTTTTTTTGCATTTTTTTTTTGCTTGTGTATGTCCCTCCCCAAGTGGCTGGCGTCAAGTGGCTGCTGGGCAAACAAGTGGATGCTGGAGAAGGGCACTGAGAAAAACTGAAAAAGTCTAGGCTTTGAAAAGTAAGACTTGCAATTATTTTTAGAAAATATTCAAAGAAAAGCTTTACAAATAATTAAAATATATATTATATTCTATATTCTAGTCTATAAAGGACCTTCAAAGAACCTCTTCAAAGGACCTTAAATATTTATCAAATTATAGTATTTTTTTTGAACCGTGTTTTTAACTGAAATGGTTGTGGTAGATCATCTGGAAGGAGTGGCACGAATGGCAGCCGTTGTAGGACTCAGGACTCAGGATTCAGGACTCAGGATTCGGTCTTCCTGGACGGAGGCTGGCTGGGCTTGGGATTTCCCGTTGGCTATAGCTATGGCTATAGCTATGGCTATGGCTATGGCTTTGGCTTTGGTCTGATGCCAAGTGATTTATATTTCTGATATGCAAAACACTCGCAAACTCGAACGCAACGCGTCAAGGGGGCGTGGACAGCAGCCCACCGTTTCAAAGTCCACACACATATACACCTACAAAAGTACATACACATACATACATACATATATATATATATATATATATGTAGAGAAAGGACGAGGGAAAATCGGAAAATTTGCAAATGCTCCTTGGCGGAAAGCAAATGACAAATATGCGAAGGACATAAGCATAAGCAATGGGATGCCATAGGGACACTGGCAGTCGCAGGATAAGCAGTCGAATAAGGAGTCCTTCGTCCTTCGTTCGAGTTTATTTGTGTGTGTCCTGGCTGTGTGTGTGCCCGGATGTGGTCGTTAGATTAATGCGCTTTGGCAACTTGCCAGTACATAAAATCTATGTATGAGCCGAAATATCTTGTATCTGTATGTGTGATGTATGGCAATACATACATACATATATCCTTACACACACACACACACACACTGGTACACATTGAAAAGGAGACTTCGGCTCCATTGCGCTTGGTTGAATCTGAAAACTGGGAGCACACGTTCCTCATTTCAGTTGGTCTTTTCTTTTGGTCTCTCGACCAAATGGAGACACACGGCGTCGACAGAGACGGCGACACACGGCCAGACAGAGAGGCAAGATGGATGTGGAGATGGAGAGTCCTGGGGCTACATCTGTGAGCCCACTTTGGCCGAAAGCTTGGCCAGCCAGGATGTATTTCAAAGCCAAGTCGCAACTAAAATGCTCTTCTTTCAAAAAGGATACTTTGTTTATTTTCCAGCTCTACCAAAAACGCTAATGAGAAAGGATACAAAAAGGACATTCATAAGGACTTTTATTTGTTAGTTTATTTCAACAAATATTTAATTTTCATAACATTTGTTACATTGTTTATGAAATGGCATAGGGATATCCTTCTACCTACTTACACCCCGTTTTATCGCGGCATATCCTGGCATATCCTTGTATGCATTTCATGCAGCCACTCTCGTTAGTCCAGATCCGTTTCCCTTTACATTATTGGATTTGAATTTGTGCTCCCAGACTCGCAGGATATTGATGGCTTTTGGCTCAGCTCATTTGCATATGCCTTGAATGGGCGGCAAGGGAGGAGTGTGTTTGGGGGGAGGGGCGGGGTAGGTGGTGTGCTGGGTTAACGGCGAAGGACATAACGAGCGATAATGCTAATGCTTTTATGGTGCACACATAAAATGTCCTCCACTCTCTTTGGTTTCTATTTTTTTTTTTTTTTATTTTTGCAAACATTGTTGCTGGCCTGGGAGTTGGGTGGCTGGGTGGTTGGGGTGTCCTTGTATACCGTTATCCCGTTAGCCGGGCATATCCTGATATCCTGGCGATTTCTGCAATTTCGGGTGGTTGTGAGCCACCATCAAGTATTTTTGTGCAAAATGAATAACAAACCCACCACTGACTGGCCAGTCACCAATACCACCACCACCACCTCCTCCACCACCATCGGCTTTTGTGAAAATGTCCTGCCAAAGCCACCCACCACCTCCCCCAGGACTTGCAAAAAATAAGCCGGGCATTGGCATTGGCAAAAAAATGAAAAAAAAAAAAAAGAAAAGCCATCCCGGCAAAGGACTCGTCAACTTTTTGGTCATATGTATGTAGAAAGGCTGGCGAGGGTGGCTCCTTTACGTCCTTTGCCTTCTATCTCTGTGTGTGTGTGTGTGTGTGTCATGTCCTTGTGTGCTATATACTCTCCATATATGTATGTACTACCATGCGAGTGTGTATTGTGTGGGCTTATGTGTTTTGGACCTGCGTTTAGGGGTTGACAGCAACAACAACAGGGGCTACAAGGAGCAGCAGAAGGACTTCTGGTGTCCCCCACCACCACCCACTGAGAAATCGCCAAAAAGCACAAAACATTTAAAGGTATTACCGTAATGGTCCAGCAATCGATCGGTTTGCGACTGTACTAGATTTTTTATAGCAAGTGGCGAGAGGTGCCTCTTTTTATAGCAACGATCTTGCATAGCATACTTTTTAGGGCTAGGGGAATTACTATTTTTACTTTGGTTTTCTAAATGAATTTAAAGTAAGATTAGAATAGAATGATAGTTTTTAAGATTCTTTAAGTTTTAATTTATATTTAAAGTCAAGATTTTCTTTATTTCTTCTTTTTTTAAACATAGCACCGATCTTGTAGAGCCTACTTTTAGGGTCGCGATCTTTGGGGTATATCTTAATTCCTCCTTCGGTTTTAATCAAAATTTATTTACAGACTTGTAATATTTTTTATAAGCAAGATTCTTTGCCTTTAAGATCTCTCAATAGATCAATATTTAATAATTTTATTTATTTTTAAAATCAATTAATCTTCTGACCAAAGAAGCGCCACCTAGGGCGCCTTGCAGGTTCGGCCTTTGGCCGACAGATGGCGCCCATTCGCTTATTGGACACGCGCAAACGTAAATGCCAATTGGAAGGCTCGAATTGGCTGCCATCGGGGTGGTTTTTATGGACAACCACACACACACACATGTGTTTGCCAGGACCACAGGACATGTATGTGTGATATGCAAACACATAAACGTACAAGCAAGAAAAGGGTAGGGTCGAGAGCTGGTCAAGGAACTGGCTTGAGAATAACGAGAAAATTTGAAGAAAAAGGATCACAACTCTGAGGTCAAAAAGGTTAAGAAGTAAGGAAAAAGGGTTAGAGATGTCTTGTCTAATTGGTCATTGAGGACATCAAGGGTCAAAGGGGTTATCCTTTGAGGTTCCTTAATAAAGTAATTAAAATAGGAGGAGATTTGTACTTCATTATGGAGCTATACTTTTATAGATTTTATGGAAAATAGTTGGATTTTATTTCTTTAGACCCTCTCCTCATTATTTAATAACTTACCATCCAAATTACTTGATATATCTCTTCTATTGCGGCTGGACAACTGTACTCCTTTGTACTTTTTTTGTTTCCATTTTATTTTCCAAACAAGGAATGAACAAGGAATCTGAGATCCCTTTTGTCGCGGTTCAAGATGCCATAAATAAAATGCTCGAGCCCGAGGGGTTTTTTTTTTTCTTGTTTTTTGTTTGGAGTCTCACTCGAGTTTAGACGTTGGAGCGTGTGTTTACGGCGACTAAAAAAAAAATAGGAAAAAAACATTGAAATTAAGGGAAAGGAACCTCAGCTCTAGGGCACATGTGTGTGCCGGCGACACCCACCCCTGTCCTGGGGGGAAGTGCCTTGCCCGGAGACCGTAGACCGGAGACCGGAGACCCAATTGAAAATGATAAACATAACATCCTGCAGTTGCATCTCACAGTTCACAACTCACATCTTACATCTTGCATCTCAAGTGTCTTTCATCGGGCATTGCACACGGCTAGTTGGCACTACAACTATATCTCCAGACCTAGATCCAAATCCGATGCTCTATATGGTATTCGGTGCACGTGCAGTTTGGAAAACAAAGGGTTGTCGGTTCGGTTTCTTGATGTAATTTATTGGATTTTCAAGTTGCAGATGCCAACTAGTTACTAGGAAGGATTTCTTAGTTTGATTTTGAAAAGTACAGTTTGTAGATTCTAGATGAAAAGTAGTCCTTTGAAGAACCAATCAAATATTAGCCAAGAGGTGGGTTTTTCCAGATCAACTCTAAAGCCTCTTCCTGTGGTTTTTTTTACATTTTTTTTCCAAGGACAAACATCTGGACTGTGGACTGCAGACGGCCGGCTATGGACTCTAAAGTCCTTAATGCTGATTGATCAATGGGCCAGAGTGCTGCTTTTAGCACCGAAAACTTCTGGCTGCCACACAGCTGCCTTTTTCGCACATCGTCCTCTGACTCGGCGACTCCATCGAACTCGAATCCTTTCCCCTCGCCATTGAACCTCCTTCGAACAACAACAAAAAAAGAAGTCCTTTGTTGCTGGGTGGCCAGCATCTGAATCAGCATCAGCATCAGCATCTCAAGCTGAATCGGAATCAGAATCCGAATTAGGACGAAGTCGGCGACCAGATCCTGGACCAGGACCATTGTCCGCGGAGCTGTCAGGATTCAGGATTGTTTTTTTTTTGCCGAAACGTGCAGAAACCCGAAAAAATCAACAGCAGGACCATAGCAGGACTTTATATACATACATATATGTAGTTATATATCCTTATATTCCGATTTAATATTTAGGCATACGCCATTCATTTTTTACGAGTATTTGGCTCAGGACAATGGATGCCATTTGAAAGGTCAGCGCTCCTTTGCCCTCCTCCTGCGTGTCTCTGTCCCTGTGTCTGTGTGTGTGCGTTTTTTTTTCCACATTGTTTTGTGGATTTTTTTTTTTTTTTTTGCGGTTTTTATGTAATCTCACGTTTGACGTATTGGTTTCAATGGCCCTGATCCTTCGTCCTGGCATTGGGTGGTCCTCGTCCTCCTTCGACAGCGGCAACACGTTCCTCCGCCTTCTCAGATGTGGCCCTCATCCTCAATCAATTCCCAACCGACAGGATTCGCCACGGCCCTGCCACCAGATTCCTAATTAACCGAGCCATCGATTTCCAAAATATTACAGACAGCCCGAAATTAGTTCTATTGTCTTCGGAGGGGGGGGAGTACAATGCGACGTATGCAAATCACCCGGAACTCTCAGTGTCGTAAATACAATTTTCGACTTGTAGCACTTGTCAGGCGATTCGATTCGATCAACTTGGGATAATGATGGTTTTTGTCTTTTCTGACTTTTGGGTGGGAAAGTGTGTGTGGAAAACAATGGGCTTCCAGAAGAGGTCTATCTAAAATAAATACAGAATACTTGATGAGAAACTAGGGTATGATTAGTAAAGACTAGTATCTAGGGCTACTATCTATCACCTTTCTAGTATCTATCACCTTTCTTCTGGCCTGTCAAATGCCAGCCCATTTGTATATTTTTTTTTATTTGCCCAAAAACACCAGAACAAATATTGTCCGATATCATCAGCCGCCTCGCCTCGACTCACTCACCCCCTCTCGACCACTCTGGGATCAATGTTGCTACTTTTTGTTGCAAATATAAAAATAAATCCCAACCGCAAACATACCATAGAGTGCGATTTTTGGGTGGAAATGGTATGGACAGCGGCCGGCTGTCCGTTTGCTTTCCAAAAAGAGGGGATTGTGTAATTCGGAATTTTTGGTGCTATCGGAATCAGAATTTGAATATGAGGATTAGGCAAATCGTGCGTGCAACGTTGCATGCCGCATGGACATGGGCATGGGCATGGGCATTGGCATCAATTTTTGCATACACCATGAACGAACCTAGGCACCTCACGCCCTTGTCCGATTTTTGGGATTCTCTGACCCACAATAGCCACTCGGTGGTTGCGATTTGCTTATTGTTTTAGTTTTATTTTTATTATTATTATTTTTTGTTCTTATTGTTTTGTGGGGGAAAAGTTAGCGGGCGGCAAATTGATTTTATCGCCGGAATAAATGCGTCAGATGCCAATAAAACAATTTGATGGTTTGATGGTTTGGTGTTCTTTCCTGGTCCATTGTTCTTTGATTTGAGATACGAGAACGGCTGCCGGTTCTTTGTGCCACAAAAATATTTGAAATATGAAGAGCAAAGTGTTGGTTTTCAACCAAACTACTAACTATTCCAGACCTCCCATACTTCCTCTGCGAATAAATCCCAAAAATGTTCAAAGAATTGTAAAAACTCTATTCGGAAAATATCATTTGCATTTTCAATTTCATTTCCACAAAAAAATGGTCCAAGGATTTTCCGCAGCAGCTTCGTTTATTGGAAAATTCTATAACGGGAAACGATCGCCGTTGAACTTGACTTTGAAGCAAAAAAAAAAAAAAATGAGAAAAAATACGAAAATAAAAGGGAAAACTGGGACCCGAGACCGGGATCCGGGATACGGGATACGGGGACCCTCGAAACATTTCGGGACTAAAATAGATAAATTCTTATGACTGGTGGGAAGTGAATATATTGCACTACAAGATGCAACCGCTACAGATACAGATACAGATACGCACATGGAGCGACTAAAATAAACACGCGCATCCGTTGGATAGGAGGAGCTCTGCGGCATCCCCATCCCCATCCCCTTCGGCCTCTGCCTTTGTCTCTGCCCCATTGCCGCCACCGTCTCTTTCTCTTCTTGCCACACAGATGCTTCGATGACCGTGAGGATGCCACTGAGGCGACAACTCCTGCGTCTAGCTTGAGTCGCATTCTACAGGGAGGCCTTGCTTAAAAGGAAAGGCAATAATAGCTAGAAAGTATATTTAAAAAAATACATTTTATAGATACAGAGAAGATATACATATTTTAATGCAGATACATTAAAAATAAATTAGGAAATCATTGGAGGTATTCCGCTTAAGGATCTGATAGATATTGACCGAGATATGGCATTCTGAAGGTCGATATTTTGGAGTATCATGATTTTCCCCATTTTCGAAGAGGGTCCATCAGAAAATTTTGAAAAAATCGGATCGAAAATTTTATTTCCAGGTTTTGATGCAGTTTTGTGGAGAATAAATCCAGAAATCGTTTGAGGTTTTCCGCCTAAGGATCTGATAGATATTGACCGAGATATGGCCTTCGCAAGGAGGGTATTTTGGAATTTCATGATTTTCCCCTTTTTCGAAGAGGGTCCATCAGAAAATTTTGAAAAAATCGGATTAAAAATTTTATTTCCAGGTTTTAATGCAGTTTTGTGGGGAATCGATCCAGAAATCGTTTGAGGTGTTCCGCTTAAGGATTGGATAGATATTGACCGAGATATAGCCTTCGCAAACTCGATATTTTGGAATTTCTGCATTTTCCCCACTTTCGAAGGGGGTCCATCAGAAAAATTATAAAAAATCAGATCGAAAATTTTATTTCCAGGTTTTAATGCAATTTTGTGGAGAATAAATCCAGAAATCGTTCAAGGTATTCCGCTTAAGGATGAGATATATATTGAGATATATGGCTTTCGCAAGGACCTATGTATTCATATCCGGTACTTTTTCAATTTTCCAAATTTTTTAGAAAACTTTAAAAATATATATCCCCGGGTTTGTTTCAATATCTGGATTCAGATTGTTGGAGAATAGATCTGTGAGCCTTCTGAGGTTCTCGTTGTCGAGTCTCCACTGTAGAAGAAAGAAAATCTGGAGCAGAAGGAGGGAGGGGGACTGGGAACTGGTTGCGTGGGAGGGGAGAAGAAATGACAACTCCTGGCGGTGTCCACACGGTCTTTTTTCCCGTTACATGGCCACGCACATGTGCGTTACGTCGGCCGAGGCAGTGGCGTCGACTGAGGCAGAGGCAGTAGCGGAGACTGTGGCAGAGGCGGTGGCGGTGGCGGAGGCAGAGGCAGCGGCGGCGGCGGCGAGTGCGAGTGCGTTTGACATTGACATGGTTGCCGCTAGTCTGTTTACTTAATGTCGCTTCGAATGTGTTTCATTTAGCCAACCGGCCATTCGAAGGGGACAGCCAAGGGGATCGGCCTCCTGTGTCCTCATGGTGTTCTTCTTGCCCCAGCCCCTCGAGCTGCCCCCGCGCCTCCGTTCGTAACCCTTGAGATACATGGTACATGGGATATTGATGCGCCACAGCCGTTCGTCGCGGAGGGTGGCTATTTTTAGTGTCCGCTTCAATTGGTGTGTTACTGTACTTTGCATGCCGCACTTTTTCGCTTTTCACTTTCCCGGGTTTCCACTGCAGACGTAGACGCGTTTTCACGCATCACAACACCCGCCTGTATCTGTATCTGTATCTGTATCTGTATCTGAATCTGCATATGAATCTGGGCTTGATGTAAGTCCAGGCACTCACATGGCGGTGTCCAAAGGGGCATCTATTTTCTTACCAATCCCAGACAGGATATGCAACTGAATGGGGATGATGATGCGAGTCCTTGTATCTTATTATAGTTATATATATCTTTGGGGTACAGTGGATACAGACCATGTGACACATGTGTGTCCATTTGGGTGTCGTTTCCCCCCAGTGATTACCCATCCCGGCTCTAGCGAGGCCTGCATCCGCTCACTAATGATCTCAGTATCTGTATCTGTGTCTGCATCTGTATCTGTATCTGTAAATGTATCTGTATCTGCACTGCACTTTGATTTATTTGGACGCTACTCGGACGCTTTTCCATTCCCACGAATGCAGAATGCAGATGCAGAAAAGTCCATACCACTTCCTGTACCCGCGAATATTAAATAACGCTGATTTTTTTTTTTTATTTTATTTCCCCCCCCCCCTCCTTCCCTTATCCATTTTGAATTTTTAAATATATGCATCCTTGTCCCAAGTGGTGCAGTGTCCTGCCACTGAATCGGATGACAAAAAAAAAAAAGCGGCTGCGAAAAAGGGGTTACCCCCTTGATGAACCGGAACTAATAGAAAGAATGGGAAAAAAAAGGTCATAGACAGTTTTTTATAGGCCCTTTCGACATGGGCCCTAGGAACAGGATCTATCAGTGCGCAGTGCTCTTTTTTTTTTTTCATTCATTAGTTGACTATAATTTATTAATTTACATGCGTCCTTTGCGCGGGGCGATAAGGGTGACCCGGCGGGCCGATAGGGTCACCGCAGCTATCTGCATCTACAGACTGGCTCTCTCTCCCTAGCCTCCTCCCTGGTATCTCCCATATGCATATATGCATCCGTATCCGCATCCGCATCCGTATTGTCAATCTGAAACCAATTTCGCACCCCATTCCCATCCTGAGTGGTTGAGATTCGGATATTTTTTTTTATGCAGATGGGTTCACAGGTCACACACACACACACAGAGTCTGGATGGCATAAAAAATGGCTGGCAGGAGAGATCGCGAGGGCAGGAGGTCGATTTCCCAAACAATATGCATAATCATTGCATTGTCAGGAAGAGGGTTCTGGAAATTATTTCATGCTGGCTGATGACCAAAAAGTTTATGATTTATTATAGGGCTTTCGAGAGAGACCTTCGAGTTTAAAGTCTAGGCTCTTATAGAGTTAGTCCTTTAGGTCCTTCTCCACATCCTTTCCCCAACTCTTCCGCTAAATCTTAACCGGATTCTGGCCTACCCTTTTGTCCAGTCAATTGATTTGAAATGACCAAAGCATTTGACTCGCCGCCCAGTTCATTAGTTGCTGCCTAATGCCAGGTCCTTTTCGGATCCTTTTTTGTTTTTTAATTTTCTGTAAATTGCATTTCCCGTTCCAGCGGAGAGAAAAGGCCAATTAAGGTGTAGATCCGTAGTAGATCCGCAAAAGGATCAATTGTTGGGCCTCTGTGGTTTTTGATTTTGCCGTCCAATCATTTTTTTTTTTTTCATGGATAGAAAATGCTGGGAAACGAACGATTAGGGGCAATGTCCTTTGGCCAGGGGGACGAGCTGTAAACAGGAAATGTAGTGACCGCAGCCGAGTGCCTGCCAAGTGTAATGCCGAAAGGACCTGCGATGTCCTGCTGTGTCCAGTCTTAACGGTACCAGATGTGCGCCTGCAGGTAGCCGGCAGGAGGTAGGTCCTTTTCGGGCACCGAGATCCTGGCGCTGTGTGATGTGTTTGTAAACACGCTGAAAATGGAATAATAGATCAAAGATACTAATACACGGCATACACGGGATTGCTATATCCTGGGCTATCCTGGGTTATCCTGGCACTTGTTTTTCAGTCAGCTGACAGTCACTCGATCGACAGAACCGGAAATCAAAAATAATTCATAGCGTAGCAATTTACAAATTTGTAACACATATGGTATGTTCGTTCCATGCACCCGAGTCCTGGATCCTGAATCCTGGATCCTTTCCATTGTTTCTCTGGATCCCTCTCCAATTTCTAATCAGTTCATCAGGTGTGCTGTGAGGTGCTGCCCTCGTCCAGCAGCGGAGTGAAAGTGGCGATTAGAATAATTCCCACGATCCTGCGATCTGACCAGATGGGTTTTAGAGAATCTCTGGATTTTAGAGATTTGATTGATTGACTCTTTGGCGGGGGGATCCATCGGTAGTCCTTTCTAGAGAGATTCTTCTATGGGAATTATTAGAACCACATTCGCTATTCCTGACCATAGACTTGCTATTTTTTTTTGTTGTTGTTGTTCCCCCAAACAATGCCCCTTCGGTTTACAGTTATTTCGAATTGAAGAGCCACAGGAATACAGGACGACCTCTGAGTGGGATCCACCTACAAGGTCCTTGAAGGATCTTGAAAAGCGGGCAACGAGACAATGAATAAAAAAAGGAAACTTAAGACGCTCGGATCGTGTTTATAGCGGTACCAACATCCTGATACAACAGATCTGGCCCAGGATCCCTGGACGCAGGACGAAGGATGCAGGACGCAGGACGCAGGCCTCGCATACTTGAGACACAAATACCTAGCGGTTTCTATTCATATCTCGCCGCTATTTCTTCTTTCTTTCTTTTTTTTTGTACAAATATTATACAATGATCTAGGGTTTCCGATTGTCCTGCTACATACATTTTCGCACGCCAGCCACGTCGTCCTTTTTTTCCAAAAAAAAAAAAAAACAGACACACACACACACACATGTAGGAGGCATAAAAAAGACCGATCTCGATCATGATGGTGATCATTATGATCGGTCCGATGCCCGAGGAAAATGTGATTGATTTTAATTGGGGTTTCGGGTTTTTTTTTTTTTTTTTGCTTCAGTTTCCTTCAGAGGCCCTCCAGGAGTAGGCGGAGAACGTAATATTATTTGCCAAAGTGATCCCGCTGATCTCATCTAACACACACACACACAGAGAGGATGGCAGGATACAAGGGATCTGCAGGATATAGAGGATCTCCTGCGGAGATCTTTAAGATCTGGGGACATCCATCTGTTGGGCAGAAAAGTGTGCAAAATCCATTAGACATGTGCGTTTATTTGCAATTAGATTAAATGATATGGTATTAGGGGACACAAGGATATCCATCTAGATCCTAAAGATCCTAGGTGTAGAAGAGAGTCTTCTTCTAGTCTTAGTCCCTGTAGCTTTCGTAGGATTTCTGGTTCTGGCCATTTACATTTTAACTTGGCTCGGACACGATCTCCTACATGTGTAGCTGACCTCTCTCTCGAGCCAGTAATTCTTGAATTTGCATTTTCAATTACAATGTAACCGAGTTGCAAGTTTGTTTCTTCATTTAGGAACTCAGTCCCTATCTAAGGGCCCACTTCTCATTTACTTTTAATCCCAAAATCTTGATTCCCAAATATGTTTCTGGTCTGGAAATGTTCACCTGAGTTGGCTGCCAACACTTTCTGCTCCCGACTTTCTGCTCTCCCCCAGCTAGTATTCTTGGTAGTGTTTTTTTTCTTTTCGACTTGGACCACTGGAACACATAATGTGACTGCTGTGAATTTCACGACTCGCCAGTTAGCTGCCTGTTACTGTTACTGTTACTACCGCCTGGGATTTTCCGCACCAAGTCGAGGTTGAGGCTGTGGAGGAAAGGAAATACAGGGAAGAGAGTTCAAATTGCTTGAACTTTATGGTTTTAGACCAAATAGACCAGGCTCTGGACAGGCTCTACCCACTGGCAGGTTGTCCCTTTTTTGGCCAACACTCGAATAGGGGGTATACCCCTGTACTGTTTCCGAAACGAAGCATGCAGGCATGACCGCTGGTCATGAATTGCAATTGAAATTGGAATCGTTCTATGACCAGTTTTCTTTTTCTTTCGCTTCGGTCAGACTTTTTGGGGTTGACTGAAAATGCTTTGGTTTTTTTTTTCCAGCCTCAGCTTCAGTCTCTCAGCTTCTCAGCTTCTCAGCCTGGCCCGGCTTTGGCAATCAAAAGTCAAAATCTTTTTTTGGTGGCTGGCCAAGGAAAACGTGATGCAGTAGGAAATGCTGACGATGACTCTCTGGGTCGCTGCTGCTGGGCCGTTGGATGGCATTTTGCTGTTTGCCGGCTATCATCCAAAACTCACTGGCTATCCCACTCAATTGACTGAATGACAAAATGACAAACTGGCTAACTGACTAACTGCCTGACTGACTAACCCACAGCGGAGCGTCCAAAAGTCTAAGACATGGACCTCAGACATTAGGCAGCAAATGGCACAATTGCTTTTATTGGCTGGCAAGTTTATATTTCTTTTTTATACCCTTGCAGAGGGTATTATAATTTTGGTCAAAAGTGTGCAACGCAGTGAAGGAGACATCTCCGACCCTATAAAGTATATATATTCTTGATCAGGATCACCTCCTGAGTTGATATGAGCATGTCCGTCTGTCCGTCTGTCCGTCTGTCCGTCTGTCCGTCTGTCCGTCTGTCTGTCCGTCTGTCTGTTTCTACGCGAACTAGTCTCTCAGTTTTAAAGCTATCGTCTTGAAACTTTGCACACACCCTTCTTTCCTTTGCACGCAGTATATAAGTCGGAACGGCCCGGATCGGCCGACTATATCCTATAGCTGCCATATAACTGATTGATCGGAAATGGTATAACTTTGGTGTTTTTAGAGTTAGAGAGTTCAAATTTGACATGTGAGCTATTTTTGGCAAAACATTACGTCATGCCAAATTTCATAAGGATCGGCCGACTATATCCTATAGCTGCCATATAACTGAACGATCGGAAATGACCCAACTTTCGTGTTTTTGAAGATAGAAAGCTGGAACTTAGTACAGATTTAATTCTTGGTCAGTTGATCCAACCTACCAAATTTCATTAGGATCGGCCGACTATATCCCATAGCTGCCCATAGCTGAACGATCGGAAATGGTATTTGGTAGAAATATCAACTTTCGTATTTTTGAAGATAGAAGTTTGGGACTTTTTTTAGATTTTGTATTGTAATAAATTGGATTATATATTCCTATTCCCATAAGGATCGGCCAACTATATCCGATGTTTGCGATATATATCCGGTTTTAACTGCAAGGGTATATAAACTTCGGCTCCGCCCGAAGTTAGCTTTCCTTTCTTGTTTTTTGTAATTTTTTGTAGTTTTGGACGATGAGTGCAGAAGCCGCTCCCGTTGACAACTCAAGAATTATGAACATTTTGTGGGCTTGCCCCATGTCTGATGTCTGAGATGGTGTGGCTCCAGCTGCGCCTAAAAAGGAAAAATCAAAAAGAAGCCTCCAGCTGGTGCGAAATATTTGGCTAGGCAGTGACCAGAGATCTGCCCACAAGCACTGAGAGAAAAACTAGCATAAATTATAAATATTTTAAAGGCCATTGTAGGCAGAAGAACTAGAGTTAGCTATATGATACCCTGTACTTGTACCTCAAAGATGAATATTAAACATTATAGTCCGATTTTTCTCAAGTGCAGAGTCAAGTTCACACGCAATCCGACAAATTGCAAGTGCCTTGAGATACAGATACACTTACAGCTACAGATACAGGTACAGATACAGGTACAAGATATAAGATACAAGATACATCTACAGATACAGAGGCCAAATGCAAATGTGTCAATTGCTTAGACCGGACATTTATTTGGTATTTATGAGACCTGGCCTGAGCCTAGGCTGGCCCCGCCATCGAGTGCCTCAAAAACGTGCAACGTTGTGGCATACAATATTTTGACAATCCAAAGGATTCTTCACCTTTTGCCGCCAAGCGGGCATTCAGATTCGATCTGACGAGCAGTAAGCTGCCTCGTGCACTAAGGCTATATATACATACTGAGGTAGTATGTATATCGAAGACCATTCCGAAGATCGGTGTTGTGAAACCGATGCGAGAGAGGCTCGTCTTGGCAATTTTTGGCAGTGACTGGCACAAAAATCCTTGCCTTCTATTTTAAGAATTCGCTTTTTGTTTTGAAAACAATTTGGCAACGATCTCTTACCTCTTACCTTGGCACAATAACGTCGCCGGTTACTAAGTAGTGCCATCATTACGATCATCATCCGCGATCATCGTCATTATCATTATCGAACATTCGACAGTTGCAACTTGCCAACTCTTTGAGCTTCAGATTCAGATTCAGATTCAGATTCGTATTTGGATTCAGATTCAGATTCAAATTCAGATTCAGATGCAGAGACGCTCATTTACATGCCCTCGCCGGCTAAAAGCCCAAAAGGCCCAAAGCCAGTTGGCCGAAAGTTCGGCAACATCTTGGGCAGTCATGATTGTTCACAGAGCACTGAGAGAAAATTCTGGGGAATACTCTTCCAAATACCTTTGTGGCAACAAGCTAAGGAGATATTTTTCTTCCAGTGTCGTTACTGCTCGACTCCAGCCGCCTAAAACACTCATCATCATGTCGGACAAACAACCTTGTTGCCTCTTGGCTGGAGTGCTGCATAGTGTGGTGTACGTGTATCGCATGTTTGGCCCTCCCCCCCCCTTCCTCGACTTGCCTCGTTTTGGGGCAACTCCTCCCCCCTGTCAGTGGTTCCTTGTGGCGCTAATGTGGCCGTACTTGCAAATCGCATAGCTTGTGCTGCTCCATTAAAGCCGCATCGAGCCAAGTTGGAGCTGAAGTCGCGGCCCAAGCCGAAAAGCCAAAAAGCCTGCCGCATATGACAGGCGATGTCGATTCGCTCCCTGCTCCCCCCGCCCCCTCCCGAAAGAGTCGCATGCCCCACCGACATGCAACCGAACCGACCAGCAACAAGTGAGAATTTTTACCTGTCCAAAAAATGTCTAGAAGATAGGGGTTACGAAGTGGGTTATACCCTGGAAATTATTTAAAAAAAGAGATGATATTTCGTACTTAAATATTGTATAAGGATTATGGTTGTATATATTTTATTCTATTGTAGAGTTGGTTCTTTTATTCAGTCTTCTATAGACCCCTGGGTCTATAACACCCCAGATCTTCAAAGTGCATCCCAGCAATGCGCGAAATATCTCGACATGAATACAATCTTTTAATGATCGTGTGTAATTTACAAAAAATTGTGAACAACAGAGGGCCGAGGCTTGGGGCTTGAGGATTGGAAATGGATTTGGATTTGGATATGGAAGTGGATGTAAAGTCGAAGTCGGAGTTGCAGTCTCCACTGTAGTCGTCGTCCATCACCTGACCTCCGCTCGACTCGGTTACAATCACTCATTGAACAGGGCCAAGTTGCAATTGCAATTGCAGTTGCAGTTGCAGTTGCATTTGCAGCAGCAGCAGCAGCAGCAGACTTTCGGTTGCAGTGCACCTTGATTCTGGGCATCAGTCACCCACTAACTCGGTCTCTGATCCATCTCCATCTCCCAACAGCAGTGCCACATCCACATTCACATTCACATCCACATCCACATCCAAAATCCTGGTCGCATTTCGCAAGATGCTCGTTCACATGCCACTCAAGAAGTCGTGGCCCTGGAAAAACCCCCCTTCCACACTTTTCACCTACCTGGAGAAAAAAAAACTAGATAGAAAAAAAAAACAACAAAAAACACAGAGAGAGGTTGCCAAGATGGATTCGAACGTTTTGGGCAATTACAATAACTCAATTTGTCTCTCCTTCTTGGCCAGGATTTCTCGCTACTCGGTTTGTGGGTTTTTCTTCTCCTTTTTTCGCTTTTTTTTGCAAATTTTTATATTAGCCGATTTGTGTTTTCGTTTTCAATTAGCCGCTTGCAGAGCAAAGAGAAAGGCAGGAGAATGGGGGCCAGCTTAATGGAGTCCGACTGTGGAGCTGGCGGCGATTGATCAATCACAGGAGATTGTCACAGGTAGTATTTGATGTAATTTGAAAGATTCTGCACACTTTTATGGGGATCTGGTGACCCAGAGGCAGGGAACTGGTGATTCATACATCAATATTTTAATCAAGTAGCTAACTACATTAATTTGAAGGACTCTTGTCACTTATTAGGCTCAGATGGCTTAAAAAGCTGTAACTGGTGACCCCGAATATAGTATTTCGCTTATCATCCCCACTGGTGACCCCGACTAACATTTTGGTGACCCCGACATAATTATTTGTTTTGCATTTAAATAAATCCATACAGTTCCTAAGCTTCTGGTGACCCAAACTTACATAACTGGTGACCCCGACTATAGTATTTCGCTGATCATCCCCATTGGTGACCTCGACTAACATTTTAGTGACCCAGACATAATTATTTGTTTTGCATTTAAAGAAACCCATACCTTTCCTAAGTTTCTGGTGACCCAAACTCACATAACTGGTGACCCCGACGAATCCCCGTCTATCTTAATTATGAAATCGATTTTCGCACGCCTGAAATCTTTCGGACTTTCATTGCTTGTTTTCCGTGTTCGATTTTATTTGTGCATCTGTAAACGTATCTGCAGCTATGGATGGCAGATCCGCATCTGCAGCGGCTATCTGTATCTATTGAGTGCGCCGTGTTGCGGGTCGAGTGTCTGGCGTTTAGCATTTTCAATTTACATATTACACGGCGAGTCAAACAAGCGAAAGATTTGTGGTGGCTTGGTGGATCCAAAAGCCGAAAACGAAACAATTTATTGTGACACAAGGTAATTGCCCCAGGGCGAACTGGCAGTGCCTGGCAACTTGCAACTAGCAACTTGCAACTGGCATCTAGCAACTTGCAACTAGCAACTCGCCACTCCGATAAGGGCATTGTTTCGGGTCCAGCCAGGCCGGGCATCACTGTCTCATAATGCCAATAGATTGGCGAGGTCGGTCAGCGGGCCTACCATGGGGCATGCGGCTGCATGGGGCAGGAGCGAAGAGTGCCCCCAAAAAGAAGCTGCTGTATGCTATGCCGTGGAAGAAGAACTTATTTGGTGTAACAATTATTTCGTGATTTAATTTCGACCTTTAGCGACCAATTTAATCGATCCAGGAGAGGCACACAGGCGCAGTTGCATAGTTGCACTGTTGCACAGTTAGCATTGTTGGCTAAAGCTGCTGAAACTGCTGCCCAGTAACCTGTGTTGCCAACAACAACAGACACAACTTGGAGCGGTTTGTGGCCAAGACTTTTGGCCAAGACTTTGCAGAACAGCAGACTTTGGCTGGGAGTGGGCAGCAGCCCAGCACCTCAATGTGGAAGATGTGGCAGCAACGGCGGCAGAAGCCGTAGGAGCGGATGAGGCAACGGTCCGGGCCCTCATTGTTTTAGCTTTGGCAGTGTGGCAGTGCCCCGCAATTCGTGCAACGATATTCTGCGGCAAGCCTAGCAGCCCACGGCCAGTCACTCACTGAGAGAAACTTTTCATACCAACTAAGGTTGGATTCTTTAGCCATAAGGTAGATGCTCCTTGCTGTTCTTTCAGTGCAGCTGGCTAGCAGCAACGTGCCACAGCATCGACAGCAGTGGCAAGAGCGGCAGCAGTTGCAGTTGCAGTTGCATTCGGCCGCGGGGCAAAAGGAAAAGGGGCTGGGCAGGGAATTGGAGGACTGGACGGGGCATCGCTAAGTAAGTTCCCACGTCTCTGGGCTCCACGTTGGGGCAAGTTCGGCAAGTCGGCAACTCGGTAAGAGCAAGTGCTCTATCCCACTCCCTCGCCAGCTAGCTCTCTCTCGCTCTTGGGGCGACAATGTCCCCAGAAGCGTTTCGAGCGAAAATTTAAATTTCGCACCGAGCGGCTCTTTGTTTTCGGCCACTGTCTGGGACTGGACTGCTTTTGTTTTTCTTCTTTTGGGCCATTTGACTATTGGCCATGACTTGCTGGGTCAGGTTTTGGTGCTCTGTGCTCTGTGGTCTCTGCTCTGGCTGGTCAGCGATCAGTTTGGTTGCGATTTTCGGGATTTGGATCAGTGGAAGCTCCTCCGCCACACAATAATGGAAGGCAATTTGTGAAATTACATAAATCAGCTTTTATTTATTTATTTGTTTGGGTGTCGTGTTTTCAGCTTCCTGTAGCCATCTTCAATCTGCCAGCCATCCAGCCAGCCATCCAGCCAGCCAGTCCCATCATCTCCATCTCCATCTGTAGTTCGATTTCGAGCGATTCCCCACCATTGATTACTTATTTTCCCAAATAAATATGCATAGTAAATTGGCTCTACCTCGTTGTTGGTTAAGAAAACTCATTTGAGGCTATACGGTTGCAGTTTTGCTTCGGTTATCGAATTGGCCATCTTGGCGACCAAACTAAACACAAACACAGCTATAGACCCATTGGCTGATGATGCTGCCCGGCTGAGTTATCGTTAATCGATCGCCGGCCTACACTAAAACCAAATCGCATATAAATAATTCAAAGGCAAATGGGCGTGAGTTCAGACTTATATAAGAACTCTTGATGGCTCTCCTAAGATAACCAATGCGAGGAAGTTAAATTAAGTTTTCTCGGGGAGTTATCATGCTTTTTGGGATTATCCTTAAGTATAATCAATGTCCATTTAGGTGGATTTATTATCCCAATTTTATGGCTCACACATTTGTCATTTCAGAGCGCCTACACTCATCGATTAATCAAAAGCGACTAGCATCGTTTTCAATTACCGATCCCACAGGTGACCACTTGAATGGGGGAAACTGGTGTCTCAGAGTTCCCAGAGATCAGTACAAGAGTCAGTACAAGAAAAATATGGTGTAGTATAGTGTCCAAGTTTGTTTCGTGTTCGATTGACACGTTCCAATACCGATTTCCATCGATTTTCCCTCCGATTTCTGTTGGGGAGGGAGTGGGGCAACGCAGAATGCGAAAACCTGGCAATGGGCAGACGCCAAATTCATTCATTGAAGTCCTCTCGGACTCAGTCCCCCGAATCCTCAATCCCTCGATCCCCCAGCTGGCAACCATCACCGACTCCTGACCACTTTTTTCAGATTTTTTTTTGGTTTTATTTTTTGTAGTCGTGTCTGTGCTGAAATTGAATGAGTTGTGCGCGTGAGCCACGATCGGTTCAAAGATGCAAAGATGGGTTAAGAGCGGGGCAGTTAATCACTGAAAAAAAAATAGGATGGAAATTTCTAAAAGATATCACTTAAAAATATAATATAGATCTATATCTATAAAATATAAAAATATCTATAATAGATCTTGTAGTCTTTTTGGTATATCCTTTTCTTGCAGTGCCCCTCTGAAACTGTAACCTGCAGCTGCGTGGCATTGTCCCCTGTCCTCTGAACAGTAGGTAATGCCCCCAGGCTAGTGTTCGCCTTAGCGTATGATCACTGTGGGCACCGCACCGACTGACGGCCCGAGCGTGTGGCTTTCGGTAATGAAGAATTATTGTGGCTCATTGTAAATGTCTCTAATTATGGTTCATTAATCAATAAAATTGTTTGAGCCATTCGCTAGCCAGGATCTGGTTTGGTTTTTTCAGTTTTGCTGTTTTTGGGGCCTCAACCTCAATCTGGATCTATATAGCTGAGAGGGGAAATTATGTTTTGGCGCTGAGCACGCCGCGAGTGCCTTTATACACACATCAGTCTGTATATCCCGTACATGCCACGACACATGTACAAAGTGTTTTTGGCCAGATCGTGATGGTTTTCGTTAGTGGACACACGTTGCTCTTGCCAGTCTGCCTTTTTGGCCAACAACATCACCTACTCCCAACTCCCATCCTCCTCCTCCTCTACCATCAGTTCTCCAGGTCTCTACAACATATATAGCGCGCTAAACTAAGCCTGAAATTGCTCGCTTCAGTTCCGCTGAACTTTCTTATCGCCCTGCATTTAATGGCCCAATATGAGAGCTCCATTCACGTCACACACATCGCATCCCATCGCATCGCATTGACAATTGTGGCTCTTTTGGCCAGCGCCACCAGTTGATAATGGTCTTGGTCTTGGGCCAGGGTTAGGGTTAGACCCGAGCCTAGGGTCTAGGGGGCTTCAAGACCCATCCATACCATCCCCCCGGCTCCAAGGCATAACCATCTACTTCGCGCTCCACTGACTGAAGGCCGGAGAACTGGAGAACGTTGAGGAATAGCTCGCTTTTGTCGCAGTCCGACTGTCATTTCTATCTTCAAAGTCTAAGGTAGGCACTGAGAGAAATAAAGGGATGGTTCTGATTTTTTTTAAGATCCAGAACCTGCTAGTCTCTTGAAGCTCTTGTATATCCTTTAAGCCTCTAGGAATTAGTCTGAAACTTTTTATATAATATTATTTATTTATTACAAGAATTTCTGACTAATTTTTCTCAGTGTTCCATTCCGCATTGGCGACATTTGCCGACGAGTCCAAAAAGTGTACGTCATGCACATTTAGACGGGGCTAGCTGCTCCCCCGCCTACTTCTCGGCCGGCACGGCCTCCTCCCCTTTTGGCCACTCTCCCTGGTGCCCCTTCTCCTTCTTCTATTGCTTCTTCCCCCCACTGACTGCCCCTCCCTCCTCTCTTATTGTTTTTTTTTTTTATTTTTGTGGACAAGAGAGCAGAAGGTAGATGACACCGGCCGGGTTGCAACGCTCTTGGCGCTTTACCGGCGTGAAATTGGTTTAACCCACTGGTCACAATTGCACGCACAGAGAACAGTCAACTGGCAACACACTGAGAGAAATTTGAGACTAGAAAATGAAAAGATAAATCCAAAAGAAAGACTAAGAAGGTCTTAAAGTCTTGAAAGATTTGCCTTGAAGGCTCTACCTTTAAGATTCTTGTTAGGAAACCTTCAAGTTTCTTTCAAAAACCATCTCCATTGGCATTTCTCTCAGTGCAGATAGCCGGCGAATAGTTTGGAGCACATTAACATTAGCATTAACATTAACCGAGCCGCGAAAGCGACAAGGGGCAGCCAGCCCCAACCGACCAACCCGACCAGCCGACCAACCGACCAGGCCAAAATGCCCATCGCCCCCTCCCCTTGCAGTTTGTTACTTTGGTTATTTCGTCGTGTTATCTTTGTCTCGGTATCTACACACACAAACACACACATGTGTGTATGTTGGCCAACTGTCCAGGTCCAGGTCTTTTCGGTTCTAAGTACTATATGACATAGGAAGTCATTGCACTTGCAATTAGCTCCGCAATTGGACTTGGCTCTCGAATAAAGTACTATATGTGTGGGTCTATATATCCACCCTCGTTTTTAGCTCAAAATTTTGATGAAGAATTGTGATTATTATGGAGGTTAATAATGGTTAGTTATTAACTTATATAGGGGGTTTTTTTTGGGGGGTTTTGGGGCTTATACCTTCTAGAGAACTTGCTGGGCTAACCCAATTGGTTTAAGCTTTGGTTTTTAGTTTTTAAAAAATACTAGCAAAATATTAGAAATTATAATTTTCAAATAGTTGAGTTGTTGTAGAAATAGTACTTAATAATCAAGACCTTCTAGGGTTCTTAAGTTCTTAAATATAGATCTTATAAAGATAGATCTTAGGAACCCTAAGCTTGTATTAACCTTAAACACTAGCCCTCAGCTAAAACCTTATATATCACAGCAAAGCAACATTTAAACTTAAACTTTATTAGATAATATATATCTTTAAATATCTCCTAAATCTTATAAAGAAAAAAAAACAAACCCTAATATCTAAAACTTTTACTTTAATAATTTCCTTAGCTTTCCCTTTGAAATTTTGTTTCAATTTTTTGACTATCTGGTTGGGTACTTCTGGTGGCCCGACTTCTATTATTCCTGCTCATTAATTTGGCCAGAAAGCCGGGTCTACTCCTCTCTCCGGGCTTTTATCGGGCCCTGGGCATCTGCAAGTGCTTAGATGCGCTTAGCCAGGCTAAGAGTGATTTTTAATAATCGTCAGCCAGTCAGAGCCGTCGTGGCAGTCATCATCATCATCAACTCGACATCTAAATGGGCTGAAAGACGTACATAGAGCACACATATGCTATATATATATATGGTATTTGTATATATATTGTATAAACCGATTAAATGAGGCAACGTCACCTCCGAGAAGAAAACGGCACAACAATAATAAATATTTCTAAACAGTTAGTTACATTAAGAGCCGCAATGAAAACAGTAACTCACTTGTAAAGAAATAATTTGACTCGCACTTGGACTTCAATTTGCCGCAGAAGCCAAAGGGGCACTGAGAGAAATCAAGGAGGTTTTTAGAGGGTTTTTAATAATATTTCTAGAGAGTTTTTTGAGGGGTTTCTAGAGGGGTTTGGTTTTGAGAATATGATTTTTTTGCAGAAAAGTTTATGTTTGGGTTTAAAATGGATTTGTTTTTAGTAAATTTTTAATAATATTTCTAGTGATTTTAAGAATAAAAATCTTTCATATTTGGTCCTTAAATATAAGCCCTTTTTTTATTTTTTTAGTCAAAAATTAAGGTCTAGTTTGAAATTTAAAAAAAGGAAAGAATCATATATGTACTTCAATGGAAAGAAAAACCTTTTTAAAGCTTAGGATTTTTAAAGATAAAAATATAAATAAATAACGAAAGCACACCCCTGAAGAAACATAATATTAATTTCTTTAATTTTAAATATATATTTTTTTAAGAAAATTTCTCGCAGTGCCTTGGTATCTAAACTTTTCCTAGGAGTTTCTGGGTATGGGGCCATAACGCTCTGCTTTCCAGGGGCGGGGTGCCAGGCGGGGCAACGTTAGTGTGGGGGCGGCCCGAGGGTGGCGAGGAGGTAAGGGACAGGCTGGGGAGCAGCCAAGCTTACAACAAAAACGACAGCAACAACAACAACAAAGCCACTCACACGAGAAGAAGCGTCTCTGGCCGCCGTTGTCTCTTGGCGGAGTTCCGATCTTTTTGATGATAATCAGCGGCTGTCCTCTCCACAAGCTCCACATGCTCCCCACCGTCGTACCACCACCCACTAGAGCTCCTCCTACCCCACTCCCCCTCTCCCTCTCTAAGCTTAAGCAAACATTTGCTTTTTCGTTTTTTTTTTTGTGGGCAGCAAGCGTGGAAACAGTTTGGGAAATCACATGCGACATTTGCTCAGGAAAAGGAGAAAAGGAGAGGTGGCAAGTCTTGCCCAGATACAGATACACAAATGCAGATACAGATACACTTACAGATGCATCTCGAGATACAGATACAGTTGCTTCACGGAGCAACTTCACGGAGTCCCGCGATCATCCAACCACCCGCCCTGTTAGCCCCGTTACTTGTCAGTCTAAAGGCTAAAAAATAAAATAAAAAATAATGCAGTGCAGTGAAGCTACTGTTTTGTCTTTCTGGCGACAATTTGCTTAAAAAATAAATCACGAAAAAACGGCCGCCAGACAAGCCAAAGAATCGGCCAATTGGCAATTTATTGATAATGTCTACAGGGTCAGGATCGGAGGAACAATGAGATGATTTAGACCGATGGGAATTGATATATTTGGGAGAGAATAATAGGGATCAATGGGTATTTTTTTAGAATATTTATTTTCAAAGAATTCTTAAGGTTACTTCTTCTTAAAAAACTATAGAGATATTAGAGGTCTTTTCTTTCTAAAACTCCTAATATCTTTCTTATAAAAAGCTTAATATAAGGTTGTCAAATATCTCCCTTCCGCCTTTTTGTCTTTTGAATTTCGCGGCTATGTACAAAGCGCTACAGAGCTCGTATCTGGCAACACTATACATAATTTAAAAGGTCTTGACATAACCTACAAAACGACGCTATGCATGATTAGTTTGGATATTGCGTTCACCAGTTATAGACGTGTAAACATGGAGTTCACTAACGCCGAAATTCGCGCTATTTTAAAGTTTTCCTTCGTTAAAGGCAAATCCGCTAGAGAAACGTTCCGTGAGATTAATGGGGTTTTGGGGGATGGTACTCTATCACTTCGAACCGCGGAGGAATGGTTTCGACGATTCAGAGCCGGTGAAAACGACACCATGGATAAGCCAGCCGGCGGAAGACCTGTGACGACAAATACCGATCAAATCATGGAATACATCGAGTTAGACCGGCATGTGGCTTCTCGTGACATCGCCCAGGAGATGGGAGTTAGTCACCAAACCATTTTAAACCATCTGCAGAAGGCTGGATACAAAAAAAAGCTTGATGTTTGGGTGCCGCATGATTTGACGCAAAAAAACCTTGTGGACCGAATCAACGCCTGCGATATGCTGCGGAAACGGAACGAACTCGACCCATTCTTGAAGCGGATGGTGACTGGCGACGAAAAATGGATCACATACGACAATATCAAACGAAAACGAAAGGCCGGTGAATCGTCCCAAACAGTGGCCAAGCCGGGATTGACGGCCAGGAAGGTTTTGCTGTGTGTTTGGTGGGATTGGAAGGGAATCATCCACTATGAGCTGCTCCCATATGGCCAGACGCTTAATTCTACCATCTACTGCGAACAATTGGACCGCTTGAAGCAGGCGATCGACCAGAAGCGTCCAGAATTGGCCAACAGGAAGGGTGTAGTGTTCCACCAGGACAACGCCAGACCACACACTTCGTTGATGACTCGTCAGAAGCTACGGGAGCTCGGATGGGAGGTTTTATCGCATCCACCATATAGCCCGGACATAGCGCCAAGTGATTACCACCTGTTCCTGTCCATGACGAACGCCCTTGGTGGTGTAAAGTTGAACTCAAAAGAGGCTTGTGAAAAGTGGCTGTCCGAGTTCTTCGCAAATAAGGAGGGGGGCTTCTACGAGGGAGGTATTATGAAGTTGCCGTCTAGATGGAAACGGATTATCGAACAAAACGGCGCATATTTCAACTAAATCGGATCACTGTAACACTTTTTATAAAGCATTGAATAAAGAGCAAAAAAGCGGAAGGGAGATATTTGACAACCTTATATTAAATAAATATTTTATAAATTTCCTATAATTTTTTTTAAAAGAAAGAACCTCTTTTTTTTTAGAGAGACCATATCGATAAACAATTAATTGCCATTTTTAGGCAATCGTTGCTCTGCGCCCACTCTCTCTACCTTTTGGAAAGATTCTCACCTTTTTTTTTGTATTTTTGGGTTTTCTGCGGAGGTGGCAGATGCCACAAGACTGGTGGCACCTGGATGCGATCAGGAAAGGCTGAAGAGAAGGTGAAGCTGGCACATAAAGTCTGCGGAATTGTCAAATGATTTACATCCGACATATGTATGCTAAACTCACGAATCTATCTGCGGCACGATTAGGACACAAGCGCGGTGCAGCAGCCAGCTCGGTGGAGTAGCTCGGTGGTGCAGCATGCTCGTGTCAGCTCACACCGAACCACCAAAATAAAAAAAAAAAAGAAAATAAAACAAAAGTCTCGAAAAGAAAAAAAGAATTAAAAACTAAAACCACATCACGGGCCAAATCGTAATCGTGGTTATGACAAATTTCGACGATGCACCGAGCTCAGTCAGTCAGTCAGTGGGTGCTCCACTGTACAGTGGATACTGTCTTCTCTCCTTGTTGTTGGAAGCCTTTGGAATCATCAAAGTAATTGGAACCTTTCTCACTTTCACGCGCACAAATTATACGGTCGCGCAATTTTTGGTGTCTGCCCGAAATAATGTACGAACTTTCTTATTTTAGTTTCTTGGCTTTTGGGTTCATCATCAGCGCTGCCATCCACCCCCCCTCCCCCCTCAGTTATCCCTGCCCTTTACCGCTGCCAACCTCCTCGTTGGGCTGACTTGCCACAAGATGCAAGCTTCGTGTTTGGCTAGTCATGACTTCCGCTCTGCACTTTGGCACACATCCAGACAAGCGAACAGCCAAACATCCAGGGGCCTTTCGGGATGATGCCCCATTATGTGGCATGTAGAGCGCGTTGCTGCAGTTGCTGCACAAACACAAATAATAATTACAAAATTGATAAATAAATAAATTAAATGAACTAGTACTATAATTTTCTCAGAAGTGGGGGGGTGATGGTTATGGTTTCTTCATAGCCCTAACCTCTTTGGAGTCTTTTAATATTTCTAATATTTCTATAATTTCTCTCAGTGTAGAACCAGCTGAAATTGGCTTTTCAGTGGCAATGTTTCGCTGCCCACACACAACAATTGAAGAGACTATGTAGACTCTAAGCCCGAATCGAACCTGAAGTCCGTTTTGGGTGATTAAAAATTCCACCAGTCCCCCCTTCTAAGACCCTTCTAAGGCCCTATCTAGACCTTCCTTCTACTGGTGTAAGAGCCACCCACCCACTCGTCACCCCGCTCCGCTCCGCTCCCCACCCACAACCCACTCAATTCAGAAACAGCACACCCTCATGTGAAAAAAAAGCGTCCAGCATTAATATTTTATACGGGGCCAGAGGTCGTCTTGGCCAGGTCATCTTTATCTCTTATGACCCATCCTCCATCCCCCTGGCTGGTGGCTTCTTTTTTGTTTTTGCACCTTTTCAAACTGGCCAAATTAAAAGTTTTGTTTGCGTTCGCATAACTTTTCAAAGACTCTTTGAATGTGGGCCGGAAAAGTGTATTCCGTTCTGTTCTGTTATGGTCATGTGTTGTGCGTGTCCTCCAACCACCAACCGACCCACAAAAAACCCACCCAATTACTCCACCCAGATACCCACTTTAACCTTCTTTAAACTTTTCAATTTTTTTTTTTTGTATTTTCCAGCTTTGACAAAAGCAAAAGAATGCAGGAAGGCTTATCAGTTGGACATGTTGTTGTATTTTAATTGTGGGCACTCGAGTGTAAACCACACGGAACCGGGGGGAAAATTGAAAACCTCTCAGACCTCCCACCCATAAGACCTCGTACTGGAAAAACCCGCACAAATGGCCAAAGTGATAAAAAAATAAAAATGCTTAGAGGTATCTGGTTAGAGGCTTCTGTAATTGAGTTTGCAGAACAAGTGGACATTGAAGTCCAGATCCATTAGTTAGGAACTGGGATATCTTTCAGATTTAAAGACAATATAAACCTTAAGTAAGAACTTATCGGAACCTTGAAGACTTCCCAGCTTAACCCCATTCTTGATTATTTTTCTGCTGGTTTTTAAATCAGAGATGATGCTCCGGCCTGGTGTCGGCTGCTCCCATCCGCCTTTGGCTTTTGTGGGTGCGGTTTTGGCCAAGAAGCCGAGCGGCAAAAGGGGCAGATGCACTGCCCACCCACTCGCATTTGCATGCTGGCTGGCTGGCTGGCTGGCTTGCTAGCCAAGTTAGTTGAGTTGCCAAGCCCAGACCGGTGGTCAGCAGCAGCGATATGAGTGAAGTCTGGGTACGAGTACGAGTATATATTGGCATCGGCTAGCCCCGTTTGGCTTATTGATGACTTTTAGCAGCCCAGGCAGCGTCGTTTAAATAATGAGCCCACGGGTCGAGGCCACCAGCCGTCGTCATGATGAGCATGATCCACACACACACACACACACACACACCTCCACAACCTCATCTGAATCCAAAAACCTCACATCTGTCAGAGTACTAGAGTCATCATCAATGGGATCTCGAGTCTTTACGAATCGATCCATCGTAGCACCTCGCCTAGGATCCCTCAGCTGTCACATTGGGCAATTTTTTTTTCCAGTCAGCATTGCTCAATCCCTGCAGTACAGATACAGATACAGATACAGTATCTGTAACTCAGCATGACGAATCCCCCGAATTTTCGAATGCAAAGTGTCGAGTCAGCAAAGCCGTTGATGTCCAGCTGAATTCTTTGATGAAATCACTTTCGATTTTGCAGTGGCCGCTGATTTTCCATTCAGGGGAATTATTCAACCGGGAAATTGCCAAAAAAAAGAAGAGTAATAGGTGATAATAATATGTAATAATAATAATAAAAGAAAGGCAGCTGAAAAGCAGTTAGTTCTGTCTTGGAAGATCACTTCTTCTAGGGTATCCTATCATTATTATTATAATCACCCTTTCATTCTTTATAGAGTGGCATATATCTACATATTATCTCTCGAGACATATGTTTATGATTAGCAGAGCATGACAATCCATCAGATGGCCAGGCCTACGCTTTGAATTCGATTTCAGACTTTTATTTTTTTTTTTTGTATTTTTTTCAACTAAATCTGGGAATACTTGCTACATCATTATTATGGCTGTGCGATGGCGATGATCGCGTTGTGCCATTGATGATGACCAGGAAAGAGTCATGGGCGTGGCCGGCATGCCCCGTCAATTGCCCAACTTGGGCAGGGTGAGGTGGGGGCGTGCCGGCACACCGGTACCGACCGGGCTCGGTCCCAGTCCCAGTCCCGGGTCTGGGCCTGGCCACAGTCTTAACTCTGGGGCGCGTGCACACCCAAAACCCAAAACGCGAAGCCCAAAACCCCAAAGATATCCAAAAGGAGAAAAAAAAAAAGTGCTATCGTTTACAAATACAAAATTGTCGCAACCTACGCTCTTTTTTTTTTATACATAGCTCCATCTCACTCCCTCAGTGCGTGCAGATGCAGATATCGAGTCCAAACACCAGAAAAAGGGGAGCACCAGATACAGATACAAAGATACAACATCCACTCCGAGCTCATTCTCATTCTCATTTCATATTCATCGATGTGGGGCACGGCCAAGAAATCGGTGTGTAGGATATAGCAGGAAGTTATTACCACATTTCTACATGTACTATTAAATAGTATATATAAATATTTATATATATATATATATATGTATGTACCCCTTAGGTACACCCCTATTTAGAGAGAATTTCTGACAAGACTTGGACTTGGCCCAGTAGTTTTCGTTTTGGTGTCAGACTTCACCTCAACAGCGTTTGCCAGACAGTTTCATTTGTCATTGCGGGGCTAGTCGGGCTAGGCCCAATAAACACCAGCCAAATGAACAAAAAACAAACTAAATTAAATAATACAAAAAATTGAAAGCACTTGGAGAAATACAAGTAATTGATTTTAAAGAGGTTTTCCAACTTAAGAGGTCTATCTAGAGAGATAAACCTAGAAAGGTCTTACTGAAATTAAAGCATAAAGCTTATAAATTATAGCTTATATTTGGGAAAGTCTCCGTCCGAACAGCCTGAATAATTTTATCCAAGTACCTAAATGTTCGAATAATATCCTGAAACCAATAGATCTTAACACTTTCCCACAGTGTACCATCCAGAGACCGATTCATTCATTATGTGGAAGATCTCCGGCCGGGGCAAGTCATTCGAATTCATAGCGCAGACTGCGTGGGATGTCGTTACTAAAAAAACAAAAACCAAGAAAAAAAAAAGCTAAAGAGCAAACAGGGCAAAACAAAAGGCCATGATTCGTACTACTCAGCAGTACTCATAGTACAGTACTCAATACTGGTAACTGGTAACTCATAATCTCATAATGAGCTCCAGTTGAACTCTGTTTAGGAATTCTTTGAGCCATTTGTCATATCTGTCCATCATTTGGGGCGGTCTCTTGGCGCTCTTGGAAAGGAGGGGGAGGGGGGTGACCCGACGACAGATCGCCCGATATATATCCATGCACTATATGCCATAGACGATAAATTCGCATTGTGCGCACTGCGCACTCTGTACTCTGAGATTGCCATCGCCAGATATCCCCCAAGATATTGCAATTAAGATAAAGGCCAACTTTTGCTAGAGTGGAGTAGAGCCGCTCCCCCTTCATCGGTGGCTTCGTGACTGTGTCTGCGGTCTTGGATCTTCGGTCTTCGGTCTTCGGTCTTCTGCTGCCTCTCTTCTGCTGCTTCTTGCCCTTCTTCTGCGAATCCCATCCTTTCAAAGTCTTCAAGGCACGCAATAAAAAGGCGATGATACTTAAGAGCTTCTGGTTTTCCTTTCAAGACAAAGAGATAAAAAAAGGATAATATTATTGATTATTTATTAAAATTATTGTACAATTTAAAGATTAAAAATTAAGAATTTATTATCTTAAAATCTAGAATCCATCACCTCTTTAAACTATATCTTTTCATGTTCAAGTTCATACTTTAAAGACCTTAAACATTATTTTTCTCCTCCAATCCACTTATTCTATTCCTAACCTTGGAAACTACATTCCTTATTCCTTATGCCACACCAAGTTCCCTGTCCATTAGAAACTTCTCCCCCCTCACCCCCACCCCCCAAAAAAAAAGAAACAAAATAAAACTATAAATAATAAATGTGAAAACGTACAAAAATATCCAGCACACATTTAGATGAGATTTTTCAAGTTCACCCCCTGCTATGAATCTGCCACAAAGTCTCCCCCTCTATTGCCATCACTCTCTCTTTTTCTCTTTCTCTGTTCCTCTGGAGAATTCCCCCAGCCCAGTTGGGGAAGCTGGAGCTGGTCAGAAAGTGTAGAGTCTGAAGACCGAAACCGAAAACCAAAAAACCATTTCATGCCATTCCACAATGTCGGTGTCAAGACAGAACTGTCAGTGTTCCATCCACCCCATCTGTATATCTATATCCCTCCCCATACATATGCATATATATCCCCAGTCTCCTGCTCCACTCTCCTTGTCCCTGAATTCGGTGGCTTAAAATAACATTACGCCGATCCGAAGACAGTTTTGTTTGGCTGGTCTGGAGACTCTGGCTGGGAATCACACATGTCTGCCATATGTTTGTCCGTGGGATCGGTTCGGAACGGACTGGCCGTGGGGCTGTACTATATAGTATAGTATCCTCTACGATCTCCAATCTCTTTTCTTTTCTGTTATTTTGCTCTCAAGATGGCGACCGGCAACTGGCAACTGGCGACCCCTGGCAGCCCCTGACTTCTTGTTCCATTTGTGGACACACTTGAGATTCCATTAATTTCCAAATATTTTCATTTCAAGACACAGCAGACCGAAGAAGCGAAAAATCAAACTGTATAACATATCAAGTGCTGTTGTTGTCACTGACTTTTATTTATGGCCAGGCGCTACTGTTTACACTGAGAGAAATAATGGGTAAACCTAAGGACCTATACTATAGCCTCAAGTTAATATGGGATCTCATACAGAATAGGTACATACATGATAGATTCCTCTAAATACCAGTCATTATCCCTTTGAAACCCTCTTCAAAAATCCACTCTACTTTTTTCTCAGTGTCCTGAAAATATTGTCACTTGAATGGCGATCGCATCATCGCGGGAAAAAAAGTATAAAGATCGACAAAAAAAAAACATCAGACACTTGAATTCTGAACTCCCGACTCTGAAGTGGGTGATTGGCTGTCTTTGGGTTAACCGCATTTTGAAAGCCGAAGCTAAATGTAGATTTCAACCAAAAAAGGAGACAGAATCCAGTAAGAAGGGCATCTAACTCGAGAGGTTTCTCCAATTACCATCAGGACATCCCAAGGACTAAACTCAAGTGGTGGGAATGCACTTGTTCTGGTTATTTTCGAAGGGTTACCCATCGACCTACAACCAGATGTTAGTCCTTAAGATTTGGTGCCTTAAGGATATGTATTATTTCAAAGGATATTCCGAATCTGAATGTGAATCTAAATAGGATTCGGATTGAAAGTCGGTGCAACCACCGCAGGAATGAGGACAGCCAGTGGTTTTGGGGGCTGGGGGGCCGTGTTGTTAGCCTTCATGGCCATCGAATGTATAATCGATCACTTGGGTGGCCAGGACACAGGCCGAGTTTGTTGGGTCATCTAAACAAAGTCAGTGGCATGGGCAGGGGCAGAAGCATGGGGTGTAGGCAGTGGCCGGGGGTACCAAAGACTCAAAATGTGCCACTCGCCCACCATCCCCGCCACCGGGTCCCATACATATATTTTTTTTTTTCGTCTTCGGTTGGCCGATGTTAAATTTGTTAAATCGATAAACTTTGTTTAGTGCGCGGAAACAACAAGAAGCCGGAGTCGAGAGGCCCAGAGGCCCAAAGACCAAGCTCTCGGAGCTGGAAACCACAAGAAAGAACCCACCAGCTGGAGACCCAAAGGCGACTAACCCAAAAATAAGTTAAGCTCCACACAAGAAATATTTTGGTTTGGTTCCAAAAATAGAAGGAAATATAAGGTCTTCCCAGGTATTCCCATCTTAGGTAACTATCCCAGGTAACTATCTTGATTATTATTTTAAAAAATATTATAAATTATATAGATGAGTAGATAAATAAATTAGAATTGTAGGGTTTATCTTGTTATAGATATATATCGATTTCTTAGCGATTTCTTAGTTCTCTTTAAAACCTTTTCTTAAGTCCCCAAAATAAAACCTACTTTCTGATGCTTCGATTTTCATCGAATTTTTCTTAATAATTATTTATAATTAAAATTAAAAACCTTGGAATTTTTTCATGTGTCCTTAACCATCTTGAACTCTAACCCAATAAATCCTGCAGCTCCTTGGATACCATGTCCTTATGGTTTCTGTTTTTTTTTTGGTTCCTGCCTGGATTGCGTCAATCAACAATTTGTCAACCAGCGACCAGCTCCGTTTTTGGTGTGACATTAACTCATTGGCCCCGGGGCCTACCAACCTGCACCACCTTAAGACCACCACCCCTTAACCTCACCTTCCCCTACCTCTATCCCCCCTCCCTGTCTACTGAATTTTCCTCGGCTCGTTTAATCGATCAACGGATGGCCGCTGGCATTGAGAATCGGCATCGGAATTGGTGCCACCGAAAATGGGCGTGGAGGAGTGGCTCCAGCGGTTGACATAGCGGTAGCCAGCTTGTATATATCATATATATATATATTTATTTAGATATATATGCATATATGTGTATGTGTGTGTACCTGACCCCCAAATCGATCTAACAAAGCTGTTCACGCGACAATTAATAATAGTAATAAAAAAAAATAAAATAAAAGAAGGGGGAGGACCAGCTTAGAGATTGGGAAATTCTAAGGGTTACGGGGGGACAGCTATAAAATAATTGGGAGGGTAGGCCAGAGACGGGGGAGGGGGAGAGCAGAGCCACCCCCTAGGGCGGTAAACAAAACCGGTAGCTGTGATAATGGTCAGCCTTTGGCCAAAACGATTTAATGAAAGACCAACTGTCTTAGATGCACTTGAAGAAAAAAGGGTTACATTTTAGAAAAATAATAAATATTTAAGGCATAAAAAGAGTTTCTTAATTTTAAAGGATTTATTTAAAATTAGGGAATTATTTAAAAGATAATGCTTGGAGAATTATAATTTGTAGTACCCCCATTTTTTCTTTCAGTGCCTCTAAGCTAGCCACTTTGGCGAGCGGCAATTCACGCAGCCAGAATGGCTAATAGACGAGCTGGCCAAGAACTGCCCGTTGGCCAAGTTAGCTGGCCAGGCTGATGGATAGCCAAGGCTGGAGATTCCCGACCATATCTCGGGCATCTCGGGCATCTCAAGCAATTTGTCGACACTTCTCCTGGCAACTATGTAGCTACCAGCTACCAGCTCCTTGTTTCTTTTTTCTGGACATGCTTGCTGCCGCAGGACTCCAGCTGACATAATGATGCAGCAGTTGCAGCCGCTGCACTTTCAGCTTGCAGCTTCCAAGCTACTGCAGTTCTGCAATGCAATTTCCTTGCAACCGAAGGAGGGCACTCCAAAATCTCAAGCACCGTCTCTATCAACCTCTCTCCCTCTAACAAATGTGTCACAAAATGCAATCCGCCACCCCACCCCCTAAATGGTCTCGGGTCTCAATTCTGTAATTTTCGTTATTGTTTGTGTTTTTGTTTTTAAATTTTAAAGTTTTTTTTTCTTTCGAGTTTTTTTTTTTATTTTTAGCTTTTTGTCAAGAAATTCTCACATCTTGCCGACAATGGATATTGGTTCGGATCATATAATGCCGTCCATCGATAGCAGACAGAGCCGGGCCTCCATCTGCATATATTATAAGTGTGGCTATACACTGAGAGAATAAATCCCCCAAAAAAAGTTAATCTTATGTAGAGTTATTAATAGGTTCTATAAAATATACCATAACATTTATAGATATATCTCAAAAGTTTAGTAAAGTAAACCTGCCCTTTTTTCTTTCAGTGCCCTGCATATATAATGCCCTGTTGGATGTGCATATGTGTTACCCCAATGATTGCCAGCATTGCAATTGTGAAGGCTCCTCTCGAAATCGCGAATCAGACTCTGACAAAATTCGCACTCGCCTTTTGGTTTTTGCGAATAATTGCCCCCCTTCATCCCTCCGTCGCCGTCCGGTCCTCCCTCGTTCCTGCTTTGATCTCACCGCCGCGGAATCGGAATCCGAATCTCATCCGCATAACTCCCATTTCTTGGATTAAGGTAAGCCAGCCACCCCCTTTTGAGTTTATAATTTTAAAAATTTTTATTTTGGCATAAATCTCATCTTTGGGAAGTCATAACTCTGGCGATTCATGAGAGATTTAGGAGTGGAATATATTAAAATAATAGTTACAAATAGTACTAATATACTAGGTTAAAATCTAAGAAACATTTTTTTCCCGTATTTTTGCAATTTTTATGATGCTACCCCTTGCCAAAATCTTAAAAAATGACTAAAATTTGAAAAAAATATGGCTTATCAAGATTTTGATGTTAAAATATAGTATTTAAAGCCCTGATTACGAAACTGTGTACTATTTGGGGATAGGACTTATAGTAACTAAGTTATTAGTAAGGTTATAGAAAGTTGATCAAAAATAGGAAAATTCAAAAATCCATATTTTTCTAAAAATCTCTTTTTTCCACAGCTCTTATTTCTCCATTTTTGATCTGATTTCTAAGTGGTACACCTTAAAAGAATTTTAAAACATAATTCTATAAAACTATGCTGAAATCTGGGAAACAATTTTTTTTGACAAACCTGAAAAAGTAGACTAAAATTTGAAAATATGTTGCATATCAAGATTTAGATCTTAAAAGATAGTATTTGGAGCCCTGATTATGAAACTGTTTACTATAGGATTTTTAGGGATGTTTAGGGATAGGACATACATTGGCAGAGTTATGATTAAGAAATGATCATAAAAAGTCATAATCATAAGAAAATTTAAAAAATCTATATTTTCCTAAAAATCACTTTTTTTAAAGCTCTTATTCCTCTATTTTTTGGCTGATTTCTAAGTGGTATACCTTAAAAGAATATTAAAACATAGTTCTATTAAACTAGCTAAAATCTGGATAAATATTAATTTTTCAATATTTTTTTCAATTTTTATGATGCTACCCTAAATGGCTAAAATTTAAAAAAATGACTAAAATTTGGAAAAATATATCATATTAAGATTTTAATCTCAGAATATAGTATTTAAAGCCCTGATTACATAACTGTTTACTATTTAGGCATATGACTTATAGCAACTGAGTTATGGTTATAGAAAGTTGATAAAAATTCTGAAATTCCATTTATTCATATTTTTTGAAAAAAAACACTTATTCCCCAGACTATAACTCCATTATTTTTTCTTCGATTTTGGAATGGCATACCTTAAAATAATATTAAAAAGCTCTTTTAAACTATGTAAAAATTGAAAAACAATATTTTTTAAAAATTTTTAATCAATTTTTGTGATGTCCCTTGCCAAAATGTCAAAAAATTAATTAAAATTTAAAAAAATATTTTGTTTCAATATTTTTATCTAAAAAGTTAATATTCCGAGCTCGGATTAAGAAACTGTTTACTATTTTAGGATAGAACTTGATTTAGTTGACTAATGATTAAAAGAAGTGGTAAAAATATAGAGAATGTCCCTAGGACGTATACGTAATATTTTTTGCTTGTAGATTTCTAAAAATCCTAACCAAAATGTTAATTAAATGATTTTTAATACTTAATATAGATACTCCAAGAGAGGTTTAAGAGTTACAAATGGGTTCTTAATGTTAAGAGTAATTCCCCAAACATTCTAGTTCAATGGGTCGTATACGTGTTATGTTTATAGGTCATCTATGGTAGGGGAACCACTATTATTATTATTATTATTATTTTAGTAATATAGGAAATAAAGCTTGTAAACCCTAAATAAAGCTTAAAAAGATTAAATCAACTTCATTTTCCAACCAAAATGTATAATATTTCATATTTAAAACTTCATATATAAAACCTTTTCTTGACCTTGATATTTCTTTATTAAAAAGCCTAAAAATAAAGTCCTTTTTAATCCTTTTGGCCAAGTCGAGCTCCAAGTAAAGCTCCGCCAGGCCCCAAAAATTCGCAGTCAGTCCGCTGACCGGCTTGGCCATGTGAGCGTTCGCCGCTCGACTGATAAGAGATGCGGCGATGCCCGACGACCCCTTGCCGCCCAAGGCCCACAGCTAACAGCCCACCTCCCCCCGCACCGCCTGGGAGGCCAAAGAAACTAGCCCTCACCTTGGCAGTTCGTGGCACACATTGTTTTCTCTCTCTCTGTTTCGGCCCGCTGCTCTGCCCGCGAGAGGGTTGGCTCTCTCCGGCCGTGTCTCTGTCGGCGCCGGCAGAGCTTCGTTTCCTTTTCGCTCTCTTGCTGGGCTACCTGTGCGACGAAAGAGAGCGGCAGCAGGTGGGTGGGCTGCCCGGGGGGGTTGGGTGGCTGGGGAGGCTGGTGAGGCTGATGGGTTAAGGGGTGAAAGGGGTCCAGGCGCGAGGGGAGGGCGGCGGTTGTCAAACAAATGTGCGAGAGCAGGCGACGGCCAATCGATGACGAACGCGCGTGTGCGACGCCACATATGTGTGAGTTTCAATGTGTGAGTGTTAGTGTGCGTGTGCATATAAGGCCTAAGCCCCAAATACATGTGTGTGTTTGTGTGTGCCTGGCATGGCCATTCAAGCCCCCAAAAGCCCAAGTCCCGCCAAGGGTTAAGGATATTTATGGCAAACAAAAATATTGAGAATAAAAGAAGCCACATGACCCCCCACCCCGAAAACCACAACCCTCATCCCCCCCCTAGTCCCCCCCACCCCTTCTCCAAACCACCCACCGACCAATTAACAACAAAAACAATTCGCTCACACACGCACACCGACACACAAACAAAGCGCCCATATGTGAGACGCGACGAGATGAGACGCCGAAGAGAGCTCTGATTCTCACATCAAAGAGCCTGACATTAATGGCAGCAGCAACAGCAGCAGCAGCGACAGAGGCAGCGGCAGAAGCGCCGCAACTTCAACGCCGGCAGAACGTCCAGTTTTTTATTTATTTTTTTTTTTCAAAACTTTCGGGGGGCCACTGGGCCGAACATGTTTGATGTTGCAACTGCCCAGGAGATGGCGTGGAGTGGGGGAGAGGTGGCCACGATTGGGGAAGATCATTCATTCAGGGATATGCGAGTATGACCTTTGGGAGCTGGCGAGAGATCGCCGCTGGCAGCGAGCTTACAACTTGTTGGGGCTCGGTTGGAGCCGGCTCCGGCTGGTCGGCCGGCAGTTGCAGTTGCAAGGCTCCATCAGACGCTTTTGGGCCTTCTGGTTGGAAGGGCTCCCCAAAGCGGATGGAAGAGCTTGGAGATGGGGATTCCATTTATAAATATTTATGTTTTATAACTAACCCCCTTTAATACACTTATGTATTATTTTATGTAAATAATATAGAAACCGGTTCTTAACTCTCTATAATTAAAGGATTAATGTTTTTGTTGTTGTTGTTGTTGCTTTTAAATGACTTTGATTTGTAGCGCCAAAGGTGCGCGCGCGCTTTAAAATCCTGTTATTGTTGTTGCTGTCTGTTGAGAGGGTTGTAAACGGAAAAGTGACCAGAGTGACCACTTTAGGACCACCCCTTGCATTGGTGTGAGTGTGTGTGTGTGCCTCTCGTTCTGGCACGCATGTCCACCCCCACACACATGCATACAAACACACACATATAGAATCGTACATAAACGCACATGACCGGCGGCGAAGGCAGCAAATAAACAAACGCCGCACCACCCATCCAAACTTAACCCACCCCCGATACACCACCCAACAGTACCGTTAGGAAAGGGCTGTGTTGGCGTCGACAGTGGCAGCGACGCAGGCGGCGGCGGTGGCGGCGTCAGCTTCGCTTTAGCCAAAATCAAATTGCCAGATTGGCATTAAAGTGCAAAGGCAAAGGCAAAAGCCTGAAATAAAATTGAATTATCTGCAGTCGCTCGCAGGACATCGTCGCGTTCGGACATGTTCGCCTAAGCTCGCAATCTCTCCCCCAAGCTACCAAGCACCAGCAGCCGCTCTCTCTCTCACACTCTCTCACACTCGCACTCTCTTTCTGTGTGTGTGTGTTTGTGGGGTATCTCCCTTGTGGTGTGTTGTGGACACTTTGCGAGAGCTTTCGGCTCGCTTCCAACACGTTCGCTTGCGTTCGGGGGCATCGCGCGTCGTCGCGTATGGTATGGTGTTTGGTGCGCGCACGCTTGTGTGTGTGGGTTGCTGTTGCTGTTGTTGTGTGGGTTGTGGGCTTTGGGCCTTTGGGCTTTGAACAGCGCTGCGGCGGCGGCGGCGGCGGAGGCAGTGGCAGTGGCAGTGGCAGCGGCAGCAGACCAGCGCGGCGACAGAGGGCAGCAGACCAACCGACCGACCAGGCATCAGCCAGAACTGGCAGCACAGGCAGCAGGCAGCGGCGGCGAATCGTCGCAAGTAGTCGCGTACTTCCGCCGTTACCGTTAGCACACGTTAGTCGGAGCTGCTGCGATAGCTGTAAGTTCCGAGTGTTGCGAGTTAGCCGCTAAAAAACCGTTAGCTGACCGCTAACAACAACAACAACAAAAAAACCCAAATCTTGCCACAAAAAAAAAAAAACAAAAGGATATACGAGATAAGAAACACACAACAAAGTGCAATTTTTTTTTTTCAAGTGTCGCGCATATAGTGTGTGCGAGAAATATAACCAATTGGGATTATCAACCATAAGCCTGGGGTGTCGGCATCGGCATCGGCATCTGAATCGGAATCGGGATTGGCACTCCGTACTCCGTACTCCAATTGGAAAATATTTACTAAAGTCTAGTAGAATACGAAAACCGCGTGCAAATGTGACAACAACAACAACAACAACAACTGCCAAATGATAAGCAACAACAACAACAAAAACAACACTAAACAAACAACAACCATTATAATAAAGCGCCAAAACATCCAATTAGAAAAGCAAAAGTGCTAAAAGGTTCCTACAATAACAAAAAAAATACCGAAATAATCACAAAAGTGTGTAATAGTAGTGTGTTTTTTATGAAACAAAAAAAAAAATAACATGTCTATTTCATGAAAACATAAGATGGCTAAGATGGAATGGCTAAGAGAGCGAAAAACCCCTCAAAATGACAACAACAACAAAAACCAAACAGAAACTGTCTGATTAGAAGAAGCAACCCTATTTTTTTTTTCTCGAAACAAGTGCAATATCCTTAAACTATCTTTAACCTGAAAAAAAAGAATTTAAAAAATACAAACTAAAAAAGACAAGCTTAGGCCTAATATACTAACTGTAGATTTTCGTAAAAGGCTTTTGGTTGAGAAAGCTAACACTTTGTACCAATTGGAGAGCCATCGTACCGGCAGCAGCAGGACACCCAGGACATTGCCCTTCGGTGGGGTATTTGGTCCCGTGTCTGCGAAGTTTTCAAACACCTTCGGAAACTGGAAACAAAAATGAGAATTAAAATGCCCGCGGTTCGAATTGCACAAGGTAAGTTCAAGAATTGGAGGAGTTTTGGGAATAAATTCCAATTGGAGTTATATATATATTTAGGTATATATAGGGGAATATAGGGGGAGTTCTTAGGATCTCTTTGAAAAATGACTTGTAGTCACCATGACTTGGCTGTAAAGGTGACTAATTTTTATGGCTCTCCATAGGGGTCACTATTCTCCAGCTGACTCCTCCTTGTCGGGGTCACCTTTTGTCCAATTATGTCCTTTTAAAGTTTCTATTTGTTTTCCAACTCGATTGAAAGCCGGCTTATCTCTAATATTCGGAAACTTGGCCATAAAGGTTCTTGGTTTTCCAACCTGACCAATTTTGATTGCTCTCTGTTGAGGTCACCACTCCCCCTTGTCGGGGTCACCTTTCGACGAATTATGATCTCAACTGTATACTGTAGTGATGGGCCCGTTAACTGGGCCTATGGTCAGGCCATATCAGTCTCCTGTTTTAGTGTTTCTGGTGTATATTTTCTGTTTTGTATCTAGTGCGGTTATCGCTGCGATATCGCAATACCGAAATCAGAGCCACTCGCTGGGGTGTGTTAGCCATGATTTTTCAGATTTTTTGTTATTATGTGTGGGGCTTGTGTGTGTCAATTATTGGAGTAGTATTCCATTGGATTCCAGTGGTGTTGTTGGGGGTGCGGGGGTGGGTATATAGATATTCTAGATATTCAGCGTATTGGACGCTGGCTAAGTCTGCAACGAGAAACGGCCAAGTTCAAAGGAAAATCAGGGCCGTAAACCCGCCGTAATAAAGACCGAGTTGGAGTATCCACATTCATATCATTGTCATAATATGGATTGTCCCCACCATAAAGGCATATTGTTTTGGTGTTGTTGGGTTTCTCTTTTTGGTTTCTCTTTTTGGTTTTTTTTTTTTGCACAGATTTTCCATTTGTAGAGTGAGCAAGCGGACGTTATCAGTCCTATCTAGATAACAAGACCGAGTGGACACTGACGCACTTGCCTCCTCGACCACCGCCAGGCACACCTCTAACCCCACCCCACCTCCTTTTTCTACAACTATGGTTCTGTGTGTTTATTTTTTTTTTTTTTTTATTTTCTTGCCGCCCCCATGTCGTCAAACAATTTTAATTGCTCGCAAAGTTGTTTGCTATTCTGGTTCTTGGTTCTGTTTCTGTTTTTGTGTCTTTTTTTTAGTATTTTTTTTTTTTTTTGGGTTTATTTGTCTTACAAATCAAAATCAACACAAGTACCCCAATGGGTTTTCTTCTTTTCTTGGTAACTGGTAACAGGGCCTTGATAAGAAAAAGGCCTAATTGCTGACGATCGGACGAGCATCGGACCTGGGAATGCGACTCTCACTCTCGCTTATCAATATCTCTCTTATGGTGTCCCCAAAATTGCTGTTGTTAGCCCCCACACCACCACCTCCCTTCCCCTCCCTCCCACCTCATAATTAATTGCTACAATTTCAATTTCGATTCTGATACTTTTGCTCTTCTGTTCGGTTCTGTTCTGTGTTTTGGAATCTTTTTGATCTTCACTGAGGAACAACAACAACAAGAACAATATGAATTTTTTACAACATTTCGTCATGCCGCCCATGGGTGCTACGCTTATCAGAGGGGGACCGTGGGGGCCGACAGTTTGGGGGGACAATGGTCTGATGAGTAATTTCCGAGAACAAGCCGCAATGTTCATGTACGACAACATATTGGGAGTTTTTGAGGAAATAGGTGGGGGTGGGGTGGAGAGGTTACTCCCAATGGGGAGAAACCCGAAAAAGCAACTATTAACCCATTATCATGCACATTAACCCCAGGGTTGTGCCAGCTGTCGGCCGTTGGGCTTCAGTAAACAAACATCCTGGCCAGGATTCGATGGCTATATCGATGATGGTCAGTGCTAATCGAGCGGCACGCTTATATGTAGCACCTGCTGCCTAACCCAACCCCACTAGCCACCGTTTAACCCTTGTTTGACCCACCTGACCCTACCGTGACCATCTCATGGTCGTCGGTCCTGGTGGCGCCTGGCTGCTCTTGTTTTTCGACTTTTCCACCTTGCTTTCTTTTAATTTGATTATCGACCAAACAGTGTCCATTAAATGAGCGACCGACCGACCGACCGGGCGACCGGGCGACCGCTACCTCTACCGCTACTGGCACTGGCACTGCCGATGGCTTTTTGTTATCCTGCCGCCGCCTTGCCATGGCAACGTCCTCCTCGCGTTTTCAGCATTTGCAATTGTTATAACAAATAACAGCGTGTGCCACAACTGCCTCCACCTCACCCCCGCACTCTGCACCGTTGCCAGTGTCCACCGCCTCACAGAAGAGGACAGGACCTGCGTCCTGTTTGTCCTGCAACCCGCAGTGTCAACGCAGTGTCGTCATGTGGACGTCAAAGTCTTGTCCAGCTGCGGCCACAAATTTTTGGCCAGCAGTGGAATTTAAAATTGGCTTTAATTAAACGGCTTATTAAAGGCTTGGGCCAGCAAGGACATTAAGGATAAAAGGGGTTAGAAGGTCACAGGGAGGACTAAGCTTGATGGCTTTTGAAAATAGAGCCAGTAGGTCTAGTTAGTCTTTTAAATAGTTTTCTTAAATGAACTATAACTATAATATTTTTTATTTAATAATTCAAAAATTAAAACATATCCTTTTAGTCCTTTTTCCATCAGAGAGTCTTTGTTTTTTCTTCAAACCTTTTTCTTGTTGTGTAATTGTTGTGGAAGGGGTACTTCCTTTTTTGTTTGCTCGCGGGGGGCAAGGACATTGGACACAGGACATGGCGGCTGCCAGGATATCCTTACACATATAACTGTACCTCTATATATATATATATATATATCTGTATATATAATTTATATGTTTTATAAATTGAAACTGGCCCGTACTGGCATCACAGCGGGAGGGACAGAAAGCCGCCGCTCACATGGTCCAGACAGCGTTTGCTCCCCCCTCTTCGTCCTTGTTGTTGTTGTTGTTGTTGTTGTTGCTGCCACTGGCAGCATAATCAGCCACAACAGCGCCCAGCGAGTTACTTCCGCTGCGGCGAGTCGGCCCGAAGGACGTCCCCCGGACTTGGTCCAGAAACTGTCTACCAGCTTTGCCAGCTAGGTGCATCCTGCAGCTAGCCTGCATGTCCTGCCAGCCGGGCCGGGCCGCGGCGAGTCCTGTTCTGGCCCATCTACCAATGTCTCCCCAATCTCCCAGCTGGATTGTTTTGTTCCCAGCCTTTGTTTTCCACTCAGTTTTTGGCTTTTGTTTCCAATCCCCATAAGGGGGGGGCAGGCTTTTCATTTTTTTTTAAGTTTTTGGGGGAATTTTTCGAGGAGATACTAACTTAAGACAGGCTGGCGATTATAATTTGTATTCCTATATGAGATTTTTTCGTCACTAGTACTTCTCACCATTAAGAGGCTTCTTATAGCCTTATTCGAAGCCCTAAAACCCACCTTGCGTATACTTAATATCAATCATACGCCCATTAATCCCAGGGAAGTCCTTCAAATTAGACTGTAGACTCTGTAGACTTCTCTTTCTTTGTTTTGACTGGAAATTCCTTAGAAGGATTTTCATTTTTTTTTCGCTTTTGATTTTGTTTCTCTTTCTTTTTTTTGGTGAAATGTTTCGTTTTTTTTTTATGATTTCCCGCCTCTCGCACTTTGGCAAACTTTTCACTTTCAGCCGGAAAAGTGGGGAGCCGAGAGCGGGTGCCGGGTGCCGGGTGCCGTGGTGGGTGGTGCAGCATAACTTGGCACCTTGGCCACCTCCTCCCACCCTTTTTGGTGTCTCTGCAAACACAATTTCTGTTTCTCTTTTCATTTTTCTACTTGACTTTCTTTTCTTCTATTTTTCTTTTATTTTTTTTTATGATTTTCCTTTTTATTTTTTTTGCGTAGCCGGCGAGCAAAACAAACCGCAAAATGTTCGAAGCCGAACATCTGACTGTGAGCTGTGCTGATGATGATGGAGGTGGAGTATCCTGTCGCGCCCCTAGTCGCTCCAACCTCCCTACCGACCATCCCTCCTTCAAAAATATTAAAATCCTTATATCTGTAGCATATTTTCCCGCTCCCTGCGCACGCGCTGGCTAGGCGCGAACAAAATTTCAATGGTTTTTCCTCCTTATATTATTGTAGTTGTTGTTGTTGTTGTTTACTATCCCAGCTCGTTTTTCTTTCCGCACATCTGCTCATCCTCATCCCTTCGTGGAGCGAGCTTCGAGCACGTGCCAGTATCCTCCCATAACCGGAAATGCGAAAGATTCCCAAATAATTGTTTTGATAAAAAAAAAGCACAAAAAAGAAAAAAAATGAAATAATGATTTTGCATAAATTAGGCCAAGATCAAATAACTCAGATGTGCGAGAGACTCGGAGGTAGAATGATTAGTCTCAGTCCCAGTCTCAGAGTCATTCATTAATATCCACACGGCAAGAGGCTTGGCAAGAGGCGCCTCCTACGCAGTGTCAGAGAAGTCCAAGCCTCCAGAAGAAACCTCCGAAGCGAAGACGACCTGACTGGCTTTTGTCTTAAAGGCTTTGAGGTTCGGCATGGGGTCTCTTCCAGTCTTCCAGTCTTGTAGTCTTTTCTTTTTTTAATTGAGCTAAGCAATTATTATTTTGCACCGCTGAATGGGTGACTGCCCATTCATTGCGTTTATAAATAGCTCGGTTCAGTTTCGGTTTCTTCAGTCTTGACTCTTCGGTCTTCAGTCTTCGAGGAGATTGAACGGCCCACGCAATCGACAATCGCTGGCTGGACCCGGGCTGGAGTCGGGGTACAGAGCCACTGCCTCACCCTGGGCCGTGTCTGGGGCATAGCCGTGTCTGGGGCTATTGTAAGGAGCGCCCCACAGCCTACCTGTGGTAACAGGGCACCTACTTAGTCGCCAAGCCAATAATTAATAAGACAATGCGAGAGTACAAGTATCTATTGGAGGTTTACATTTACGATACGCACTGTGCGGCTTCAGAGATCTCCTCTGGAGGGGGAGAAGACTCTTCCCTGTGGGGGACAAATGTGGGTGTTTTTTGGCAGCGAATTCAATAAAAACTTCACAGCCAATGAGCTTTGGATTTTTTTGGCATGTGACCGACTCCTCCTCAATCTCAATCTCAATCCGAATCCCAAACCCAGTCTTCAGTCCACAGATCCCAGATCCCAGTCTTTTGGTTCCCAATCCCAATGATTGTGGTGGGTGTGGGTGCGGCCGAAAGGCTTGGACGAGTGTTCCGATGGCTAGATGGATGGATGGATGGATGGATGGTTGGTTGGATGGATGTATTGCTCTCTCCCGGCTTGGCATAATTTAATTCAATGATTACTGATTTAAAACGAAACCAAGAAACCGAAATGCGTTGCCCCAACTCAAATAAATAAATCAATCACGGCCCGAAACGGTCCAAAAGAGGGGGGGAGCCCTGTGCCAAAAAAAAAATAAAATCAGAAAAATCAGAAAAAAAAGAGGGAATGGAAACCCCACCTCAAATGCATGCAATGTCTTCGGTTTTCGTTCTTCGAGGTCCATGGCACTCCCCATTTCCGTTTGCCAGCGATTTATATCAGCGCCTGGGATGGATGCCCTCCCTACCTCTCGGGAGGCTCCTCTCGAGGCCCCCTCTCCCTCGGGTGCCCCCTTGGCTTGCCCCACGCATCTTATCAGCATAATTATTATCATTAAGATGCCATTGTCACATAGCATTGCACACCTTAAAGTGGAGCTGAGCTGCCTCGCCCGGGAGGGGGGCGGGGGCTCAGGGAATGCAGCTCCGGGACGGATGCGTTGGAGGATGGCCCTCTCCCCCAGGGAGACGGAGAAGGAAGCCAAGTCCCTACAGCCATATAGGGAGGAGTTTAAGCCAAACTGTGGGTGGATGTGAGCGATGCGATGCCAGGCTCCTTATAAATTGCTTTCGATTCCATTCCCCCCCCCCCTTGGTTGCAAGCCACATTTTGGGCCATAATTTAAATATTATTAATATACCCACCTTTTTTTTTTTTGATTAGTTTCCCCACTCCACTCCCTCGTCACCTTTGGATCATCTTTAAAAGGCCATATAGAGTCGTAGCATTTGATATTTCTCGGCCCATCCCGTATAAAAAATGCGTCTTGTCTTCATTGTTTTCGTCACTGTGCTTGTTGGTGTACTATATGCATGCTTTTTCTTGTTGTATCGTGTATGGGCACGCGCTCGTTTCTCGATTTGCTGGCTCGCCATTCGTTGTGCTTCTCTCTCTCTCCCCAAAACCCCCAAAAGCCTCTCCCTCTCTTGGCGATTTGTGTGCGTGAGTGAATCATCGTGAAGCCCCAGTTTCCACACTGAAAGAAATTAGAGGGACTTTTATGAGAAATAATTTAACTAACCTAAATTACTATTAAACTATATAATATAAATTAAAAGTTAATATAAAAAATAATAATGTATTTAGGTTTAATACTAATTTTTCTTTGAGTGCCTTACTCCAGTCTCTGATCACTGATCGCCAGCTCCTCCTTCCTTCTTTCTCCCCCATCTTCCGCTCTCTCTTGCGGTCCGGGGAGACTCTCGTTGACGCCTCCCCTTTTATTTATTCATTCAGTTTCCAGTTACAATTCCGCTGATAACTTATTTACTCGCTTTGGGGCTTTGGCTTTTTGTTTTCTTGCCTTTTTTGCTTTTTGCTCGTTGGCTGCCCGCCTCGTACCGGTTCGGACCGAGACCGTTTCGGCTTCGTGCCACTTCGTTGGCGATCGTCTGCCAGTTGGGGTGGTGTGAGTGAGTGAGTGAGCGAGCGAGCAAGTGACTGAGTGGGGCTAGAGCGGGAGAGGGCTATAAACAAGTCGAATTGGGCAAGCGAATTGAATGAATATCAGTTTTTTTTTCTTTTTTTTTCTAGAAACTATGGAAATAAGAGCTTACGAGCAGGTTTTTAGTGTCGTAGCCCTTCCCCCTACCGATACGCGCAGCCCCCGACCCACCTAGTCCTCCCCCAGCTCCCCCCCGTGGCCCACTTTCTTATCTGCCGCCGTGTTACGATATTTGTTATTGTCTCGCTTCACACCTGTCTGTTTCTGTCGGTTCGGTGATCGCCACTTGCCCCCCCCTGTTACCCCCTCTCCCCCCCATTACGCTCCATCTCTTTCGGTTGGCTCGCTGCCTCTCTTTCGCTCGCCACCAGGTGTGTGCGTTGGTCTTTTTGATTGGTCAGACCTTGATAAATAAAGCCAAGGCATCGGCATCGGAATCGGCATCGGCATCGGCATCGAAACCCGGGCCAAGCCTCTCCAGCCCATGCCAGCCCGGCCAGCCTCCTCGGGCTCTCTCGCTCGCACCCACCATAGCCATCTCGCTCTGGGCTTGGCCACAGCATCGTCATCATGTTGTTGTTGTTGTTGCAATTTTGTGACTTTTGCGGCTGCGCAGCTTGCTCCACACACACACACACACACACACTTACACACGCCTATGGCCGCCATTTTGGTTGCGTGTAAAAAAAAAAACAAAAAAAAAGTTCATTTTTTAAACAAACTTTAGGTATTTGAAGTTAAGGGCACAGCTTGAGATCGAAAATGTCACGAAAACGAGGGTTAAAGGACTAAAGAGGAGTAGCCGCTGAAGGACCTCCTCTTAGAGTCCGTAACGGTACTTGCCTGCTGACCTCGAGAAGTCGAGAGAGGTTTCCTAATTGAATTCCCAGTTGGAGTTGCCAAGTTGGACCTCGTTTCTGGCCAGTTTCCAAGTCCAAAGGACCTGGTCTGGACTGGGACTGGGACTGAGACTGGGACTGGGACTGGTCTGGAAAATTGCCGACGCACACACACACACACACATGGACACACCCGAAAGGATATGCTTGAAGCTTCCTGGAAGCATGCGAGATGGAATTTATGCATCAACAAACCCACAGACAGACGTTAAGAAAGATGGAAATCCAAGGGAGCCACTGGGAGCAGCCAGAGAGAGAGAGAGGTGGGAGGTGGTTCCTTTGGTCCTTTTACAGCCTCGTTTCAAAAGGGGGCGGGGGGCGAAGTGGGCGGAAAGGCAGGTCCCATTGTTGGGCGCCAGTTGCGCATAATTGAAACATAAAACGCTTGGACACCAATTCACAAAAGCCACCTCCCAGTGGCCACTCCTCCACGGCAACATTGCCTCGTCCTTTTCAGGGGCGGAGTGGCTCAGGGGGTGTGGCGCAGGGGGAGTGGCATTGTGCGAGGAGACAAGAAAAGAGACAATTGTGTGTAAGAAAATGCAAGCTCGTACATGGTTGGTATTTGCATGGCTGTGTCAGGGGCGTCGTAAGGAGTCTCTCCAAAGGGGGGTTCTCTTAAAAATAAACCTGATCTGATCCTTAACTTAAGAGCCTTATTTTTTTTGGACTAATATCTATCATATATTGTAGACCCCCCTTTTGGCTACACCCCTGCCCGCGTGCATGTGTGATTTATGGATGGTTGTTGTTGTTGCAAGAGCGCCAAACCGCATATTTGAATATGGAATCAGAGGGGTTAGGTTAGAGGTCCATCAGAGCTAATAGTCGCTCCTCCAAAGATCACCTCCCCCTCCTGACCCTCCTCCCAACCATAAATTTCAATACTCGGGAGGATCGTCCTCGGATTCATGGCTTACTCTCTTGACCTCCAGTTAAGACTGCCAAAAAAAGGGCAGCCCCATGATGAAGATGGCGGCAAGATTGAAAAGGGGGGAGGGGGGTGAAGGAGGAGCTGTAACCGAAACAGGACCAACAGGACCTGGTCCGAGGTCTAAGACCAGAAGAACACATGTATAGTTAGGGATAAGGACACTACAAGAAAAAGGCATAAGAAGCATTCGAAGGATAAACTTAAGTCCTAAACTATTAAATATATTTTTTATTTTAAAATAAAACCTTAAAATTATTATTTAGTTTTTTTTAATATTTATATTTTTAAATATTACTTAGAGTTTCTCTCAGTGCCGCACAATTTCTTCGCTCCAGTCGAACGTTTTCGCTACTTTCATTTGTTCGCAATTTGTGTCCTGCCCTGCGGTGGCAGTTACCCAGCCAGTAGTCCACCTCGCTCCTTGGTAGCGACGCCCCTGCCCCTGCCACTGCCACTGCCTCTGCCAGTTGCGGTTAAGTTCTCCAAATTGCAGTCAGCATTGCTGGAGTCTGGAACAGGACATGGCCGGCACAAATACGTAGCATCCTTCTCTCAGGAGGGGGGTGGGCCACCAGGATCCTGGATCCAGGATACTGGATACCAAGAGGATACTGGAGACTGTCCAATAAGTGGCAAAAACGACGCGTGCTATCTAGTCATCTGCAGATGGTTCAGAGTTGGGAAAATTGGAATGAGAATGGGAATGGGACTGAGAATGGGTTAGGAATGTGGCGGGACTCCTCTTGCCAGACAGCGTCCAAGGTCCACTCTATAGGGTATGTGTATGTGTGGCAAGAGGAGCGACAGGACAAGAGGAGACGACTCCAACACGAATCACTCAGCCGCAGCGCATAAAGTTCAAGTTGGGCGATTCCTGGGTGAACAGTTGCCAGGCAGCCGTAGCCAGGATTCCAAGGATATGGCCAAGAGGGAGTAAGGAGCGACGGAGGAGGAGGAGGAGGAGGAGTAGGACACTGGGATGCTGGATACTCGGATACCAAAAACTCCTTGCTTCGACGCTGCAAGCGAATAAAATCAACAAAATTCAAGTTTTTATTGTTGCCCCGGGAGGGAAGAAGCAAGTCCGGGCCAGGATACTGGCAAAAGGATTCGCTACTGGTACTTGCTACTTGCAACTGCCACTCCTATGCACATATGTATATCTTTGTCTGGCTATATATATATGTATTTGTTGCATGCATGTGTGTGTGGCAAGAACGTGTACTATCAACGTCATCGGCCACATTTGGTCCCTGGCGGGGTTCTCGGTTTCAGCACCACCCCCAAAAAACCAAAGAGGAGAGGAGCGGTGAGGAGAGGAAAGGACGTTCGTGCACCATCCCGAGAACCTGCCTGCCACATTGCCACATTCGGCTTGCCACCCATTTTTCGTTCCTAGCCCCATCTTCATTGGCATTGCACATCGTTTAAGTGTCGCATCCGGCTGTCCGGCATCCGAGTTCGACTGCGAGTCCGAACAAGGACCTCCCACCACCACCCACATGATGGTGTCCTTCCTTCCCCCACCCTCCTGTTTCCTCCACACAAACATAACCCGACATTGGGGCGCTATTGATTTTGGCTGAGAACTGAGTTTCTTGTCCGCAAGGGATGCCAGTTCGGAGGACGACCTGGAACGTGCGGTCAGTGGGGATGTGTCCTGTGTCCGACTCGGCGTATGTGTGACTCCCAGAACTCCGCCCATTTCGGCCAAAAGCTCTCTTTTGGGTGGAAAAACACCTGAACTCACATCGTTAGAGAGAGACACTTGTGTAAATATTATTGGTGTGTTGTTTGTCTTTGAAAGTTTCCATTAATTCCTCTTATTAACTAACTAAACAATGATATTAAATATTAAATTAATTGCCAACCGCAGAGAATCGGGCCTATAAATAAAACAGATCTAGTCCAGGTCACCTGTGGCACGGGGGCAACGAGTTGAAGCCATTTAATAGCTGACCATTTCAGAGATTAGTTTGCATTGTTGCCACACTCTGGGGCACGTCCTCCTCCCCCGGATGCTGGTGGGGAGGGGGGGGCTAATAACCAAGCCATAAAACAATACCAGAAGGCAAATGGAGGCGAGGATCGTGTAACCAGAAATGTAACTGAAACCCTCGACCACGGGCCACCACCATTACCACGACACGATGTGGCATCAGCATCAGCAGCATCCCTACTCCCTGGAATGTTGCACGTTGCCTGGCCAGAGGCGACAACTTTGACTTATTGCTGCGACAGATACAATTACAAACGATGGCCTGGCCTGGCCTGTGGGTCTTGCGGTCAATGAGTTGAATGAATTGAATGAATGAGTGAGTCCCGTGAATGGTCCACAGTTTTCTCACCTTTGTCTGCGATCGGAAGCGATGCCAATCGCGATTTGTTATCATGGCTAACGACCAGGACCAAGACTCCACTAGAGACCCAACCCAACCAGAAAAACCAATAAAAAACCAAAAGGAAACCATACCTATATCCGAGCCACATCCGAGTTTTCCTCAACCAGAGACCAGAGACCAGAGACCAGAGAGACTCCAATACCATTGTCTCTGCTGAGACTCTTCTGCGGTTAACCGAAACTTGTCTATAAATTATTAAAATTGTCTCATTATTCATATGGAATACAATAGATTTCATTTACGTTTCATTTTATTGCAACAACAACAAACAAACCTTAACAAAAATAAAGAGAAGCGAACCGGTCTTCAAACGTAGATATATGGATATATATCTCTGACTTATATACATACTTATATGGTTTTTTTTTTTTAGAACTAAGCTGAACTTAAGACCAGGTCCAATTGCCTTTGTTTGCTTTGGTTGGGTTGGGACTGGGCCTCTAGATCTCTTGGCCACTTCAGAGTCTCAGGTCTGACACTGAATGCGTGGGAGAATGAATCTCAATGGCACACACCTGAGTTGCAACACCAGACCTATTACTTTACAAACTTTTACTATTTTCTACCAAAAAACTTTAACTAATTCCTGAATATATAACCTTCTTTTCTTTGCAGGTGAGTGACTCCAGAAGCTGTCGTATTTTTTTTTTGTTCCCAAGCAGACCCATGTCATGGCCAAGTATTGGGAGGGAGGAGGAGGAGGAGCAGGAGCAGGAGGATCCTTGGCCTGGCATTTCAATCAGATGGGCCAAGAACATGGCCCCATTACATGGGCCGGCGCGTGTAATCGTTTGGGGCAGCCAGAGTCGGCTCGACTTGCCACTAATTATGTAAGAAGTAGTAGTCGGTGACGCAACCACTGAGCGACAGACAACCGTGGACAAGCATACGGGAATCTCGAAGCCAAGTCAGGCCAAGATGATCCTCCTTCCAGGGCCACTAGTTGTCGGTCGGCTTGTCGGTGTTTTTGAGAAACCCCACCGATGACATCTCAATACAACTTGTTTTTCTTTTCTTTTCTTTTTTGTTTTTTTTGTGGCAAGTGGTCATGTCAAATGTCCGAGGTTGTTGTTGTCGAGGCTTGGGAAAACCCAGAAGGAAAACTCTGGATAGGAACGCAGAATTTTCAGAGGAACAACTTTGATGCATCGTCGCTTAATTAGCATGGACGACTCGAACTTGCAACTGGAACTTGCAACTTGCAACTAATTAGTGGCCTTGACTGTTGGATGGATGTCCCAGTAGGGTCTCAATCACAGAGATAGAGAGTGGAGTAGATAGACCTCTAGATATATGTATGTACCTCATTTCTTGCCGTGTATGGCTTGGTGCAAGTGTGAGGAAAATTTGTGGCAAGTGGTATGTGGCTATGTTGCGTGCTTGTCTTACACAATCCCCTAAGCCCAAGTACGCAAATTTTCCCGCGGAAAGGACGAAAACTAACTGAAACAAATCGCAGATGCAACACAAGCTACCTGCCTGCCACCCACACCCCAGTCGCGACAGCCTGCCACACTCTGTTGCAAGACCATCCACCCATCCTGCCCCACTCCGAAATCATTGAAAAGGTGTCAATGCATGAAAGTGCCAGAAGTTGTCAGTTGGGAAACTAGATGCGGGAGGCTGTCATGGGTTAAGTGTGGCAAGGACAGAGGTTAAAGTGAGCTTTAAATATAGATACTTTCGAGCTTAAAAAATGTATCTTTTAGAATAAAAAAAAGAAAGAACTCTATAATCCTTGCTCTTTAGTCCTTTTCGTTCAAATTCCAATCCCCTTGAAGCCGATTGATGCTTTCAACGTGTATGTATAAGCCGAGGGGGGGAAGGCTAAGTGAGGGGGGGACCCTGTGGCATGTCCAACTTGTGGCAAGTGCGTGTAAATGCAAATGTTGTCAATGCTCGGCCGAAAATTGGATTGCCAGGACGGGGCGAGGACTGGGTCCTTAGTTAAATGCCCAATGTTCGGCGAGACCGCAGACGTGTCCATATCCTATCCATATTCTCCCTGAAACCCTACCCCCCTCCTGTCTTCCCCTCTCTCTTTTAACATTCAACTGCAAATCCTTAATACAAATTGCAAAAGTAACCGCGACCAGGGCGACTCAGCTTTTGGTCTGTTCAACATTTGTTGTAGCTGCTGTTGTTGCAACTATTGCTGCTGCGGTTAGGTGACTATATAGCCTTAGCCCAGAGACCAGGGTAGGGAGACCAGAGACCAGACTAAGCAAATCAGGCCTGGCCGGGACACACGGGGCATTCAATGAATTCAATTGCCGACCGCAGACGGCAAAAGTCGTTGTTGTGTGTTTGGAACCGAGCAAATAGCGATGGCACTGGTATGGGTACTGGTACTGGCACTACTTAAACCCAGCCAGACCAAAAACTAAACTTAACTGAAGACCGCCAGAAAAAAAAAAACCAAAAATAAAAATAAAAAAAAGAAAACTAAACGAAGATTCAAGACAAACCAAAGCAACTAAACTGAACCAACACGACGCCATCGAAGCTTAACTTTCAATGTTACTCCAAAGCCAAAGTTAAGGCACTGAGAGAAAGATATGAGGGATAAGATATTAGGAAATAAGTTAAAAAATAAGGTATAAGAAGCTTAAATAAATAAAGAGTTGCTTGACTAGACTTTCTAGTATTTTTAAATAATATTTTAAACTTTAGGGAGTTTACAGCGCAGAGACCTTAAAGTCTTTAAAGATCTATAGTTTGGTTGATAAAAATAGGAGAGTTCTAGAAGAAAGATCTTAAGGTTTAGGTGTTTAGGTTTATTTAAAGATTCTTAATAAAATTTATTAGAATCTTAGATTCTTTTCCTAAAATATAGGTATAAAGATATAGCTATACCTATACAAAAAGAAGTACTATTTCTACTATTATTTCTACTATTCCTATAAGGATTTTATAGAGGAACTATCTAGAATAAATCATATCTAGAAGAGTTAGGGAGAGATAATATTTTAAGAGATCCAAATTAAAGCTATAGTTCTTAGATTTCTATAAGGATCTTTAAAAAAATTTATAAGAATCTTAGATACTTTTCCTAAATAGCTATACCTATAAAAAAAGAAGTACTACTTCTACTATTCTTATAAATATCTTATAAAGTACCTATAATACTAAAACTAAAAGACATATAACTGCCATCATATCTCGAAAATATAAAATATAGATATAAAGATATAGCTACCCTATATATACCTGTAGAGATAGAAGTACTATAACTAGAAGTACCTATAGTACTATACAGATCTTATAGAGTAACTATTGTACTACATCTACAAGACATATGTATAACTGCCATCATTCCCAACAGAGTTAAGAAAAGATCTTAAGAGTTTCAAAACTAAAGCTACAGTTCTTAGATTTCTATAAGGATTTTTAATAAAATGTAGAAGAATTTTAGATTCTTAGTTTTAAAGAAGTTAGTACAAGTCTTAGAAGCTTAGAAGAAGTTCCAAACCAAGTTAAGTTCCGTATTAGAACTACCTCTACAGAAGTAGATCCCAAACAGATCCTATAAAGGAACTTAGATACCAACCCTACAAGACCCGACAACTGCCACTATTTCTTCCCTAATATCTCCTCGAATTCTCTTCAATTCTCCAAAGATTCTCCAAAACCTTTTCTTTCAGTGTCCTGATCAGTGCTTTGTTTATTCTTAAATACAGTACCGTCTTCTTCAATTGCGTCACAAAACCGACAAGCAGCAACGCACTGGGTTGAGTTATTTGTTGTTGTTGTTGTTGTTGGTGTGTTGTCTGTTGCAAGTTGCATTTTGGAGTTGCATCTGCACTTGTCTCGATGCCGCATTTGCAATCGTTTAGTTTTTTTGGAGGCTCTCTCTCTACTTTTAATCGTGCACCTCGAGACGTCACATTTTATTTTTGCCCACATTGATATGCAAGTGACGACGACGACAGGCGATGGTAACGGCATACAGCGGGTGGCAGACTTACCAACAACAACAACAACAACACTAGCAACAACAACAACAAAAAAAGTATCTAAAGGAAACTGCAGGTGCCCGCAGATATGCAGATACGAAAAAAAGTATCTGCAACATGACTTTCAAACGTAATACAAACAGCTCATCCATATGGATGCCCTACGCCAGTCCATTCTGTCCGCTTGTCCGTCTGTCCGTGTGTCCGTCTGTCCGCTAGTCCGTTTGGCCGCTTCGACAGTCGGTCGATCACGCGGAGCAGAGTGCGCATCGTTTCAAGTACAAGTATCTAAGTATATGAGTATCTGAGTATCTAAGTATCTGAGTATCTGAGCCTCTGAGCCTCTGAGCATCCGCGCATCTGGCAGATACAAGTGTCGACTCGACGCGACTTCAACTTTCAACTTTGCATCTCTCGATTCGCATTCGCTGTTTATTTATTCCCTTTTCGGGTGTCTATCTATCTATCTTTGTATCTTTTAGTTTTTTTTTTTTTTGAGTTATCTGGCAGTAGGTTAGACCGCTAGCAATTGGAATGCCTGTTGCACGTTGCACGTTTGCCATATTTGCTTATGGAATTGAAGGTTTGGAGTGCATCTTTGAGACAGGAGCTGGGCAAACACTCGGGATTTTGGATTTATTTTGGAGCCATCCTCCACACACACCACACAGTGTGTGTGTGCCACATTTCGATTCTCACCGTTTTGACAAGTGACCTTCAGCCGACAGGTTCCCATGACACCTGCCCTGCCCTGCCCTGCCTGGCCCTGTCCTGGTCGCGGCGGCTCGGCTCGGCCCAGCTTGGCCTTTCCTCACACTTTCGGCATTCATGACATTCATCAATCAGGCCACAAAACACTCACACTTACTCACACTCATTCACACTCACTTATTCATTCCATTCATGGGGCACAATGCAAAGTTGTCAACGGCCAGCACTGGTGGGGAGGCTACCCAGTACCCAGTGTACCCACTATAGTATCCAGTACCGTTGTATTCAACAGAGATTCAGAGACAGGCCCCAGAGTGTGGGAATCTGTTACCCTTTCTCTCATCTCAAAGACTAAGCAAATACGAAATGGCTTTTCTGCAATGCCACCACCACCAACAACAACAACAATGAGGGACGACCAACCACAGAGGCTGAGATGCCAGGCCGACACTTTCCAGTCCGTACACTGTACAAAATAGGTTGATCTAACCAGCATGACCAAGTTTTGGATGGCTCTGAGTTGTGGCAGTGTAGGGAGCCACGTCAGGTGCATTTTCTGTCGAGTTTCGGTTTGAGTTTGCCATTGTTTCGAGGCGCCCCCGCACTGTCAATGTTTTCGGCCGGTCCCAAAAGGGTGAGACCCCATCACCTGCCCTCGTGCTCCCCCACTGCCGCCCGCTTTGTTCTACATCCTCCCACGGGGGAATCCGTTCAAGAAAACGGCAGCCAGAAACCAAATGAAAAAGAGAGGAAAACCCAAAGAAAATCTGAGGAAAACTAAAAGAAAGAAAGAAAGAAAAAAAATTTGAACGTGTTGTTCGGATTATCCGTGAGATAATTTCTTTTTCTTCTCTTTTGAGAAAAAAAAAAATAAGCCACCGTCTTGTTCGCATTTGCTGCCTGTCAACGCTTAGACGGTAACCCTAGGGGGGGGGCCCCCCTTCGTTCAGAGAGTGTATGTGGTTGTGTGGCCATTATTCCTAATTTCGGTTTAAATCAGATCTAGGTACATGCTCCCGAGTGAACTCCACCAACGCCGCCCACAACAGTGGCCAAAGCTGACCTTCCTGAGTGGCGCCCCCGGGTAGGCAGGCCTGAAGATCCTTTTCTCGCAGTGCCCGGTAGCCCAGTGTCCAGCATGGTCCTGCCCAGGATATCCAGACTCTCAGAGCTTCCTCATTCCAGACTCGGCTATGTGGCATTGTTGCCATGCTGATGTTGCAGTTGCTCATGTTGATGGCGTGTTATTTAAATATATTTTAAACAGCCACCACCACCACCACCACCAGAAGCACTGTCTGAGGCTGTGGCACAACAAAATTACAGTTAGTCGAATTGGAGTTGCAAATTCCACCATGTTAGTGGTAGCTCTTCTTCCGCATCGATTCTCACATTGGCCAGCTTGGGGAGCTGGGCTGGGAGCAGCTCGAAGGTGAGCTCCTACCTTTAAGTTCATTACAATTTATTTTTATGTGTAATGCAATTATTGTTGTGGAAGTGGCAAGGGTGAGAAGGTACAGGGCGCAGGGCAGTGGGTGGATAGGTGGTTAGGTGGTTAGGTGGGCTCTGAATCCGCATCCGACTTGGTCGAGGTCTTTGTTACACTCTCCCGGATCGGACATGACAACAAAGGCACGACCACGACACGTTGCGAATTTGCCATGAACATGGTACTGCTTTGTGGCATGGTGGCATGGTGGGTGGTGGGCGGTGGGCGGCTGCATTGGCTGACCTGGCGTTGCACTAAATACAAACACGGACACATCTGGCGCTGAAGATCGCGCGATTTCTTAATATGAGAATATTCCCACCATTGTCTACTCTGATGAGGAGGAGGCTCCACTATTTTCCATTGGGGTGACTGACTTTGCCACAAAGGGGAAGGAGGGGTGTGTGGGGGCAAATCTAGTGTCTAGTGTGGCAAGTTGTCCACTCGATTCGATTGCATGTGGCGGCCAAGAAAGCGCCCAGCTCTTGGCCCATTTAGCACTCGCGCTACCCACGAGCCCTGCCACACAAAATGCTCCATGCCGCATGTTGCACTGCGGCACTGCCGCTGCTTACTGTTACTGTTGCTTTAATTCCAGTTATGCGAACTTCTTCTTTTGTTTCCCTCGATCGGGGAAAGAGCTTCAAGTGCAGTGTGAAAAATTCCGCCTACCATTCTCACATGAATGGAGCACGGCCCTTTCCTTGGGGGTCATTACTGGTCACCCTGGATGGAGTGTGGGGGCGCGGAAGAACGGTTCTTGCGTGCTAATTTATTTTGCACTAATTAATAATTTATGCCTGGCCTCTCTTCTACTTTCAGGTGAGTCTAACGGTAACCACACCACCACTTTCCCAGGCCCCAACATCATCAGTCCCCGGAAAATGCCAACTCTCATCGTAGATCGTAAGTAATGTCTTGGCTACTACCACTGGGGAGTCTCCCACAGGAGCTTGATGAGATTGGGAGACCATCAGATCCTAACGCCATTCATCCCGGTAGAGGAGCCCATCATCGGTTCCAAGTACTAGGCGGTTGTGGTAATAAAATATTGGCCAAGTCTGGCACTCAAGTCTCGGCCAAGGATAGTCTTCCAGGCTTGGACGAGCATGCTCCATGAAATTCAAAAATATTGACCTTTAGACGACCATATCTTGGCCAATACCCATCTGATTTCAAAAGGGAGTATCTTGAACGATTTCTGGATCTATTCTCCATCGATCAGCATTAAAACCTGAAAATAAAATTTTTGATCCGATTTTTTTCAAAATTTTCTGATGGATCCCCTTCGAAAATGTGAAAAATCATGAAACTCCAAAATATCGACCATCCGAAGGCTATATCTTGGTTGATATCTACCAGATTCTTAAGCAGAGTACCTTAAACGATTTCTAGATCGATTCTCCATCGATCTGCACCCAAAGGAGAAAACTTTCCTTTAAATCCAATTTTTTCAAATTTTTTTCTGAGAAGACCCCAAGCTTTAACCAACTGACCCCTGCTATGGAAACATCTCTTCAAATTTGCAGCCGTTTTCCCAAAATACCTTAAACGCTTCGGGGGCCTGTCCTTAAGCCAATATTGGCCCAAATTCCATTATAAATATTACCCCCAACCGGCACCTGGGATCTGCGATCGGCAATTGTGCAAATCGAGACCAGAAAGCCCGGCTTAGCCCTCACACCATCGATATCGAAATCTAAATCGAGATTTGGATAGAGGATGAAGGATGGGGGGAGGGGGCACTGGTAGGGGGGGGGCAGATCTCATTTTGCGATCGAGACAATAGGGTGCACCTGCAGTCGATCGAACAATTCATCAGGCGGAGGATTAAAAAAGATTTTCCCACAATTTCCCGAGCAAAGTGATCGGCTGGACGGGGGCAAGTATAAAATTTCATTATCGCGCACTTGTAGCCAAAAAAAAAGAGAAAAAAGAAAAGAAAAATGAAAGAAAAGAAAGGCAGAAGAAGGACGAAGGATGCTGGTCTTTCTGGTCTGGTCTGGTCTGGTCTGGTCTGGCAGCTTATCCCATTACACTAAGCGCATATATACAGGAGTCCTGTGTGTGTGAATTCCTGTGAGCCCAGCCCTGTCCTGTCCGGACACTTGTTGGCCGCTTCATGTTTCGGCAGACAAAGCAGCGCCGATGGAAATGCGAAAAGATCCTGCCAGTCCTTGGGCCTTGGCCACTTGATTAGCCGCTCCCAAGAAAATAGAGCTAGTCGCGAAAAAAAAGGCGGCTATACGATACTCGGTACTTCACCAAGGACATCCGTCTCATGGTAGAGTCTCATGGTTTGTCATGGGAATGGCGAGCAGGTGACGTGGCTCCTTACCAACGTGGCAAAGGATACCAGCCTAGATCCTGCTTGGGGAGTTGGTAATTGAATTGATCGTGATTTCCAAATCCGAGCCATTGTTCGAGCGACGAGGATGCAGATGCCGATGCATTGTGATTGCTACCTGGATCAAAAGGACGGCGAGGAGCAAGGACACTGCCACAGGGGCAGTTTTTGTAGCGAAATCGCCAGGACAATGAGTGTGCATTTTGTGAATTTTGTTTTTTTTTTTTGCAACGTGTCATCTCGATGGTGATGCTTGAGAATGTCCCTTCAGCTCTCTTTTTACAATTGAATGTCCTGGCTGATATTTTTTCTGGTGCGTGAGAAAAAGGATTAAGGACGACTCGGTGGCCAAACGGGGCGAACGGGGTAGCCGATCGATTGAAGAAAGAAAGGCCCAGCTGGCACCGAGTGTGGGAATTTTTCCAGTAAGGCTGGCTCTGGTTTTTCGATTTTGATCCATTTCAGGCTAATCAAAGTAGTACCCCCCCTCCCTACACTACCTCCTCTTGGGGGGATAGGATTGGATTTGGTTTTGGTTTGGTGGCTGGGATGGTTGGCGCTGCCCACTGTGTTGTGTGCTGGATTCATTGTCTCTGCAAGTTCAGTTCGATAAGCATCAAGTTCTCACGAACTTTTATTGTCCCCAACGACCAAGACTCGACGACAAAGACTGGAATTGCAAGTTGCAACTGCACGAGCATCTGCCTCCCACTCTCTGGCCCCCCAACCCCATCCTCTCCATCCTCTCCAGCTATGACCCTTGCTTTCCTCCTCCACTCCAGAGCGACATTTTCCAAGCAATTAATGCCAAATTTAGACAAGCCTTTTGCTTAAAGAAAGAAAAAAATCTTGGCCAACAATTTTATTACCACTCCACCCCCTTAAAGGGGGGGGGGTCTATCAGCTTTCCACCTCAATCAGCCGTGAAATATGAGCTTGGAAGCAGACCGGAAGTGTGTACGCCCCATACCATACTTGTGTGTTATGTGTGCCGCCTCCCTGACCCAATTTCTTCTCCACCAAGACCTTACCTTGGACTGAATCATCCAGATAAGACACCCATAGCCATAGCCATAGCCAAGCCCAAAAAAAGACCCCAAAAAGGGGCAACAACGCATGCGCGCAGGCCCGTCGCTAATAAATTTGTTCGTTTATGCGGGACATGTGGAAACGCGGCAAACAAATTAAATTGTAAAATGAAATTAGCTTAGATAATTTCGGGTAATAGTCGGTCTAACCCTTTCCTGCAGCGCCCGCATTCCACGTCTCCCGGCCATTCGATATAGTTTTCAATAATTTGATTAATGATTTATAATCGATTTTTGAGGGTTATGTTGGGTTAGATGAGGTTTAAACCTAATCCGCAGATGGGTTAGGATACTAAGAGTGGCCAAGAGATAGGTGTCCAGGCGCCACTTGTTGTCAGATTATCCTTCTGCTGTTGTTGTGACTGCCAGGACATGCCCAATATCCCTACAAACGAAGCCGCTGCTACTGCCATGGGCGTTAGCCAGGCCTACTGTCCTGCTGTTAGCGCTATTGTCCTGCTAGGTCCTTTTGTCTCCTCGATTTTATTGGAGATAAATTATGGCCCGGGTCTCTATAGGCTATTTGTGGGTGTTTTTAGGGCCATGACACGCCTATTAGCTCATTAGGAGATGCGGCTTACAGGATAACCGATAAGGAGACTCCATATGCTGCTAAAGAACTCCTTTCTTAACTGGCTATGAGCTAGTTTTGCCCAATAAATATTAATGCTGTTATATATATTATATATATCTCATGTATATATATGGAAGAAAGTCGTTTCAATATTCGAGACACGTACACGTACGACGGACAACCGCATTGAGGCTAAAATCCAAGTCCAAAAGATGGGCACGTCCAGTGGCCCAAAGATCTCTGTCCGCTGATGGAGATGGAACTGGGGAACTGGCGGTGGAGCTGGGGATGGAGCTGGGTATGGGGATGTCACTTGAGTAATTGTCGTCATACGCTCGCCTCTTTCTGGCAGCTTAGGTTCCTATTTCCAAGGTACCTGCTGTACAAAAAAAAAAAAACACACAAAAGCCGCCAGTTGAGGAAAGTTTCTACATATGTTTGTCAGTCCACTGAGAGAAATACTAGTAGCATTTCTAAAGAAAGTTAATCAGAAAGTAAGGAAGTATCTATGAGGTCTAGAGTTCTAAGACCTTTAGCTATATCTCTATTAGCTTTTTAATATAATTTCTATTATTTTAATATTATTATTTATTTAAACAACCTCCCTCTCATTTCTCTCTCTGTATCTTGATACTTTTTTTTCGGACTTTCGAGTTGGACATTTTGTGGCCTTTGTTGTTTCACAAACTGCGTGTCAATGATGACGCTGACCCCCACACCCCCTCTCAGAGGCACCCCCATCCCCTCCTCCCCTCCACCAATCGTTTGGCATGTCCAAGATGCAATGCCGGCCAACGTGCAGCTATTTAGTGGCATTGTATGGCTCGCCCAGCGCCCCCACCTCGCACAGTATCTCAGCGCTGGCATCTGGGCAGTGCCTTTGTATCGGAGTATCTTTGTATCTCTGTATCTGTATCTTAGTGTATCTGAGAAAGGGCCTTTTGGGACCTCAAACGACCTGTGTCCACGTCCGCCGACAACATTTCATCATCCAATGACGACGATGATCGTGAAAAGGAGCACCCCGAACAATAATTGTCAAAAAATAATAATAATAATAATAATTTTAGAGAGTTTTTTTTTTTTTGGGTTATTATGCATGACGAGCTCTCTACCCCCCTTCCCTCTCTATCCAGCGATGGGTTTTAGCAAAGTCCATGTAGTACTCCAGAGGAAAAAGGTGGAAAATGCGGGAAAAACTGATTGATTTGACCGACCGGAGGAGGCCCGAAGATGACAAATCCAATCACAACAACAAAAGGAGACTCCTGGGTATTTTCACACAAAAAAAAAAAAATAGAGGCAGGTTGGGAAAGGTTCTGGTCAAGAATGCGATAGGATCAGATCAGAGATATAAGGTGGCACCTGAAGAATAGCCTCCAAAGGGAAACTAATTTTAAAAGGAAAGTGAAAGTTAAAGTATTATTAAGAAAACGTTACTTTTCTTAAAGTTTCATTTTTTTTTTAAAAAAAAAGATTCTAGAAAAAACAAGAAAAACTAGCAACTTCCCTAAGCTTTCCATCAGATGTCTATTTTTTTTATGAAAATCCCTTCAAAACCGTTACAGAAACTATCCAATTTCCATAACTATTCTTCTCGTTTTTTTTTTTAGATTTTTTTTAGTTTTTTAAAACTTTTCTTGATTTTCAAACTTGCCACAGGATTTTTATCTGCAACACGCAAAACCCAGCCAAGCAAAAAAATCTTTTAAAAAAAATAGGAAATAAAGCCCCGAAACCGGTCACCCTTTTTTGGGACTCATAAATTTTCCGTTAAAAACGAATGCATTTCCAGGACGATTTGCTCATTTAAACCAAAACTCTGACAAAAAAAAAAAAAAACTATGGAAAAATTATCAACGCAAAGGTAGCAAGGACTACGAGACCAAAAAAAAAACAAGATGCCAGGGGAGACGACAATTGCCCGTCTTAGGGTGAAATCCAGCACCCATCACCCAGCACCCAGCACCCAGGACCATCTTCCTTTTTATCATTATTGTTTGAATTGAATTAAAAAAGCGACGGTAATCAATGCGAAGCTGCGCCGGCTGCTTCTGCTACTTCGTCCTTGTCCAGGACCCTGCCTCACACATGTGACACACCCTACCCCAGCCCGGCCACAACCTTTTTCGTATCTTGGGAAAATCTTGGCCACCACCACCCCAAAAAAACGACAAAAAATAAAAATGCAAGAAACTCATCCGGCTGGGGCACAAAAAAACAATAAGGACCTTAAGGACGAGGGTAGGACACGCACGAGGGGCATAAAAAATTAATATCGGGGAAAAAAAAAATTTGCATAGAACAAAAAATGCCGTTACACACACGCTCAGCGAGGACATGGGGTGTCCTTACGGGGCTGCTACCTGGGCAGCCACACAGGACTCGCATACACACACAAGATTTCGCAACTGCGATCCTTCTTCAGGGGTTGTAGGACAAGAAAAAAAAAATCACACACACAAAAGGAAACTTTAAGAAAATCTGACGCGGCGATCGGCAAAAAATTGCATAAAAAATAATTGCAAGGCGACAGGACGCGGGTCCTGGAGTCTTAGATGTCCTGGATATCCCGGGTATCCTCCCCTCGGCCCGATGAATGCCGTTTTGATTAAAAACGGCGCACAATGGCAGGAAAGGAGGTGGGGACATTAGCAGCATCCTTTTACAGGACTTGGCATCTGCGCAGGCGCCGCGTCCCCTGAGTCCTGTACTGTGAGTCCTGTGCGTCCTGCCGAGGGGGTAAAACAAATGCGCGCGCAAAAAACTCAAGAAAAAGAGGACCTCGCTCTAAGGATGCTTAGGGTCTGGACAAAAAAAAACACACACACACAACCGACAAAAAAAAAATCGTTTACCCCTGACAAGCGAAAGGATTAAGTAACAAGAGGGGCAGGATCAGGATCGGGATCGGGATCGGGTTCGGGTTCCGGGGGGAAGGGAATCTTAGAAAATGTTACGCATCCAGCTTGTCCATTCGAGCGTTTCCAGCATCGCGCTGGTCTATTATTAGAGATTTGAAAGGATATTGCGCAGCTTCCTTGGAAGCGAGAGCCCAGGAGCTGCTGCGCACATTATCCCAAAGGATCAGAGAAGAGGAAGAGATGCAAGATGGCTGTGGGAGATGGAGGGAGACAGGATACTTGGGGGCTATGCTACTCTAACTTCCTCAAAGGAGTTTCTTTTTGAAAATTTCTCTATTTTGGATCTAATTTTAAGTTTTTTAAGATTTCTCAATTAATTTGTAAAATTTTTTAATTTTGTAATATCTTAATTTGTTGGGCAATTAATTAAAATTAATTAATTTTGAGTTGGAAACCCCTTTTTTCTTTGGGATGAGGGTTTCTCTCATATGTTATGCCTGTCAGAAATTATCTTTCTGGTAATTGGTAACTAGAAAGGCTTGGGATTTTATTAAATTAATTAAGAAACTACGAGATTAAAAAATAAATATTTTTTAAGTTGTATTTTATGCTTAAAATTAAGCTGGAAATGTTTTAAAATTTAAACTATTTCTTAGAGAAAAAGAAACCCAATAAGATGAACCCTCTTTTTTGAAACAAACTTTCAATAATTAACTAATATTTTAGTCTATTTGTGTTATTAATTTATTTTTAAATAATTTAAAATTTAGTATTTAATATTTTTTTACTTACAATTAAACTTTAAAAGAAGTCTCCTCCCAATTGGGGTGAAGTCATCCCCAAAACTCTTTCTCCCCAACTCACATCCCATTGGCCAGTTGTCCAGTTGGTCAGTGTCCTGTGTCCTGTGTCCTGAGTCCTATACCCTTTGGCTACTGGCCCTTAACCCACCCCCTGGATAGTCCTAGCCCCCACCATTTCCCCCTACCCCTGGCTTAACCCTCTAGTGCCGGAAAATCTTGGAAACAACTTAATTTGGACAGTGATTAGTCCGAGAAGCAGGGCCAGTTGGTTGCATATGAAGACTCTCACCGGAAGGGGATAAGGGGAGCGGGGGACAGTGTGTGTGCATGTGTGTGTGCCTTGCGTTGGGGCAGAGGCGCTGCGTCGCTGCCGCTGCCACTGTCGACGTCGACTGCTGCGCCGAGGTCCGAAGACGAAAGATTTTTCATCCCCCTTGTGTGTTTTCCTTTCCGTCCACTCGCAACATCGAACCGTGCGACCCATGTGTGTGTGTGCGAGAGTGAGATGGGGTGAGAACACCAACCCCTGCCCATGTGAGTGTGTAGTTTTTTTTGTTCCCTACCCGCCCCCCACCCCCCTCGACTGGCTTCCTTGCCGGCGGCGAGGGTCAGAGTTCGAATGAAAAAAAATGTCGCTGTCCTGCCGACCCTGGCTGAGGCTGTGCTGCCGACGTCGACCGAGGCAGCGGCAGCGGCGGACCGTAACCAGCGGACCAGCCGACAACGGACCGCATCGAGCGTCCCAGGAAGCCGTCGAATTGTCAGTCCACGTGAAGCCTCCGAGGGGTCAACAACAAACGCGCTCTGCCCTCCAAGCCTAACAACCTCCTGGGGACTACCAATCTCGAAAATAACCAATTCGAAAAAAAAAACTACTACTACTAGCCGGTTAAACCGCTCGAGAAACGCACGAGAAAGAAGTCCTTTACCGTTACTGTCGTGTCTTGTGAAAGTGTCATTATACTATACCATATCCTTGAAGAACCACACGCAGGACAATTGGATTACCTACGATCGTGTGCGTTTCCAGTGCCTTTCACGAATCTTTTTTTTTCACGAAACCCCAAAAAAAACTAAATATTTTTTTTTTTTGAAAAACATACTTTGTGATGTGTGGAAGAAAAAATTAAAAAAATAACTAAAGAACTATTTTTAAAAATAAAAAATAAAACATCATTCATGAATACCTATTTTTTTGAAACACCAAACAAAATGTACAACAAAATGCTGTCGATCAGTGAGGATCATGGATTCCGTTCCCTGAGCCGTAAGTTTCCCAGAACCACAAATTCTCCAAAAAAAAATCCAAAAAAGTAGATATATATACATATATATATTCTTGATAAGAAAAGTTAATGCCCGCACCCACAACTCAAACCACAAGTCGGTGGGGGAGTTCAACCTACTTACCTTTTGGATCGGATCGCAGCCTATATTTACATACATGTCCGTTGACTTTTCTTTTTTTTTTTGGGAAATAAAACATGTACCCCCTCCCCCTCCACCCTCTTCACTCTGCACCTTGCACCACAAAAAACAAATATTTTAGCAACCAAAAACGACCTCAAAAAAATAAACAAAAAAATGAAATAAAAAAGTTGCAGGCCAGGTCACAAGTCTTATCGGTATAATACCCGAACAATGAAATACTCTTCTTTCTTTTGGACAAATAGAGGCGGTATGGCTTTCTTCTTTTCTGGTCCAGCTAGTCCAGCTAGGGGGTATACCTCTATTCCAATCTGAATAAAGACCAATGGGACTCATATAGGTTACCTTGCAATTATTATCAGAAAGGGCCCTGGGCAATGCAGTTGAATGCTCTCCTTTTTTTCCCCCCTATTATTGTTTTTGTTGTAATTTATTTAAGGTTTTTTTTTTTTTTTTTTTTTGTTGCCTTGTGCCCATTTCCTTTGGGGCTTATCACACCACTGGCATGTGTGTCCAGCTTTGTGGCGCACACGCACGTGGACTACAAGAGCTATATACATAGGTATGGGTATGGGAGTGTGTATGTTAATGCCCGATTCCAGGCCGCGAACATATTTGCATATGGCTCATTCACTCAGTTTCGGTTTCAGTGTGTCCGTGTGTCCGTGTGTCCGCCGTCTACGGGTCTCCGTCCGGTGTTTCCAGGTCTCCGGTCTCTGGTCTCTGGTCTCTGGTCTCTGGGTTTCATTTGTTTGCTCATTTGTTTGTCCAGATATCCAGTCGCTTACCTTGCCGCGCCATATGCGGGTGTTATCAGTACAGCTAGCTTTTGGCTAACCGCTGTCCTCCCCCCCCCCCCACTCCCACTCCCACTCCCCCTCTCCTTTGCCCTCTGCAGAACCACCAGGCGGCCCAGAATGCAATGCCCGTAGGGGTCTATTGGGGGACAGTGAGCAAATAAAACCAAATTTTGTATGCTAAAACACTTTGCAAAGGCGGCCATAATACAGAGAGAGAAACTAGATGGTCTAAGCTAATTATGGTTATTTTTTTAAATTAAAAAATAAAGTAAAAAAAATAAAATAAAAAAGAGTTAAAGTTCAACAAGAGCTCTAGCCACTAGACTAATGAGAGTTCTCAATTAAGGCCCTTTTCTAGTAATTTTTCTCTCTGTAGCTTAGTTAATTTTTTTTCTCAGTGCCCTACTGATAACAGCTAGTTAGAGGAGGGGTGGAGGGGGGGGGCTTTTTGTCACCCACACACAACAGGAATCATTGTGATTGCCAGGCCAGAAGCCAAAAAAAAAAAAAGAGGGTACAGGGTAGAGTCGGCCTATCGGTGTGTTTGTTATAGTTTCAGCTGCTAAACACCTTTCAGTAAGTGTATCTGTATCTGTGCCAGTGCACTAGTAACCAGTATCTGTGTGTGTGTTTCTGTGTGTGTGTGTGTGTGTTGGTTATCCACACGTAATTTGTTTAAACAAATTAAGTCGGGGGCCGAGCGGCTTCAGTTGATTTCAGCTGCTGACGTCGCTTTGTCACTGTCAGCCAAAAAAAAAAAAAATGTTAAAAAATATATATGTATATACAAGTACGCTTTCTGCATTTGTATTTGTATTGGACACAACACACAGATACACACACACCTATGTACACCTATACTATAACAGTACGCCCCCACTGACTGTTATCGCCACAAAAAAGAATTTCGAATTTGTTTAACCTTTTTTTTTGTCTGTCTCTGGCTCGGGCTCTGTCTCTGGCTTTGTTGTTTAAAAACTTTAAATGAGTTGGCCAAAATACAAAAAAAACAACAAAACAACAAAATACCGCTTTTTTTTTGTTGTTAACTTTAAATATTTACTCAGCATTTTCTGGTCGTTTTTTATTCTGAAAACCTCCACGAAGTAGAGCACTTGGTGTCACTATGATTGCTTTCAATTATTCACAATTTAGTTTATAAAAAAAAATATAAATAAAAGAATTAAAAAATATATATAGATATTTATTAATTTTCCTCTTTGGGCTGGTAGGCGGAGTCAAACCCTTAACCCCTATGTGGGTTCCTGTTCCTAGGTTGACGCCATTTTTCATTCGGTGGCTGCTGTTGCCTGAAAACGAAGGCTAAAAGGAGGCACCTAAAAACAGTCGGTATTTTCCTGCCTGCCTGGTTTTTATGGCAAAAGACACCTCCCTCCCCCTGCCCCCTCTCACTGCCTCTCTCTGTTGGGCAATATAGTAGTGGGGCCATAACCTTTTGGCCATAAAACCCGAAACCGAATCCTTCGACTTCTTGTCTTCTGAGCACACATGTGTGTGTCTGTGTGTGTGTTGCGGGTTGGGGGCATAAATTAGCACAATCAGCGTATTGTTTTCGACTTGCCACGCCCCACTAAACGCCCACCTCCCCCACCCCCCACACCCATAGTCAATAACACGAGAAGGTTATAAATAACAAAAATACAAGTCGTCCTCGTTCTGGTTTCATATTTTCTCCCTCATGTAGCCCCCCCGTTAATTTGCGCAAAAGTTCTATTAATATGTTAATTCCTGATTTCCTTCCCCCTCTTGCTAGCTGGGTCCTGGTCTTGGGCGCAGGATATTAATGGCCCGAAGGAGCGATTGCATTAAATGGCCAGGATGTCCTCGGGCCAGAGTCGCAGCTCGTAAATATTTGAGTTAAGCTCTGCGTTTAACAAATCGCCGCACTTCAATTTATTTTCCTTCGAATTAATTAAGCAAGGACTAAGACTAAGTGGGTGGGGTGGGGGGTAAGGGATGACATCATCACACCATACAATCACACCAATAACCACCAACTCCAGCTGTTGTCCTCGAAATCGTATTCGATTTGGTCACCGAAAAAGGGTTAATGCAATTTATGATTTCTAAGCTGGCACTTTTATGATTTTTCTATTTGGCGTAAGGACACTTGTCAGTGTTATCCTTGTCAGCGGTGTTTGACAGTTCTCCCCCCTCGTAGGTTAAAGGTCCTTCAGCTGGCGCAATATTATCCTGGCCTGTCAATACGTCTGTTTGTTTCCAACTCCTTCATAAATAGTGACTGTAAGGATCTAAGGCTCTAATCTCGTAATCAGTTAGGCAAATAGAGGGCGTACCGCCGCTCGATGCCCCGCCCCTGGCAGGTAAGAGGCCAGTTGTTACCTGCCTGCAGGGCCCTTCTGGCCAATCAATAGACCAGCCAACCAGAAGACTGCCCCGATCAATAATTCATCCTCGAAATAAAGTCAAAATACGAGTCCTAAATACAATAATAATCACTACATCCTCCCAGAAAGGGGGCGGAGGATGGAAACATATTTTTTTGCGACAACAAAAAAATGCGTAAAAAAAAGCAAAAATTGGCCATGACCCGCCCAGGCAATCAGTAGAAATTACATATGTGTCACCCCAGACGGCAGGACAATCAATTGATGGAAGGACAATGGCAGAGGATAACTGGGTGGGGAGTGCGAGGATATCCCTGCTTAGGGCGCATTAGTTATTGTTTGGACCCGGGGACCGCAAATTGGCCAAACTGCCCCCGGAATGGACATAAAAAATAGAGAGAGTGGCTAGCGACAGGGAGTCAATAATTCAAGGATCTATTTCCTAATTGACAACTGCGAGTCCTTCCAGCGAGAATAATTGATTATAATGTCTGTCACACAATTAGAACCTAAGCGAGGGAGTACAAGAATAAAAATATTAAAGTTTTTTTTAAAGGATATGTTTTGAAATAAATCTTGTATTTTGTTTTTATTCTTTCTGGGTGTTTTTTTCAAGTTATGAGGGTGGTGGGAGGTGGAAACCCCAAAGGGTTCTTGACCCAAAAACTTGTCCAATTTGAAGTTGATATCCTGGGGGCCCCAGACCACCACCATCACCACCACCTCTCTTGGTCAATCAAGAAGTCCTCGCCAACAAAAAAGTTCCACTGCCCTCAGGGCTGGATATTTTTGCAAATGCGAGAACCATAACCAGAACCATAACCAGAACCATAACCAGAAAAAAAAAATAAAGATACAGATAAGCCGCAACAACCTCGACACATATGAATCTATATAGATTGAGGCGCAAATTAATTGCCAGCCACTGGAATTTATGGTCCTGCCTCGCAACATATATGCAAATAATCCATTCCATACCATTCCGAGGGGGTGCTACGGTTCACTCCCTCCGTTTATTGTTGCTTTCCGCAAATACTCGTAAATTAAAGTGCACAGAGATTTTTCGGCTAGAACTGGGTGAGGACTGGGAGTGGGAGTGGGAGTGGGGTTAGTCCTTACTCTTATCGCGCCATATGTAAATGCCAGCGGGGTTGGCCCCTTCCTACACTGCAAACAATTAATACACTCTGAGAATTAGGCACGCCCCATAAAAATGTGACAGAATTAAGAGGATCTGGGAGTGTGCCACCAGAAGCCACCACCACCATCACCACTAGTGGCAGTGGCAGTGCCACAGAAATTCAATTCCAGAGATTCCAAGGACCTCGTATTAAGCCAGAATTGATGGCCTCTCGCTCACCCGGCCAGCCCAAAATCGAAAGAATATTTATGAACTCAGTAGCTAAAAGGATGTCCTATTTTGCTCCTCTTGCAGATTCCGACTCGACGGAGAACGATGCCGTGGCCACGCAGGACATCCTCACTTGTGGCGCCTGCCAGAAGGCGTTCGCCCTCTCCGACATCGTCAAGTTCATCCAGCACAAGGTCCTGCAGTGCAACAAGGAGAACTACGGCCAGTGCGCCACCCAGAACCCGCAAATGGATCGCGACGCCGAGGAGGGGCGTCCACTGAGCCTCGTCAATCGCCGGCCCTCGATTTCCGCTCCCATTTCGGGACGCAAGTCCTCCTCCTCCTCGTCGTCCTCCTCCACATCCTCCGCCGTTGCCGCGGCCTCGGCCACAGCGGGTCCTGCCGCAGCAGCAGCAGCAGCGGCGGCGGCGGCAGCAGCGGCCACGGCGGCCAGTGGTTCGAGGATACACACACCACCACCCAGTCCGGCGGATCTGTTGGCGGACGGAGCCAGTAGCACGCCCAAACGGCTGGTAGATGGTAAGTCCTGACCAGAAGATGAATCTAGAAGCCAGAAGACTAATCTTGAATCCTTGCATCCTTTTGCAGAAAACGACAACACCACGCCCAAGGACATTGAAACAGCCGCCACCACCCTGGACAAGGACACAGCCGCACCCGGCAGTCCACTGGCCAGCCAAAAGCCACGCCGGTCCTCCAGCCGCGACAGCAGTTGCGAACTGGACCGGGACCAGGACGCCGACCAGCCCGCCAAGGTCAAGGAGGAGCCGTTCGAGGACGAAACCACCGCCCCCCAGAATCGCGACGAGGATGAGGACGAACGCGATGTGGATGAGGAGGAGCCGGAACAGTCGCTGGCCAAGCGGCCAAAAATGGAACTGGTCGATGCCGAGGCCAATACAGTCCACACAGGTGAGTGTCCTGCTCGATGTCCTCTATGCCAGAGGAGGATCAGGGAATAGCTGGCGGAAATATTTATGGGGGAGGGCGATATTAAAATTCCCTCGGCCAGCTATTGGAAAAATGTGTTTGATGTGTGGGTGATGTGGTGTGTGCGGGTGTGGTGTGTGGGTGTGGTGTGTGTGTGTATTCGAAAGCTGATCGGGATAAGCTGCAGCTGCAGCTGCACAAAAATTTTTCGAATCCCGAGTCCTGGACACACAAAACAAAAATCCAAAACAAAAAAAAAAAACAAAACTCCCTTTTTTTTGTCTGCTGGCCGAGAAAAAGCGCGGACACTGCGGGCAATGCGGACATCAAAGCGCAGCTCTCGAAATAATAAAAAAAAATGAAAAAAAAGAAAGAAGCTGATAACTGCAACGGCAGCAGGACGAAAAGGACACTCGGACAGCGTGACAATCGAAAGTTCCCCTCGCAACTCCACGAGCTGGCCTTTGACTTTGACATTTCAATGCAAATGATGATGAAAAGCCAAAGACAGCAATAAAAATACGGACGAAGCAGCCAAAGGACGAAGGGGCGGAGGGCAACACAGGACACAGGCCGAGAGGGTAACCAGGCAGGACAACAAAGCTCTCGGACTAAAGCAGAAGCTGTAGCTGAAGCTGCCCTCGAGGGTAATTTGAATGCCTCAAAAACAGTCAAGGAATGCCAGGGAAATAGAATAGGAAGGATAAGGATGGAAGGATGAGGAGGCATGCGGAGGGGGGGAGCCACTTGAGTGGACAAAGGACGAAATATCGCACTGGACTTGACACACGCACAAAGGACATTCCCAACACAGAGAGAGAGATGGCTATTTGGAGGGTCAGTTCGGACACGTGCCTCTCGCCTAGGAGAAGGGTTAGGAGACTAGGTACATAGGTGGCCAGGTCAAAGGTCAAGCAGGTAACACAACCTGGACCTCATGTGTTACACAATCTATCGCTCTATCCATACACGAGTGACAACAGCAATTTAACCCTTGAACTTTTGAGCTTTTGACACGACGAGGGGGCAGGATGAGGCTGAGGCAGGAAAAAAAAGTGAACAACACGAGTCAGTGACAAGAGTTGTTGCCACGTAAATGACAATGGCAACTGACAAGCTACAGATACAAAGATACGCAGATACACAGATGCACAGATACACGCAGATACAGTGAATACTGAAGCGAAGATACAACTACAGCTGTGCGTTAATTACGCATTGTTTTCGCCTCTCGGCTGGCTTTTTATTTTTGCGATACATTTCTTTTTTTTTGGTTTTGTATGTCCTGGCTGTCCAACCTAACTCCTTCCTTCCTGCCGTCCTGCCGTCCTTTCGTCCTGATGTCCTTCCGGCTCTGACTTTTTGTCCATTTGGTAATTATAAATACCATGGCAACCTCCCGCCTTTCGAACTGTCAACAAAATGGATATTTGTTGCAAATGCAAGCATGTCCTTTTTATATTTTTTGTATTCTGTCGGTGTCGTCCTCCACCTGTCAGCGCATCCTGTTGCGAGTGTGAGTGTTAATTATCAATTTTCGGTGGCTCGGTGGCTCAGCATGTCGCGACCGCAGCTACAATGAAACACCATCAACGGTCGAGTGGGTTAAGGGTTAAGGGCTAAGGGTTAAAAAGGACACCTCGCAAGGGGCCACCACAAATTCGCCATTCAATTATTGACTCATGCTGGCACTAAGCCAGCACTAAGGACACCCAAAAAAAAATAGATATATATGTATGTATAAGGATGACCTCCCGCTCAGATCCTTGCTCGAATGGTCGAAATCAATGGCTAATGCCCTCGGCTCATGCAATTTCACGTCGTTGGGGATTAGAAGCTGTAGAGAGAGAGAGAGTCCTGCGTCCTGTGTCCTTTTGTGTTTCACAAAAAGTAAAAAAATAGAGCCAAGCAAGAAACGGAAAAGGATACACAGCAGAGGGCTTAGCCCTTCGAAAAGGATGCTGCTGGGGCATCATGCAAATGTCCTGCCATCGGTATCCTGACAGTTGGCAGAGCTGCAACAATTATCCCATTACAGGGCAACCCTTTTCGTAAGCCCACCCGCTGCCTGGCTGCCTGGATAGCTCATACGCACTGTTGTCCTGGCCCTCCTGCACATCCTGCCGGTCAATTTGCCATTTCCTGTTTTTGGGAACTTCCGTTTTCCGGTCGCTCTTCCACTCGGTTCTGCACTTTCAACAAAAAACAAAAAAAAAAGTAAAATCGGAAAAGGGAAAGCGATGAATAGAGTTCGCTTTTCATTTCATGGCTCGATTAGTTTGTGGCATAAATTATTATTAAAGGATTTTAACAAAAAAAAAGAAAAAAACAAACAAAATCCCTTAAACTATTTTATTAATTTACATTTTCTGCGAGTGGAAAGGCAGAAACCCGCAGCTTGGCAGCTGAAACTTTCCAGAATCGAGTTTAGAATTTCACAAAAAAAAAAAAAATCAGAACGTGCCAAGCCCGCGCCCTTTTGTTCACTTTTTATTTTTTTCATGAATTTCTGAATAATAAATACGCGTGCGCATCGCGAGCCCGATCCTTCAAGGATCAGATCAGACAAATAATGCCTGATGTTTTTCGACAACTTTTACCTTTTTTTTTTTTTGTATTAACGATCGCGGCAACCCCCGGCGAAGATGATAAAGGGTTGGCCGTATTATCTGTCAGATTCATTTGCATTTCCTGTGGCATGCGGGCCCCGATCCCCGATCTCTGATCCCTGATCCTTGCTGCCAAAGGGTCGTCGCATTCGAAATCATGTTTAACACAGAGTCCTCACCTTTCCTAAAAGGACACCAAAAAAAAAAGAAAAAAAAAAAGAGAGGAAGCTGCCCATAAAAAAAAAAGGAAAAGTGTGGAGAATGCGTGCTGTTGTCCTGTCTCGTGCCAGGACTTCAACAGTTTCCATTTCGTCCTTTAAAGACGTCATTTAAATTCAGTGAACGTCGCCTGGCGCACAAACGGGGGTAGTTCCTCCTTCAATATCCTGTCCATAGTTTTCCGGGCATTAACACCTTGTTGTCCTCGCTGGCGACATGTGGTCCTCCTCTTTTCCATTTTATTTATTATAAAATAAAAAAAAATAGAAAATATTGAGAATATTACACACATAAAACGCTCGCTGGCAACATCTTTCGATAGTGTGGCGCACATTTTTCATCAAAATTTTCCAATTTTACATCTGTTGCTGTGGCGTTTAGGACGCGTCAGGACTTTAAAGGACACACATGTCCTGGCAGTGGTGGGTGATGGGTGATGGGTGGTGTTGTGGCGGTTTTTCGGCTTCTATTTCCGCTATGCCAAATTAACAAATGTCGCGACAAAACCGCAACAACGAGGGCAGCTAAAACTAACGCCAGGACATCGCCATATGTGTGTGTATATGTGTGTGTCCTGTTTGCGGGGCAATATCCTTCGCAATATTGCCAATCTCCGTCCGACGGCTCATGCGTGTCCTGCCTGCCATTTTGGCATGCCAACCGCTGCAAAATCAATAAATAAATAAATACTAGGCGCCACTCCCACCCACCAGCTCCCAACGCCCCCCCAAAAAGGCTCATTAATAATTAATAACGAAATTGCCAGGCAACCAGGACATGCACTGGGAGAAACTATAGCCAGTTCCATACAAGAGATAATAGCCTTTAAAACCAATATTCTCTCTCTGTGCTTCCAGAACCCAGCAACTACACCTGCTCCACGTGCAAGACCCGCTACACCTCCGCCTGGCGGCTCATCCAGCACGTCCAGCACTCGCACGGCGTCAAGATCTACGTGGAGAGCCCGGGAGTTATCGGGGGCGCCACCCTCACCGTGGCCACACCCGCCGCCCTCAACAACAGCGCCCTGGCCCTGGCAGCGGCCGCAGCGGCAGCCTCCTCGGCGTCATCCGGCAGCGCCAGCTCTCCGCCCCCGACGACGATCAGCCCCAGTCCGGCCGGCAAGCGCAGCAGCCCTCTGGCCGCCAACCTGTCCGCCAGCTCGGTCTGCTCCTCCTCCAACTCCCTGGTGAACAGCAGCAACTCCAGCCTGGGCTCCCCGCAGCAGCAGCAGCACCAGCAGCAGCAGCAGCAGATGCAGTTGCAACAGCAGCAGCAACAGCAACAGCAGCGAGTGCAGCAGCAGCAGCGTGAGAGTCTGGCCACCGCCATGGCGGCTGGGATGCGGCATCATCCGCTCCTGCCGCCACCGGAGGCCATGCACCCGAATCCCTTCCAGTTGCTGAGAATGCCGCTGCCGCCGGCCCTGGCCCAGGCCGGAAACGTAGTTCCTACAGTCGGCCCACTGTTCGGACGGCCCGGGGACCACTACCGCATGGAGCAGCTGGTCAGCGAGCAGTTCCGCCACCACGGCTTCAACCTTGCAGCAGCAGCGGCGGCAGCCCAGGCGGCCCAGTTCAACGGCCAGGATGGCCGACCACCATCCTCCAGCAGCAGCGGCAGCCAGCGCGGATCCGTCCCACCGGCAGCCCTGCCCCCACCGTCGCTCAGCTCCCAGCAGCAGCAGCAGGCCCAGCAACAGCAGCAGCAACAACAACAACAGCAACAACAACAGTCCCAGCAGCAGCAACAACAACAGTCCCAGCAGCAGCAACAGCAGCAGCAGTCGCAGCAGCAGCAGCAGGGGCAGGGGAATGCCAACAACCCGTTGAAACTGGAACCGCAGCAGATGGATTTTTACTCGCAGCGATTGCGTCAGCTTGCGGGCACAACAAGCCCTGGAGCTGGCAGCACTGTTAACTCGAGCTCGCCGAGTCCTCGACAGAAACAATCGCCGCACTTTGCGAGCCCATCCCCCTCCCAGCAGCAGCAGCAGCAGCAGCACCTCGGAGGACAGCAGCAAGGTCAGCAGCAGGCTCCCCTCCAAAGACCCCACTCGCTGACCCCGCCCGAGAAGCTGAGCAGCGAGAACTCGGCGGAGAACGGCAACCTGGGCCTAATCCTGGCCAGCACTCCGCGGTCGGCCAGCACGCCGCCCTCGAAGACGGGAGAGATCAGCAGCTCGCAGGACAACTGCTTCGCCTGCGGCTACTGCGACAAGAAGTTCCGGTTCGAGAACAACCTGATCATCCACCAGAGGACCCACACCGGGGAGAAGCCCTACAAGTGCACCGCCTGCGACTTCGAGTGCTCCCACATCCAGAAGCTGATGAAGCACATGCGCGTCCACCGCTCCCCGCCCGCGGAGGACAACCAGGACGAGGGCAGCAACGCCGACTCGCTGGAGACGAACGAGGCGGATCACGACGAGGATCCCAATCCGGAGGACTCCGAGGATGAGCTTAACGATGCCGACGGTGATGGGGATCTTGATGGCGAGGAGGAGGACGACCTCGACGAGATGGAGGAGTGCGAGGACATGGACTACAAGGCCGAGGATCTCTCGGTGAGCAACCGTCTGGACGGCAAGAGCCAGAGTCCCAAGACCACCAGTTCCGGAGCCACCTCGCTCGTCGGGGAGCTGATGGACAAGTTCGGCCTCTCCAACATCGCCCAGTACAGCGAGGCCTACAAGCAGGCGCTCCAGGAGTCCGGACGCAAGGAGGCCGCTGCCGCAGCCGCCGCCGCAGCAGCCGCCGCCGTTGACAACAATAACCGTGTGCCCGGCAGCGGTGCTGGCGGTGCGCCGGGTGCCGACAAGCTCAACGGCCTGCCGGTGGCCGCTCTGCGACTCCGGGACGAGTTCGCCAAGAACTGCAACATGTTCCAGCAGCCGCAGGACGGCGGCGCCCCCACCCAGGTGCCCCTCTTCAACCCCTTCCCGAACCCCTTCGAGCTGAGCAAGCGCATCAAGATGGACGGCGGCGACTGGTGGGGCATGTCCCAGGCCCTGCACCGCAACGAGGCGCTCTTCGAGAACCTGAAGCTGAAGCCACTGGGCCTCGGCGGCGCCAACTCGCTGATCCAAGGGCCTCTGCTGAAGAAGGAGAGCCGGCAGCGCAACGACACGTGCGAGTTCTGCGGCAAGGTGTTCAAGAACTGCTCCAACCTGACCGTGCACCGGCGCAGCCACACCGGCGAGAAGCCGTACAAGTGCGAGCTCTGCTCCTACGCCTGCGCCCAGAGCTCCAAGCTGACCCGGCACATGAAGACCCACGGCCGGACCGGCAAGGACGTCTACCGCTGCCGCTTCTGCGACATGCCCTTCAGCGTCCCCTCCACCCTCGAGAAGCATATGCGCAAGTGCGTCGTCAACCAGGGCAAGGCGGCTGCGGCCGCCAATGCCGTGGCAGCTGCCCAGGCGGCCCAGGCGGCCGCCCAGCAACTCCAGGCGGCGGCAGCCGTCCAGGCCGCCCAGCAGCAACAGCAGCAGCAGGCCCAGGGTCAGGTACCCCAGCCGGGACAGGGCCAGGGCCAGCAACTGTCACCCCTCGGGGTCGTCGGCTATGCCCCCGCCTTCGTCGGTGGACACAACATCTCACTGCCGGGCAGTGTGAGTGGCGACAACGACTCGAATGCCTCTTCCAGCCTAACCGGCGTCCATCCCATCTCCCTCAAGGAGGAGGCATGACTTTTTATGGCGCCACCCATGCAGCAGCAGCACCACCACCACTACCATCCCCAGTCGCTGCCACCTCAGCCCGGTCAGCCCGAGCAGGGGTCACGGCAGGGTCCGGGTCAGGGTCAGGGTCAGGGGCCGGGCCAGGGGCCAGGCAGTCGCAGTCGCATTATGTCGCGCATCTTCTAAAGATGACACAATTGTAAATAAGCTTTTTAAAAAAAAGTATCCTCTGACTAAATCCAGACAAAAAAAAAAAACAACAACAACAACAACGTCCCCCGATCCCTCAGATAAAAAAACGAAAAAAAAAAAACTTCCAGGCGACAAAAACGACCAGAGGCATTTAATACCAAAGCAATAAACATTATGTAATATAATTTTAAAGTTTCAAACCCTCCCAAAAAAAAAAAAAAATCGAACAGAAAACCCAAAAAAAAACATCATCCCCGAAGACAATTTTTTTTTTTCCAAAAAACCCCCCTCAACCCTAAAATATATTTTTTTTTTGAGCTTGTAATTTATAGCATTTAAATACGTAAACGTCTAGGTATAAGGACACACATTTTCCAGTGTATTTGCTAGGACTAAGTAAAAGGATTTGTAAAAAAAAACAACAAAAAAAAAAACCAAAACTACTAAAATCTAAAAACATAAACTAAAACAACAAAAAATTATAACCCCAAAAAATCCAAAAAATCGAAAAGTAATTAGGGATATACGTCCGTATATATATATATATGTATGGTATCGAATGCGAGTGAGTGTGGGGGAGCGAGTGGGGGAGAGTGAGTGGATATTTTTTGTCATCAATGTACATTTTTGTAGGAAATCTAGAAAAGTAAAGATCTAGCACTAAAGACGAACACTTGTAAAAATTCTAACTCTAATTATATGGTAGTTTTTGTGAGGAATTTAATTGATTTCTTCGCGTTTTTGATGTCGCCTCCTTAATTCCTTCTATTATTTATAATTTTCACACACACGGTATACCACCACCATGTATGGTATATGATTTTTTTTCATAGGCATAATTCTATTATTAAATGTAATTTAAAACAAATGAAATAATCAAATTTTTTTACATACATACATAAATAAAATATAAATGTAAAACACAAATTTTTTTTTTTTAAAAAAACAATCTTAGTCCTAAGATGACAATGCAAACGAAAAACAAAAGAGAATCGCAATAAATGCGAGAAAAAAAGTGAGAAAATTAAGAAAGAAATGCAAATTGAAAAAAAGGACGAAAAGAAAAACAAAATGGCGGCAGGATGCAAATTTGTACGTAAAACTTCAAAAAAAAAACAAAAACAAAAACAAAATGAAAATGAAAATATTTAAGAAAGCAATTAATGAAAAAAAAATTGAAATACCGAAACAACAACAACAAACAAACAAGCAAAACAACAACAACAACAACAACTAGATTTAGAAGACTGAAGAACTGAGAACGACATTTGTTTTCTTGCTATAAAAAAAAAAAGACAGAAGCAACCGAAAGAGACAGACGTCGACGAAGAAAGTGGGAGAAAGTCGAATAATGCATAGGTGAGAGTGGACAAAATAGTGGAAAAAGGACATTGGGAGTAAAGGATACTGAAGAGAATGAATCAGGACGAGGACGAGGACGCGAACGAGAACGAGTACATTTTTTTATCAATTGTTTTTTTGCTGTTGATTTTCGTTATTTGATTGAAAAGATTGCGATCCAAAATTTTGATTAATATTTAATTGATTGTTTTTTAGTAAAAATACATTTTTGTGAGCAAAATTCAAACGCAAACACAACCCACATACATCTTACATATGGCATTAGTTTAAAGTCTGTTTGTTTTTTGTACACATACTTAAATTAAACCTCCTTAAAGCAAAGCCCTATATAAAAACCCACCAAAAAAAAATGCAACAAAAATCCCCCCTGCCATTGCAGTTATCCTGGCAAAGGACAACTGCAATGGCACAGGCGATTCTCCAGCCAGAGACGAAGTTTACCGTGCATAATTTATCGAATTCGAGGGATGTAATAAATTTAAGATCGAGGTTTTGAATGCATTGTGTTTCAGATGAAATCCAGACAAGTATACACAGCTATACACCCCCCCTATATATACCTATAAATATATCTATATATATATAGTACATATATATAAAGCAAAAACTGAATAAAACAAAAATCCATGAAAATTTAAAAAAAAAAACCACACCAATTATGTTTTATTTGATTTCGAACCTGGCCCGTAAGCTTATGGAAGTTTTAATTTAACCGTTATTGGGTTATATCCTTTATTTGTTCTTCTATTTTGTGTTCTGATTCCAAAAGCAGCAGAAACAGCGGATGAGCGATAAAGCGGATGAAAGAGGAAACCGAAACCGATACAGAAACCGAAAAGAAACGAAACATAGCCAGCAAGCAAACTAAAACTATCATTAAATCTTAGAAAATTAATTGTAGCTATAAAAAAAAAAAACAAAAAAAAACTTTATACTAAAAAACAAAAAAAACAAGGACAACAAAAAAATCAAGCAAATTGTTGTTGTCTCATTTGGCCCGAAAAAAACAAAACAAAACAAACAAAAAACAAAAATATTTTTCAAATGTGTGTAATTTTTTGAAAGTAACAATAATGAAATACAAAACGGAAAAACTTGAAAAACAATTTAAAAATTAATAATTAAAAGATAGTTGTCTGTGTTACAAAAATAAACAAGACTTTTATTTGCCATAAATGGCGCAATGGGATTTTTATAGCATCGAGCAGCGCTTAAAAGTAGGCAACGATCGCGATAAAAACGAAGAATCGGCTGGTAGGGGCGGCTCCTCGCCGCCAGAGGGCGCTCACTTGCGGATGAAAGTTAGAGAAATAGAAAATAGAAACTGGGGGATACTGAAGGAACTTTAAGCCAGAGAAAGTGCGAGCGAGAGAGAGTGACCCCAACAGTCGCCATTGGTCACCCCCCAACACCCGGGCAGCTGACCAGTGACCAATCCAACGCCACTGGCCGCCCCAATTGTCATGTGCGGAAACTTCAATTGGCATCCAACATGCCACACATGCTACACATGCCAGGATAATATCTAGCACTGCCCCAACCAAACTGAGCCTCACACACGCGACGCCGGCAGCGCAGTGGCGTCGCAGCCCACCACCCAGCCACCCCCGCAACCAGAGCCCAGTGGCCGGTTCGAACTTGTCGAGCCAGGCGCCTCGCAGTCGAACAAGTTCGACGTCCAGCAACTTCGGTCGGGGGTTGCAAACGGACCTTCGGGTGAAAGTCCTTGAGGGTGGGAGAGCAAAACTAGAAAGCTAATTCTGCTCAGAATTCATCAAAATATGATGAAAAATCCTTATGAACCACATAAAATAAAAATTTAAAACATTTTCCTTCCCAAAATCACAAAAAGTGAATCCATGTTTTGGTATTTTTTATTTATCCAAAATCTGAACTTTTGATGCCCTTTTTAGCGACTATTTTAAATAATTCGTAACCGATTCCAAAACGGAATACCATTCCAAAATCAGGACTTTAATATCCTTCGAATTGCATCCCAAGATTCCAAAAATTAAACAAAAAAATTTGGACCCGATTTTTGAGATTTTTCAAAGGGGATTTTTGAGTTTTCATCAGGATTTTTGCGAAATTTTAGCTACAAATTTTAGCTAGCTTTTTATTTGATTTCTATAATCAGGATATTAATGTCCTGATTGCAAAATGGTATCGCTTTTTGAAATCCGTTCAGAAATGGCCGAGATATGAGCTTAGAAAGATCCGCCTAGGCGCCCAACTCGCAGCGAAAATGTCTTGAAATTCGTATGGGAGCAAATCTGAAGTACCAGGCGAACAGAAATCAGCAAAAGGTGGCCGAATTCAAGCAGTGCAAGCAGTTTCACCTCCCCCCTCGCCCTAGCTTCAACAGAAAAACTGCACGATTGTCCCTTTACCGGCCCCATGGACCTCACATTCCCATCCAAGTTTCTCATGTCCGACTTAATTGTTAGGACAATATATAGTTGCCCCACCGTCCCCCTATTATGTTTACTGCATTTTTTATACGTTCTACTTCACTGAATGATGATTTTATAATCCTAAATTAGCAGTTTTGTTGCTTAATTAAAATAAATATTAAATATATACAGGTAAAGACGAGTGAAGGGTTAACTTTCGTATTTTGTAGTAAAACGATACTATGGTCCATTATGGCCAATCCCAGCCTCCAAATTTGCGATCCACAACGGTGATTTCCACCTAATGATGGCAAAACCAAAGTGGCACACGTTGATTTTCAGCGCGTGTCACGAAATGGGGCTGTCGTGAGCGACAATGTATGGGAACGGCGAGTCGTGTTGAGCTCGCGTGCCAAGTGCCGTTCGAAATAACTCCTGCTCTCTCATCACTTGTACAGCCAAATTTGTCTACCTTTCCCCCTCTAATAATGATGGGTAGCAGCATCTTATTCCCCCTTATGGAGTATGATTGCTGTGATCCCCATTTCATAAGGGTGAATGGGGGGGTGGAGCACCAGCAAAGAGGGGTTTCTCCCTTTCCCACACATGGCTAGCTCAGAAAAATGATCATGAACTGCTTACACTGCTTGAATTCGGCCACCTTCTGCTGATTTCTGTTCGCCTGGTACTTCAGATTTCGTTCCATACGAATTTCAAGAAAGTTTCTCTGCGAGTTGGGCGCCCAGGCAGATCTTTCCAAGCTCATATCTCGGCCATTTCTAAACGGATTTCAAAAAGCGATACCATTTTGCAATCAGGACATGAATATCCTTCGATCTGCATTACAAGTTTTCGCTAAAAAGTGCATCAAAAGTTCAGATTTTGGAAAAATAAAAAATACCAAAATACGGGTTCACTTTTTGTGATTTTCTTGGGGAAAAATTTGAATAACTCGTCTAATACTTGAGATATCGTGAAATGTTATACATTTCCGATTTTAGAACTTCGAGAAGTATAATTTTATATCAAAACTTGGCAAGAAAATTTTTTACCAATTTTCACATTTTTTTCTAGGGGTTATGATTTTGGATAAAATTTAAGTTAAAATTTATTTGCCTCATAGTATTTCCCATCTTTTGATGCATTTTGAAATGGTGTCCCGTTTCCGAATCGATGACCTAATGTTCGAGGTATTTGTTAAAAATTTCATAAAAAATCACAATTTTTTTAGGCAAGATAAAATATCCATAAAGTGTATTTAATTTTATTTTATATAAGATGTAGTATTAGTTTCACAGAATATTACATTCTAGAATTCTTTGAAAACAAGAAAGGAAAGCTAACTTTGGGCGAAGCCGAAGTTTATATACCCTTGCAGTTAAAACCGGATATATATCGCAAACATCGAATATAGTTGGCCGATCCTTATGAGAATATGATAATATAACCCAATTTATTATAATACAAAAACCAAACCTAAAAATGTCCCAAACTTCTATCTTCAAAAACAAAAAAGTTGGGTCATTTCCGATCGTTCAGTTATATGGCAGCTATAGGATATAGTCGGCCGATCCTTATGAAAGTTGGCATGTCGTATTATTTTGCCAAAAATAGCGCTCATGTTAAATTTGAACTCTCTAACTCTAAAAACACCAAAGTTATACCAATTCCGATAAATCAGTTATATGGCAGCTATAGGATATAGTCGGCCGATTCCGGTCGTTCCGACTTATATACTGCATGCAAAGGAAAGAAGGGTGTGTGCAAAGTTTCAAGTCGATAGCTTTAAAACTGAGAGACTAGTTTGCGTAGAAACAGACAGACAGACAGACAGACAGACGGACATGCTCATATCAACTCAGGAGGTGATCCTGATCAAGAATATATATACTTTATAGGGTCGGAGATGTCTCCTTCACTGCGTTGCACACTTTTGACCAAAATTATAATACCCTCGGCAAGGGTATAAAAAGGTTCTAAAGATATACATATAAGTATATGGCTGTTAGTCTGGAATCGCTGGGCAGGGAAGGATACTTGTTCGGGTGTTGACTTCCAGGCACTAGTGGCAATTTGCAGCACAGGATCTCTTTAGCCCCATAGACATTGTTGTGACCACCTCTTTGATGCCAGGAAGGAGGATCAGGAACTTCAGGACGTAAGTCTGGATTCCACTTTCCTTGTTCTCCATAAGAACTGAAAGATAGATTAGAAATTATAAGGATAGGTAATTAACCTATGTAATTAACATTGGATTATAAATTATAGAAAAGAATAGGACACTGTTTCCACTGGCTTAGATTCCCTTTTCGTTAAAAAAAAAACATATTCTAAAAACCATATCCCCAAAAAACTACCCACAATCCTACTTCCCTAATACCTAAATTCGGGAAACACCATGTGCTTGCGGTAGGTGAGCTATTTGCCATTATCTGCGAGGGTATCGAGGCTTCGTCTAGGCCCGAAGTCGGCGTTCCTTCCTTGTTGCGGTTGAAGGTGGGCAATTAATAACAGGGCCCTGCCGAATGTGTGGACCCCACTTGGCGCGCATTATTCATTCTCCATTTGCATGGGGTCCTGACTCGTCTCGCCTCCTTCTGCCCCGTTCTGGCTCGTCCTTTCGCCTTCGGCCTGCCCCGGCGTCGTCTTATCCTTCGGCAAACTCGAAGCGGATACAAGGACTACGATTCGGTGTGTGGTTTGGCTTTTCCTTTTTTTGGCTTTCTGTTTTTTTTCGGGGGGGTGGGAGGGGGGTGGTCGGTTTGGGGCAGAACGAGAACTTGGAGCTCGCAGGACATTTGTTCGTGCAGCGACTAATTTAAGTGTGTGTGTGTGTATATATATTCATTCATGTAAGGATAACGCACACATGCGACTCTGTAAGGGTGAAACTTTTACAGTTAGCTCGCCGAGATTCTTTTCTGATGATAAATTAATTTATTATGTTCGAATTGAAGCACCAGGCTATGGCTACCCAATGTGAACGCGAGCGGATGCACGGAATGTATCTGTATCTGTAACCGGAGTCTGGAACCGGAGTCTTTCTCTCTATGTATGCGTGTATATGTGCATTTAAATATGTATGTATGTGTTTGTTAGCATTTCAACCCCATCGAGTGTGCACAATTACAAAAACAACTGAACTACTACTGAAATAATGAACAACACCATCTGACCACTTGAATAATTTCAGAGTGAATGCCAGGGGCAAGGGGATGGTGGGCGGTGGGTGATGTTTTAATTGAAAGTCCTGCCTGGAGAATGGCTGCCACCCACTGTAATGGTATAACGGTAAAGGCTGCGGAGCATGGGAACCGTTAAACAAACATGGCGGCCAGTCCACCCAAAGGGTTATATTATTTCTGAATACGAGATCTTCCAATTGGAGATCCAAAATTATAAAAACTTTGTCTCTTTTTAAGGTCTTTCTTTGTTTTTTTTATCATTTATATATAATTTTTTTGTTTTTTAAATATTTTTTTGTTTGGAAAAACAATAAAACAGCCCCAAACAGCCGGCTGCATCTCTGTTTTTGGCTTCCCAATGCCAATGGAATGATACCACAAACTTCTTGCACACTGACGCGATTCGAGGGGCATTTTGGTTTTGCGGGGCAACGGGGGACAGCCCACGCCTCTGGCAGGGGGGGCTGGGAGGAGGAGACGAGGGAGTGTCTAACCCGGAAAGCCGGGAAAGTCAAAGAACAAATGTCTACGGCTCCAAAAAGTAAAGCCGGCAAGCAAGTCCTCGTAAATGACAGACTATTAAATGTGCTTTAAATACTTTAAGAAGTGTGGCTTAGGTTTTAAATTAAAGAATATATATTTAAGATTAAGAAATTAAAGAACTTTTGAGGTTAAGTTAAATACTAGGGGTATAGTAAATGGGTCTAAAAACAATTATTTTTATATTTTTTATCTAAATACTCTTAAGACTCTGTATACCCCAAACATTTGAAGGACTACAGGGTAGTGGGCAAACCGTAAAAGATGCACGCGCCGCCAAAAACCTAACCGAAAAACGAAAATGGAAGCGAGATCTCAAACCAAGACCGAATCCAAATCCAAAACCTGAATCCGAATCTGAAGCTGAAACGTACCATAGACTGCGTTTTGTTTCATTTTGATGGCTAGTCCTTTGGGCTTGGACAGTGACAGGACTCACACATGAGCAAATTATTAAACAGCCCCACACAGGAAGCTCAAACTTTAATTAATAATTTATCCGAAATGGCTTTTATGAAATAGATTTAATTTTAACTTAAAATTTGTATGGTTTAATACCTCTAATTAATAAATATCGACATTTTCTGCCATCTCTAACACATGCCCCGCATGTGTGCCTGTGTGTGTGAGTGTCCTGATGCTGGATATCGTGCTCTAGAGACCAAATGGAAACTTAAGCCTTTCTTTTGTGCCAGCTAAGGACTCTCATACTGTCCATGAACCTTTGTGGCGCCATAAAGATATAAAGAGAGTGAAAGAGACAGGGATATAGAACAGGAGGAGGGGAGAGGTGGAAGTGGGGGCATTGGGGAGGAAAAAGAGCTGGAGAGCGGATGGTCGAGGTCCTTTCAATGCATCCTTTTTGGTGTTGTTGTGTGCGTGCTGGAAACACAGCGATGTGTATGAGTGTGTGGAGTGCAGTCCTTTTCCCCACCAACACCACCCTCTCATTGTGTTTAGAGTTGCACACATTCACACACGTATACGCATTCACATCCTTTAGGAGAATGTGTGTGGACACACGGCAGGACACAGGACACAGGACACGCTCGCTCGCGCATTCGCTGGTTCGTTAATAAGAGCCCCAAAGCGCAGCTCCGGCGGCATCCCCCGACGCCCACTAGGCCCACCTCCTCCACCCTCCGCCCATGGGGACCCCTTCTCCCCAGACACTGGCTAACTTTGCGCCACTGTCCACACACTAACACAATTGCACCCGGAAAAGGAGTGCTACACAGTCATAAGATTTAAGAGAATTCAAGTTTTTAGTTTATAATTATCCTTAAATTTAGAAACATTTAGAAAACAGTTTTTAAATTTTTAAAATTATAAAAATAAAGACTATACTTTCTTGATAATTTTATTTGAATTATCCTAATGAATAAATTTATAATTTAATATTAAAATCCATTTAAATGAATAATTGAAAAGCAACCCCAAAAAGTATGCTAACTTTTTGCGAGTACAAATGGTAGCGTGCAGAAAAAAAAGGAAAATAATGAATAAAAGAATCATTAAGCCGGTGGATCGTGTGAGTAACAGAGGCGGGGACTCCCGGAGGGGGTGTACAGGTGTGGGACAGGATAACCCATGGAAAACCTGGCCAGTGGAGAGTGCAACTTTTCCACCTTTCCCCGCCATAGCTTGCTTTTTTTTTCTCCTCTTGCATGGCTGACATTCAATGACTTCTCTAACTTTTCACTGGGTTGTTTGCATTCTTTCTAGCCACCCCCTCCTGGAAAGCCCCCCGCATCCCCCATGGTTTTGTGCCCCAGCCACTCCCCCTTTTAGTCGCCGCCACTGCCGCCTTTCAGCTGTTGTTGTTTCAAACAAAACGCGGATGCGAATGCGAATGCAATCCCGAGTTGGCTTTTGGCTTTGTTCTTTGTCTCTCTCTCTCTCTCTCTCTGTGGCTTCCTCTTCTCTCTCTTTCAGTTGGTGTCCCTGTCTCTGTCTTTTACTTTGGAAAATCCATTTGTCCACCTGGCTCACACACCTGTGTCACACACACATTCAGTCACACACAAACAATTACATTTTGCGAGCTGGACGAAATTTTGTTGCACAATTACAAAAGTAATGAAAGTCTGTTAGAGAGTCGGCCTTTTTATACCCTATAATCTCCATATAAATATAAAGATATTATATATTATATAATGTAGTTTATAATGAACCAGAATCCTTTTAGAAATAAACCCTTTAAACCACAAATATTTTTATTATATGATATTCCCTTTTAAAAACCACAAGTAATCTTAAGGAGCTTTCAAGTGTTAAGTCCTTCCCAAAACCCATATCCCCTACAAAAGAAGAAACAGACTCTTGGGTAGCCGAATAAAAAATTAAATTAAAAATAGCCAACAATAAAACACAATGAAGAAGAATTTATTTTCATAGTTTGGTCCTTTTTCAAGCCCTATCTAGGACTTTTTAAGACTAGGACTCTATATATCCTTGCGAAAAAAATTAAACAAATTACCTAAAATAATTTTGTGTTGTTTAATTAAAGTCTAATTGCGTAATTAGTGAGAATTTAGATGGTGCGTGCCTATGACAATTGCCCATGGGTGCCCGTAGCGACCTGCCAACCCCCTGCCCCCCCGTTTTGGATGGGAAACCCCTTTTGGGATTGCAGCAGCACATGTTGAAATTTTTATGGCAAGAGAAGAGTTGAGTCCTGCGATTTGCATAGCCGCACGTATCACCAGATCTCACCTGAGAAATCAGGCAGGACCCTTTGCTAATTAAATTCCCCACTTGGGATGTCACTCGGAAGTTTCTATTAAGTTTTCAATTTGAGATTAAAGAGGGGACCCTTGTTTTTTGAAACCCTCTTTAAAGACATAATAATCACACATTTATTCCACAAAATTATCCACTTTTTATCCATAATAAATTACCCATTTAATAAGCTTTTTTCCAAAACAACAACACCATCCCCCTGGACGAGAGATGCTAATGATGCTGAGAGCATCATTGAAATAAAAGATCCAAAGGTCAACAGGTCGGGCAATGTCCAGAGAAATAACTAGTTTTTAAGCCCATTTGGAGAGTGATGATGTTACCGAATGACACACACACAGCTTCCGGCTGGAGATCGAGATCGGGATCGGGATCACTGGGGTTAATTGAGATAATCTTTGACCCAGGCAGCTTCCCTCTGGACAAAACAGAAAAAAAACAAAACCAGAAAAGAGCTACAAAATATTGGCCACTTTTTCCATGAAATAATGGTAAAGTCAACCCTCTCTGGGGTGGGCAGGACACGAAGGACGATGCTGGAGGCTGCTCTGGCACTGGCACTGGCTCTGGATCTGGTTGTGGTTGGATGCCTTTTTGCTAATGTCGCACTATTTATTAGCCCAAGGATTAATAAATTTTATTTGGTCACCGTCTTAATGAAATCAGCAGGGCCAAAGGGGCAGGAAGCGGCTGGATATGGCCAAGGGTGGTGAGGGGGGATTGGGGGAAAAAAGGACTTTAGTTTGAGGAAACCATTTCAATCTGCTGGCTGTTTTTTGGGCTGCCCAGGGGGCATGCCCCATGTGTCTGCCAGTGTTTGTTTGTATTCCTCACGCAATCGCACTGCCAAAGGATATTGTATCTTCGCACACACACACACACTCACGCATTTGTGGACAAATAAGCCACACACACACTCCCACTAATACACAGACAGGATAGCAGAAGCCTAGAAGAGCTCAGAAGTTGCCAATTTGCCTTTTTGAATTTACGCATAGCTAAGAGTATCCTTTCGGTAACCACAAATATTTACCCAGCTCAAGGCTTTGGTCCTGCGGTTTCCTCTCCACCAGCCAGCCAACCAGACGGATGTGTGGCTGTGGCTCTGGATGTCCTGTCCTGTGCTGTCCTTTTCCCTTCTGCCAACCCCACACCTCCCCCTTGGGGCAACTTGCAACTTCTGCCCGACGGCTGGTAATTTTGAAAATCTGTCGGACCATCATTTTCAATCTCTCCCCCAGAAGAACTTATTTTTCCATCACCATACTAGCCAACTTTAGACCAATGCTCATATTTACACACACACACTAACACATTGAAGTCAGGCATGAGGCATGAGTGTGTGTGTGGATGCGGCAAGGACTTTGGAAATGAGATTAAAAACGGTAAATTCCTGGCCGAAGGGAAAGCGAGAAGTGGCCCGGACTCTCCCTGGCCCGGCCAAGAGTAATGAATGTGGTTTCTGCCCAAGTCAAATTTTAGAAAGTGTTTTATTTGACTAGGTCTGCGTCGCACCTCCCCACCTCCCCACCTCCCCTCTCTCAGGATCAGGATAAAAAAAAAAAGACTCTCAACTCACACTTATAGAGAACCCACACATATGCAAGATAGTGGCGTCCACACACATGCTCACTTACACAAGAGCATATGCAAGTTAAAAATTGGAAAAATAATAATTTTAATAAATAAATAAGAGTTTTTATAAAAAATACAAATAATAATTACAATCCAAAGCCAAGGTTGTAAGCCCAGTTGTTAGAAATGATATGGAAAGTAAGAAGTTGATATACGATCTATGCCTTAGTTATAGAAATTATAGCAATTTGTTTCAGATTTTAATAAAAAAAAATCAGCAAAGATTGCGTACTTGGAAACGAGGTTCCAACTAAAATTTAAATTTAAATTTCTTAGTTATTTCAACAAACTAAAATAAAAAAAATTTTAAATAAATAAATATATACCAGGCCCATTCCTCAATGGCAATTAAGCTGACGTAAAAACCATGATTAAAAAGATTAAAAGATCAAGATTAAAAAAAAAAATTTTAAACAAACTATTAACTATATACTAGGATCATTCCTCTGCGGCAATAAAGTAGATATAAGATCCCATGGCAAGCAAGTTTAATAAAAAATTGTTAAGGAAGTTTCCTATTAGTTAATAAATCGAAAAAAATAAAAATAAATATATACCAGGATCATTCCTATGCGGCAATAAAGTAGATATAAGATCCCATGGCATGCAAGTTTAATGAAAAATTGTTAAGGAAGTTTCCTATTAGTTAATAAATCGAAAAAAATAAAAATAAATATTAACCAGGCCCATTCCTCAATGGCAATAAAGCTGACGTAGGATCCATGGGCAATCAAGGTTTAAAAAAAAAATTTTAGGCAAACTTATAAATCGAAAAAAATAAAAATAAAGATATACCAGGCTCATTCCTCTGCGGCAATAAAGTAGATATTAGAGCCCAAGGCAAGCAAGGTTAAAAAAAATGTTTAAGGAAGTTTCCTATTAGTTAATAAATCGAAAAAAATAAAAATAAATATACCAGGATCATTCCTATGCGGCAATAAAGTAGATATTAGAGCCCAAGGCAAGCAAGGTTAAAAAAATGTTTAAGGAAGTTTCCTATTAGTTAATAAATCGAAAAAAATAAAAATAAATATATACCAGGATCATTCCTATGCGGCAATAAAGTAGATATAAGATCCCATGGCAAGCAAGTTTAATAAAAAATTGTTAAGGAAACTAATAAATCGAAAAAAATAAAATAAAAATAAATATTAACCAGGCCCATTCCTCAATGGCAATAAAGCTGACGTAGGATCCATGGGCAATAAAGGTTTAAAAAAAAGTTTTAGGCAAACTAATAAATCGAAAAAAATAAAAATAAAAATAAATATATACCAGGCTCATTCCTCTGCGGCAATAAAGTAGATATTAGAACCCAAGGCAAGCAAGGTTAAAAAAATAATTAAATAATGTTAAAGAATTAATTGAAAATAAAATAAAATCAGAAAAGCAGGATGCTCTGCTCTCGTTTCTGTTTATCAACAACAGCGATTGCAAGATTTTTAACAAAATATTAAAACGGAAATAAATAAAAATCAGGAAATAAGAAAAAACAATATCTTTGAAATCAGAACCGTGGCGCGTTCAAAGTTCATGAACTGCTTGGGGCACAATGCTATCGAAATGTTTATCGAGATGCGGCGGCACAATCGAAAACATTGAAACATTTTGTTGGCATTTATGCAGCTCATAATGATTTACGATGCGATTTAAAAAGGAGCACGTACATGCCACAAGCTGCTTCCCGTTCTGTTTTTGATTTAATTTTTTTTTTTGGGATTTTTTTTTTTTGGGCAAGGTCGCGAGTGGTAACCTTTAATCTCTGCGTGCGTGCCTCCAGTTTTCCTCTGGCAGGACATGAATCCTGTTTCTATGCCGATTTGCAAGCAGCTGAAGATCAAAACTTGTCCGCCATGGCGAGGAAACAAGTTTCCACGGGGGTTGCAAACGCCGAAAGCGGCATCGAATGTCCTGCCAGAGGTCCTGCCAACTGTAAGGCCCTGGCTCGACGAATTACCAAAGGCCAAACGTGCCACGGCTGACTGGCCATCCTGACCGGCCAACCCACCATCCCAGGCAACTGCCATAAGGACTGAGGCTTGGAGAGTCCGGGCTTTCTTGGTCGGTTGTGTGTAAATATTTTGAGGCATGCGTGTGTTTCTTGCTCTCATTATAAAATTAAAAAAGCAACCCCAATGGTATGAAAAAAATAATTAAAATACAAAAAAATAAAAAGAAAATCGGAGGTCAGGAAATCCGAAGTACCAAGAAAATAAATAAAATATTTATCACTGAGGTAATTTAAATAAAAACGAAAAAATAAATAAATAAATAAACCATATTAATGCCATCACAGAGTACAATCGCATGAAGGAAAATCTTCTTGCTTTTGGACATCCTGGCTCTAGGCTGGGCTACAAGATCAACCAATTAATAATTAAAAAATCAAATAAAAAATGGATATTTTCCAAATAATAAAAGAAAAATAAATAAAAGAAAAAATAGACTTTTTAATGCAGAGTCTGATGTTAGCCAATGGAGCGGCGAAATAAACCATATTAATGCCATCACAGAGTACAATCGTATGAAGGAAAATCTTCTTGCTTGATATTATCCAAATAGTTTCAAAAAATAATTTCCAAAAAAATTTTATATTTAAATAAAAGAAAAATAAATAAAAGAAAATAAATAAAATAAAAAATAGACTTTTTAATGCGGAGTCTGATGTTAGCCGTTGGAGCGGCGAACGTTGACTGACTAAAATTTTGTGAAATTCTGAGGTGTGAAATTCTGAGTAGTGTGATCGCATTTTCAGGGATATCATCAACTAAAATATGCCAGAACGACATTACAAAAATATCGTCAAGAATTGATTGGCCCCACTAATTAATTGCCTAATCGGAAGAATTGCCTCATAAGCTCACAAATGAGATGTGTACAACGGGCCTCTCTAATTATTGGTAATCCTTTGGGCCAAAGGACATCTAGCAAGCCATTCAACATTCGTGGGTGGAACTCTGTAGACAGAGAGGGAGTTAGACGGAGAGAAAGAGACGAAGAACAATGGCGGCAGCGGGTGGATTTACGGTCTCAAAGGTCCATGTGTCCTTTTGTCCGTGTGGCCGCGTGTCCATGTGTCCGTGTGTCCATTTGTCCGCTGAGGATAGCCGGTGGTGTTTGCTTGCCGGCAGCATTAACCCTTTTCCAACTTGTACACTTGAAAAAGGACTCGCACACACACACACAAACAGACATAACACACTTTCATACAAATGCAGAGAAGCCACCCACTTAGTGCGCCTGCCTGTCCGCCATCATCAGGACGCAGGACCCTTTCTCATTAAAAGATTCTGACCATTTGAAAGCGAATTTAACCTTTTGTTTTCCCAGGCACGTATGTATGTGTCTTTGTCTGTATCTGTGTCTGTGCATGTCCTGAGAGACATCCATCCTATATAGCCATATACACGCATCCTTTCATGTGTGTGCCTTCGACTTTTTTGCCTTCTAATTGTCACTTGATGGCACTCGGGTTATCCTTGTGCGTTTGGGTGTAAATTAATTTGGGGACTACATGAAAAATATTTAAATAACAAACTCCATGGACGCGGATCCGAAACCGGATGTGTGAGCGAATGATGGAAAAAGTATTCCAAACAAATCACAAACAGATATTCGGCGTTCATTGTTTCAGGTCTAGACAGCACATTTGCCATTTCCTTTCCAACCGCCATCCAACGGTTTCACCTCCCACCAGGATGCGACACACCCACACACTCCCATAACTCTGATGATTTCAAGGATAATATTAATATATTAAAATATTTTCAACATTCTTTTGGGATGGCAATTCTTTGCATTTTTCAGAAACTATAGCCCTTTCCCAACTTGCCTTTCACATCCTTGTTAATTGAAAAATAACAAGAATATAACCCTTTGCGATAGGCATCTTGTAAATTACATTGTAACCATTGAAAATGTTAATTTCTGTTTCCGAATTCCAAACGATCGTCTTTTGTTTAGGTTCTGTAACTTAATCCGATTATGTAAATGCCCCACGAGTTTACATTTCCGTTTTTTTTTTTTTTGAGGATCTCCTGAAAGGATATTCGGAAAGCACAGCAACCCCATTCACCCAGCCATATAGTCGTCTCTCTTCCGCCCGATACCGTTAGGGGTTGATCGAGGATAACGATCGCCAGCCACCCCTAAGTCGGAAAATTCTAGGTGCGATTGGTTGACCGAAAATTCTGATCAGATCGGGGAGTGGACTATTCGGTGACCCCTACGGTCCTAGATGTAATCAATATTCGGGACACGACTGTTGCAAGGATAGCGGAAAGGGATCTTTTTGGAAATTGTAGGTTCTCGAAATCAGTTGAAAACAAGGTACGATCCTGGTACGATCGGGGCAGCTGTTTCAGTTTTATGTGAATTTTTTAAAAAGGGGTACAGTTTTGAAAACAAGATGGTTTCATAATTTCTTAAGTTTATAAAGTGTTTGTGTTTTGAAAGAGTCTGTTCAGTCTGGAATAAATATTCCAAACTTTCTCATAAATATACTTGTTTCGTCCTTAAGAACATCCCTTTCAGTTTTCTTGTCCTAACCCTTGAGATCCCTAAGCAATTTGAACTTTGGCTGACGGCTAATCAAGATGACCAGATGATCCTGGAACATTAAAGGCCAAGATGGCCATCAACCCCTCGTTAAGGAGGTGAGAACTGGTTCCTCGCGGGCCATTTGGTCCTTGAGACGGCATCGAAGGTGACCAGTGGTCAGTCAAAGGACCAAAGGACCAAAGGACAGCCACAAGCCAGGGCCAAATGCCAGGAACCCCAATTAGGCTTTTCATTAGCCTCGGAAAATGCGGCTGCGGAAAATTGAGATGATTGATCGCATTTATTCCACGACAGCCGGACAAAAAAAAATCAAAGTTTAAATTAATCATTTTAAGAGTGTTTCTATGGAAGAATAGAAACTGAAAAGTTTGAGGTGACAGGATGGCAGGACGAAGGGCCAGGGGTGTCGAGTTACAATCCGCAAAAGGATGGCTGGGTGACTCGGTGTTGTTATTGCTTTTTTATAAGCCATAAAAAAGCATAAAAATTGCAAATTTACTGGCCGACCATTTGCCAGATGCGGGCCCAGGCCACTTGACGTCCAGGAGAATTCCCGGCGGGACCCAGGGACCTGGCACTGCCAGCCCGTAACCGTAGCTGTAACTTTTCCGGGGCCATAACTCTCCCGGATAATTGACAGATCGCAATTAGAAATCGATGCAGAAAAGCTGCCCAAGTATCAGGTTACACTTTCGGAGAGTAATTTTTTTGTTCTGGGGTGTCTTAGTGTCCTAGTGTCCTAGTCGAATATCGATTGGAGTGTCCAGGTGTTGGGTCACTCCTCCTGAAGGTTTAACCTTCTCCCAGGTCCCCTTGGGCCTCTCAAAGTGCCATTTGATGTTTTCAATATTTATGTGGCTTTTATATATTTTGAAGCTGTTTTAGGATAATCGATTGTGAGGAGGTGTGAGGACAGGGCAGTTATCATTTAAAGGCTTAAGGATTATTTCCTTCAAGAGTGGGAGTACTTAGCCTAAGCTCCAATTCTTAATCCCCAATATCCAGGCAATAAAAAAAGGAACTTCCAATTGATTTAGCTCGGCAGTGAAATTATATCAAATCACTTTCCGAAATGCGTATATCGAGTTACAGTTAATCACAAAATAAGCCCAATATCCCGGTTACTGCGTTACAATTCCTTTTCGCCTCAAAGGATCCTTCAATGATACAGCAGAAGAACAGAAAGCAAAAAAAAGGAGTAGTCCCAGACATACATATGTCGGTAGGTAGAGTGGTATGTAGACCCCAAATAGAAAATGGACGTGGGGCAAGGACTATTCAAATAAGTGAATGATGGGCAAGGATATGGAAAGCAGGACGAGAGCCGGGGGATGGGGGCGAAAGGACACTCTGAAAAGGGGATGTTGGGATTTTCAGTGGCCAAGGCAACGGCGATGAAATATCAAAAGGCGAGGGGCGAAAAAATGCTTGTTGCCGCAAAAAGCTTTAACAGTGGCCATAAAATAACCCCAACCAGTTTTTCCAAAAAAAAAAAAAAAAAAACTGACATACCCACCCTCTCAACAGCTCCTTTTCCCCCTCCCCCACCACCCTCTTCCGTTGCCAATTTCTTATATATTTTCTTGGGTTTATCCCTCGTCCAAACATGCCGTCCGAAGTGACCGTCCGAATCGTAAAAATGTAAGACGAAAACGAGCTCAAGAATAAAAACGCATTAGATACAAGCAAATATCCTTTCCACAGTCGCATGTCCTTTACCAACACAAGGACCAGCGACAACGATGTCAGTATGTGTGTATGTGTATGTGTGTTTGCAAATTTATCTCCATTTGACCCTCTTCAAAGTGCTTTTTATAGTCATTTAGTGTTTTGGCCCTCCCGTCAAGTACTTTTATTATACACGTATAAATACAATTCGGCATTCGGCGGCCCATATAGGGTCCAAGGATATGCCATATACTCCACATGTGTGTATGTGTGGGTGAGGAAAAGGTAAACGAAACGAGAGTCCGACTAATGAAACGGAACCAAGTCGGTAAAGGACCCAGGACCCAGGACCAAGGGTCTCTCCCTGGACCGCGGCACCCAAAAGGACCACAAAACACATGCATACACAATGCCCCCCAGCAGCAGCAACAACAACAACAGCAATTTGGTTGTCAAAACTACACCCAAAAAAGGCAACCCACACGCATACACTGAACAAAAATAGTCGCAACTTGTTAAACATTGATGGCCGATTTTAAAACCTTTTCTTCTAAATTTATGAAAATTTCTCTCCCTGTTTATATGCTAAGCAGATGCCAAGGTCCTTTGCCAGTTGGCGTGGCAGCCCCATCCCGTGTGTCCTTTTTAAAATTTTAAGACATGTAAATATAAAAGGTCCTGCAACGTCCTGCGCGGCGAGTTTGAGTTCGGCAGTTCCAGTTACACTGGCAACCCCCCAAAGGTCCAAGGATGGGTCCGTTCCTTGCCTCTGAATATGTATCACCCGACTCGATCTATAGTCCTGAATAGTCCTGCAAAGTCCTGCCACTGTATGTGTGCTTCTGAGTGTGTGTGTGTGGGTGAGTTTATGGCCTTGTATGTTGCCAATGTTATGGGATTGGGTTTGGGGACTCGACTGGAGGCGGGGATATCTGTTCATTCGTTTGTTTGTTTGCTTGTCTGTGTCTATATGCGTTTGTCCTGTACTGTACTGTCCTGTCCGGTCTTTCCCAACCACCCCCTCTCCCCCACCACCATCCCCACCCCTCGACTTTCCCACCCAACTTCACCGCAACTCAAAAAAAGGGGCGAAATATCTGCAAATGTTGTTTTCCTTTGGGTTGTTATTATTTTAAATTTCTGTTTTCGCTTGTATTTCCTTTTTCTTCCCTTTGTTTTTTATTTTACAGTCCTTTCTGTCTTATGTTTTTTGCATATGGCTATCCCTGCTTTTTTTTTGGCTATTGAAATTGTGCCTCTAGTTCGAATCCTTGCAAAGGATATTACAATTTTGGTCAAACAGCGAGCTACGCAGTAATTTTTTCAAATTTGTAAAATAAATCTATTAGAAATGTTTCTATATTTTTCAGCAGAATAATTAAAAATTGATATAGAAATCGTTAAAGGTATTCTGCTTTAGGATCGGATGGGTATTGACCGAGATATGGCCGTCGCAAGGTCGATATTTTGGAGTTTTGTGATTTTCCCCATTTTTGTAGGGGGTCCATCAGAAAATTTTGAAAAAATCGGATCGAAAATTTTATTTCTAGCTTTTGATGCAGTTTTATTGAGAATCGATCCAGAAATCGTTTAAGATCGGATGGGTATTGACCGAGATATGGCCTTCGCAAGGTCTATATTTTGGAGTTTCGTGATTTTCCCCATTTTTGAAGGAGATCCATAAAAAATTTTTTAAAAATCGTATCGAAAATTTTATTCCTAGGTATTGATGCACTTTTATTGAGAATCGATCCAGAAATCGTTTAAGGTATTCCGAGATCCATAAAAATTTTTTTAAAAATCGTATCGAAAATTTTATTCCTAGGTATTGATGCAGTTTTATTGAGAATCGATCCAGAAATCGTTTAAGGTATTCCGCTTTAGGATCGTATGGGTATTGATCGAGATATGGTCTTCGCAAGGTCGATATTTTGGACTTTCATGGTTTTCCCCATTTTCGAAGGGGGTCCATCAGAAAATTTTGAAAAAATCCGATCCAAAATTTTATTTCTAGGTTTTGATGCAGTTTTATTGAGAATGGAACTAGAAATCGTTTAGGGTATTCCGCTTAAGGAACGGATGGGTATTGATCGAGATATGGTCTTCGCAAGGTCGATATTTTGGAGTTTCGCGATTTTCCCCATTTTCGAAGGGGGTCCATCAGAAAATTTTGAAAAAATCGGATCGAAAATTTTAGTTCCCTGTTTTGATGCAGCCGATGGAGGAGAAACCTGCATATCATTTAAGCTACTCCGCTTGAGAATTGGGTTTATTTCCGATAAATAATCAAAGCCCTTGAACAAAACATGTGTTTCGTCGTAAACCAAAATAAAACTATGCCCAGTGCTTTTAATTTATTTAACGACGAAAAACCTCAGGGTAAATATTGTCCATGTCAAATTGTGAAGCTACAAGCTGGTAGGAAGTGAAGCCGCAGGAATGCATGAGGCTGCTACCCCATATCCTGAACATCAAAATAAAAAAAAGGAGCAGCTTGGAAAAAAATGGGAACCCTTTAAAAAACAATACCCGAGCTGTAACGGGGCCATTAATTTCCCAATTTACAGTCTATTCGCAAGCCGTTGCCAAAATTGTTTAAGGTTTTAAAACCCACACACCCACACTGGCAAAAGATACAGATACGGATACGCATCCTGATAGATGTGTGTGTGTGTGGGTGCAGAAAAATGTTGGGGGGGGTGGAGCAGGGCGGAGAGGAGGAGAGGGTGTGAGGTATGGGCCAGGATATGTGTGAGCCAGTGGCCATATGTCCATTTTGAAGAAGAATTTTAAACGAGGTGAGTGTGAGTGTGAGAGTGTGCGCGGGTTGTCTTCAAGGACCAAGGACCAAAGCCCAAGGACCGCCTGCGAATTGCGAATGGGGTGGTAAATGCTGCCCAAGGGACTTGTAGCTGGATACCAACAAAGTTTTTCAAAAAAATAAATAAACGAAACGCAAAAGCAGGAGCAGAAGACGCCGCCAGGAGAGCAGCCAGGACATTCGGCCAGGATAGCACTGCCAGAAGCCCTACTGTACCAAAAAATTAAAAAGTGTAGAGAATACATTTTTAAAACTTTAAAGTTTTGAACAATTATTACAGAAGACTTGGTCAGAGACCCTATATAGTCTATATACTTTAAGGATTTGACTATTTAAGGACATAAAGGGTATTTGAAAATTCCATTTAGCTTGATCCTTTGTCCACCGGCAGATGAAACGCAAAAAGAAACGCCACCGCATGGTTTTATTATATTGTGAATGTGATTACCTTAAGGATATGCAATAAGCACACACCCATACACACACACACACTGCCAGAGAAAGAGATAGAAAGAGAAAGAGGTCCTGTGGAAAAGAAGAAAGCTGGGAATGATGTGTGGAGATAACCGCGTCGGTGGAGCAACAACAGGCAACCCATTTTGAGGCTGGACAGACGACGACCCATCTCCATCTCCATATCCTTTCCCATCTCCATCTCCATTTCCCACATCCTTTTTCCATTTCCATCTCGAGTCCATCCCCATCGTCCTTTTCAGCCGCATTGCATGCCCAACAATCAGAAGGAGGCGGCTCTGCGCTGGGCTGCAGGACTGTGGGGCTGGGGGGACGGGGCGTGGTGGCTGAATGAAAAGCCTGAGCCACAAAGATGCACGCGATACGAATGCAGAAAAAGTATCTCACAGATACAGATACTGCGCTGCGCTGAGCGCTGCATGAGCATTTTCAATTAGTGCAGACAACACAGCGGCCAAAGGAGGTGTGTTATGGGGGTTTATTAAATTTAAGAAGCTATTTAATATCCGGTACTTCTCTGGTAGAATTTTCATAAAGGATTAAGGATTTAAGAGAAAGATTCTTAAGCCTTTGATTAATATTTAAGCTTTAGTTTAATTAAGATTGAAGTTAAAAAAACTTTAAAACGATGATATACCCGCTACTTCCCTGTTATTGTAGTTTACGATTTAAGTCTTTAAAACAAGACTTTAATTTATTTATAGCCCTAAAGTTAACAAGGACATCGATTAGTTCTTAACAAAATCTTAAAATAATTAAGATTTTTAATATTAAAACTCTTGAAGCTGCCCTCGCTAATGGCGGAGTGCATGTGTGTGGAATGAGTTGCAGTTGAAGCGAACTATGGAAAGAAAGGAAGAGAGAAAAAAAGGATACGAAGGATATGAGGGAAATATGCAGATGTCATGTGGACCGTGTGCATCACGTAGCATCTGTGGACGGTGGGCCCACCTTGGCGAGTCCTTCGTATCCTTTTTATTTTAACTTTTATTTCTATATATATGGTATGTTTTTTTTTTCTCGTTTTGCACGTTCATGCTGCCAAATGCAACTCCATGTCTCAGTGTTTGTATTTCGTATCTGCAAAATGTATCTGTATCTGTATCTGAAGCTATAGCTGTATCTGTAGCTGTAGCTGAGAGATTCGCCGTCGTGTTGTGACTAAAAGGGTAAAAACCGAAAATCGAGGATAAGAACGGATAATCTAATGTTGCAAGTATCTGCCACTCAGGGAACGAATGGGTCGAGTCATGCCACACACGCACACTACCATACACGCACAGGACACCGGAGTCACACATACACAGGCACAGTCAGGCCTATAAATAACTGCAAATAAATCAAAATCTATCAATGCGAACAATTCGATGTGTTACAATTGACTTCACCGATCAAAGCCGTCCTGCCTTCGGCCTTCGTCCTTCGTCCTGGTACTGTTAGTGCTGCTGCATCCTTTCCCCATCTTCTGCTTTGTTATTTTTTTTTTTGTACCTTTTGTGTCGAGTACGCGACCAGTGAGTATCCTTTGTGTCAATATTATTAGCGAAAAAGAGAGTAAGAGTGAGTGCGAGCGTGAGTGTGAGAGGGACAGGATAATGGCCGAAAGGGTGACAGGGTTATGATATGGGATATCCTTCGCCATCCAGCCACCACTCCCATCCTTTCCAGTGAGTGTGCGAAATTTTACAGTAATTTAAAAACAGAAAAAAAAAAAAAAACTGTTTCACCAATTTAATCAATATTACACACACACACGCAAACACACACTCACACGCAGGCACAGACACAGACACAGACACCAGGCGTATCTGATATCGATGCGCTCCTAATGGACACTCCGCTCTAATTTTATTTATGATCTAATGTGCGAGAGGAGTGCCTTCACCAAATCCCCGCCAAAAAGGACGTTGAGGGGTAGCTGGTATTCGGAGTGTGAAAGGGCATGTATCTGCGGATTGATATCCCGTTGTCCTTGGCCTGTGTTCCCCTTTTGTATCTCCTGTATCCTGTCACTGGGCGATGGGCAATTTTTTAAAACATCTCTCCTCATCGCAACTCTTCTGTTGGCTCAACTCACCGCAAAACAAAAAAAGTCTCGAATGGACAACAAAAAAAAAAACAGTAGCAACAGGGGGCGCCCAAGGGGCAGGGGGTGTGGCAGCCAAAATAGTGAAAGCCCATAAATTGTGGCCAAAAGGACTCTTTTGTTTAGAGGAGATCATATCTCTGCTATTGATTTCAAGCTTGTCAGTTGTTTAAAATTAAGATTAACAAATATTAAAACCAATTATTATAATTAATAACTATTAGGTCTTAGTACTTTAGTCCTTTAGAAGCTATCTATATTGTTATTCAAAACCAATTAATAAACACAACTTTCTATGCAAAATATCTATTATTTGTCTAAGAGGATTAACTGCCAAGTAATTAGAAAAATATTAAAAATTCGCCAACACGAGGCTGGAATACCTAATCCCTGGCAAGAATATATAATTCCGAAAATTCCCCCACAAGCCGGAATCCGCCTTTTGAATGGAAACTAATCCAACTAAAGTGGATAACCCCCTTGCCAAAAATTCGCACATATTACGTACAAGGATGCGCGCAAGGATATGTGTGTGGGCTTGGTAAAATCATTTTACCTACGAACGGGAGCTGGCTGGGTGGCTGAAGGGCATGCTTAATCAGGAAACCCACAGGACACAGGAAGGACTTGGTAGGAAAAACCAAAAGGCGAAACCAAAACCGAAAGAAGACCGATGGCAAGGATGTCGAGGATAACCCCGAAAAAGGGCCCCCCAAGGGCCGTTTTGCACTAATTAATAACTGTGGATACCCCAGGACCGAGCTCGGGGTGTCCTGCCCTGGCCTGTTCCGTTTAAGGACACTGTCGAATGGCAATCCTGGCGACGGGTTACTTCCACACTGACAGTTAAAAATGTTGCATAGTTTTTTACGCCTTAACGAGTGTCAACCACCGGAGTCAGGACTCCAGGACTCAGGACTCCGGACACAGGACACAGAGCTCACGATTCAAAATTCAGGACTCACGTGACTTGGAATGGTGGGGTCCTGCTGGACCTGCGCATGTGTGTGCTGTCCATCCCAAGCAGATTCTCCCTTTTAGTCAAATTGGCAAAATTCTATTCCATTTCGCTCCATTCAACGATGACCCACCCAGGCCACCCACACACATATAGACAGACACACACTCGAATATCCTTGAAAGTATCCCTGAATACCCCAAAACGAAACGATGCTAATTCATATTCAAATGAATGCGAAATAAACCCCAATCACAATTATTATGAGACATGTTAAATGGACCAAAAGTCCTGACAACCAACAACAATACACACTAGCCAGGATAACAGGACACTCGCACACAGACACGCAAAACATATGAGTGCAAGACGCGCATGTCCTGTCTGTCGGATGGCAACTGTCGGACCAACGAGTGGACATGTGAAGCAGGCGACTCTGCGAATGTCCTGTGGGAGGGGACGGTGGCTGGCGATGGCGTAGATAAAGGGGTGGGGCCACATGTCCACACAAAAGACTCATTTCCATATTACAGGACCTTAGACGAGTGTCCTGGAGAAAAGCTACAATGATTCCGCTCAATTAAATGTTTTAGATTGAATCTTTAGATTGGTTTTAAAATATTACAAGGTGAGAGAAGGATTTTCTTCTTTTTAAGCTATTTGATAAATAAATAAAATTGTTATAAAAAATCCTTGAAGTCCTTCAAAGTTGATCACAATTTTTAAATGTGATTTTTCAAAAGTTTGTGGGTTGGGGAAGATTTTTGTAAATTTCTGCCTTTTTTCGGCCGGGGCTGAGGCAAACAAATAAACATGCTGTCAACTGCCGTCTGACATCGCACGTTGCTGCCACCCCCTCCAGAAGCCTCCTTCCACAACCACATTTGCATACGTGCGGCCAATGTCCCAGGACACACACACACACACACACACACAAGCACACACATCAGGACACTCACACTCTTTACGTGGGAAAAGCCGTAGAAAGTTTTTGGGAAAGAACTTTCATTAAACAATGCGACCGGGTACATTTGTGCCCAGCTCAGCCGCCAAAGGTCCAAAAATTGTGGAACTCAGGACTTGGGCAGGACAGGCAGGCAGGATACAGGACATAGGACATAGGACACAGGAAGCAGGACAGAGGACTCCGGACTCGGGCCCATTTATCGCTACGACCATTCGTCTGGCACTCCTTTTATAAACAAAACTGAAATAGTTTGTGTAGGGATATCTTATTTATATTTAAAAATCCTATGTTTAAAAAATAAATTAAAATATTTATAGCAGAATTATAATCTTAAATATATTATAGTAATTTTTTTTAATATTTATCCAGGATCTATTTCTTGCAGTGTCCTTTTGTTGAGTGCGTGATTGTTGATTGTGCGTATGTGTATAATGTTTTTGGTTTGTTATCTGTTTTGCCAGGGTCCTGCGGGGCAGGGGGGCGTGGCAGTTGGTTGGATGTGGGGGCCAGAGGCTCTAGTGGAGATTTTTCCGCGACTAGAGCTTACAGCGCCATCCAGTCTGTGCCAGGCAGCCCCCACGAAAAAAAAAAGAAAATATTATATACAGATATGAAAATAAAAAGAGAATGATTTTAATATTAGCTAATGGATATCGCGCCAACACAAACACAACGCACACACATGTGTCCTGGCGTTCGTCCTTAGTTCCTGCCACCCCCCATCCTGGACTTTCCCGCATGACGGTATGATATTTCAAATGCTTAATAATAGCACTCGAAAAATAAGGAAATGACACAGCCATTATTTCGTTGTGCTCTTTATTTATTTTTTATTTTACTTCATTTTTTTCGCGCTTCACATTTTCAGATTCATATTCAAATCGCTGACAACGTCGCTCTTATTTCTGTTTGTGGCCCAATTATTTTGAAATTGTCTGCGAAATGTAAACGTTTAGTTTTCTGGGGCGGGAATATATATTCTAGAAATTCTAGTCAACAGGGCACTAAATAAAATGTAATATTCCCGAGGATAAGTCTCTCCACAACCAGCCTTTGTAGCCAACCAGCCAGAAAGGACACGAATTTGAAATCCAATCGAGCGAATAAATTATGGCTAGTTAACCTGGCCCAAAAGTCAAACAGTCGCACTCAATCATGGTCAAATCTTGACAAAAGTATTTGCCCACATGCCCCGAATTATGTTTATCCTGCATGCATATTTCATGGGTCTAATGGCCATCTTAGAATTCTCCGGCCGGGCTCGAAGGACATATCAGGTAAATGGAATGCAAACAAACAGATGCCAGGATGCCCGGATGCCAGAATGGAGCCAGGATACCCCACTCACCCTTACGCAAAAAATAAAGCATATATGTATGTATGTCCGGGACAACTTATTCCGAATGCTAAATCGCTCGAATCCTTTTTCCGGCACACTCGAGCGAACACTAGAATCACGCTCAATAGCACAAGGACAAATGCAACTGGCCCTTGGCCTGGCATGGCATGGCCTCCACGGCAGGATCCACCGCATCCACATTCATCCATTCAGCCATCGGCATTCCCAGGCCAAAGGGATCTCCGATGGGCCCTAACTCCGGCACATGTCCCATCCATCATCACACAATCACAAAATGAGTATCATGAGCCCAGTCCGGCCAACAAGGTGTGAGAGGCGGATCCTTTGGAGTCCTGTATGTGTGTGTGTGTGTCCTGGCAGTCGCACACGTAGCATTCTAAGGGCATAAAGCGTACTTATCGGCTTTTCCCCGAGCTCGGCCCAGCCCGGCCGAAGACCGAAGGACTAAACAGGACCTGAACTGCTCAAAATACCCAAAACCAAAATCTCGAATGTCCATTAGCATACGACGAATCTTCCATCTATACTGTTGATAACAGGGGCGTGGGAGGGAGTTTTTCCAAAAGGGGTTTTAACTTTCAAACTTGAAGGTTAAAGGTCTTTAATTTTAGGAAATTATTTTAATTACAAAGGCTTGAAACAAGGTAATTTTATAATAATATATGTATAGTTTTTATGAAGCTTTATAGATTTTAAATATTGGCCCAATTTCATATAATTTATTTACTAAGTTTAAGCCCCCTCGATTAACCAACATTTCCAGTACCACGCCCCTGTCTTAACCCCCTCGAATATATCCTGCCCACGTCTGAAGCCTTTGGCCTGAAGTTTCTTTTACTCCTTTTCGGCTTCAAACCACTCAGCAACTTACCACCCAAAATTGTGGCAACAGAGGGGGTTCAAAGGGGCTAACAGAGGCGTAGGTGGTGGGGGCTGGTCCAGCACAAGCACACCCACACACACGGTCAGGGGAAAATCCACACCATCTGCTACACCTTACACCTAACCCAACAATCCAATTCCGAGCCAACAATATGCTTCCAAGTTTCTCCCAAAAAAGGGCGGGGGGGGCGGTAAGTCGGTGGCAGGGTCAGGGGTGTCGCTAGAGGGGGAGGCGGGCGGGGTGTGGAGAGCAGCTGGTAAGCCGAAAGGGGCAGCCATATTGCAATGTATGGCCAAGAAGCTTTTGGCCAAGAAGCACGCAGCCCGGCGAATGTGAACGTGATGCTCGAGCCAGCCGCAGACCTTTTGCTTTCGTTTTCTAAACCCCCGCCCCTCGGATTCCTCCCCCCCCCCCCTTTTACCGCACACCCCCGGCAGTGTCAGTGCCGGGCCACCCCCTTCATCATTTCAAATTTAAATTTAACCTTTTGTCTTAATACGAGGAAGCGAACAACGAGCACGAGCTTCTGTCCGGGGCATCATAAAACCATCGTCAAGTCAAAGGGATATAGTCCAGAGTCCTGGAGACCTCCAGTCCGGGTGTCCTGTAGTCCGGGAGTTCTTATGCCCCATTCCAGAGTCCCTGGTTGGACCGGTTGGAGACTTATGTGCGCTGTGGAACTTGAAGTGCTAGCCGGGCTTAGACCCGTATTATTTTTTGGGGGAGTCGACTAATTTACGGATTTTTCGCCCACACCTGCGACGTGAATGGTACCAAAGAGCTCAAGGAAGTGACCAAAAGGGTTAAGGATATAGAAGAGTATACAGGAGGGAAGGAGTTGACAGCTCAAGAGGGTGGATTCATAAATAGTTTGCTTATAAAAAGAAAAATAGGCTTAAAATAATTTTGATTACGAGATAACCCTTTGTGAAGTATGAGGCTTTTTTATGCGACTTTCTCTAATTATTTAATCAGAAAAAATAAAGTTTTAAATAATTAAAACCTTAAATTAAAATCCAAAATTAGATTTAAGAATTATGATATTTTTTTCGGTGTATATCTGTGTTTTGGTCAACTGACTTTCCCGGGAAATTAACAAAGCTGCGTTTACCTCAATCGATGGAATCCGCGCAAGAGTCGGGGGGATTCTGGAGAACCAGAAGACCGGATAGGAGACAGGGACGAAAGAGGAGCTAGAAGGGGGGCTGCAGAAAAAGCAGAGGATGGAGCTGTAGGGGCGGACTAAGCGATGAAGGTGGAAGAAATGGCCAAAATTCAAAATGGCCACTCGAGGGATGAGAGCGAAAAGTCTGTAGTGGACAACTTGTACAAACCCACACACACACACACACACAGACAAATACAAACACACACCACAGAGAGAGCGAGGAGGAAGGGGGGAGGTGGTAAAGGAGGGGGAGTGGCAGGGTTAGAGGAAAGGGGTGGCGGACAACAGGAACAGGACGATGCAAAATACAGCAACAACAAAGTTATCAACACAAAAGTCAATCTGCTGAAGGGGGTTGAATGCTAAAAACAGTCCAAAAACCACGGCTAGAGGGGGGTAGAGTGGGGCTACCAGGGAGGTGGGGGGCCGGCCAAGGGGGGGCTGTCCAAAAAGGGGTGGCTAACTGGCCAAGTAGTGGGGCATTCGCAGTCGTTAAGGCCCCCTGTATTGACCCCTTTGTTAAAACGCCAAAACGGAAACCAAAGTTACACTGACAAAAAAATTTGAATAATAAACAAAAACTAGAGTAAAAAAATGGCTAAATTAAATTACTTATTTTAATACTAATTACTCCAAAAGCAAAAACTAAAATTAATAAAAGGCAAGAAATTATAAAATAATTTCCATGAAAATAGAAAATATATTTCCCTTAGTGTTTCAACTGAAGGGTTTTGCTCTCGCTCTCCGGCTTCTGACCACCCCCGGCAGGAAGCAGGAAACAGGACGAAGGACTACGGACGAAGGACCACAGGCCGCGGACACAGGGCATTGCTTGGGATGGTGATGGACGACGGCCCATGGAGATCCTTGTGCTGGAGCTGGAGCTGGGAGCTGTAGCTGGAAGTTGTTTTTCGGATTGAAATCGTAAATATTTCACCTCTGTGGCACCGTCTCGCTCGCTCCGCTTGGCCGGGCACATCCTGGCCGGGCATGTCCTGGCCGGGCTGGCCGAGCTGGCTGGGCTGGCCATATTGCCAGCGCTTTGAATCGAAATCGAAATCGAAAAGTCCACCCCTAATGGGCAGTTGAGAGCGAAAAAGCTCCGGACATCGGCCATTGCCATTCAACCCTATGCCAGCCAGTGGCCTTTAGAGTCCGTGTCCTTGGAACAGGACAGCCCACACTGCACCACCGGCTACAGGACACTGGCACGACCACCACCACCATCACCATCGCCATCACCATCGCCACAATCACCACCACCCCTTCTCACACTGCCATTTGCACAATTACATTTATAAATGCCGCGCCAGGATATCAAACAGAAACTACCAGAACAGGACAATCGAAAGTCTCCAAGTTATTTGCTCTTCAAGGGGGCAAGGACACCCTTTCAACTCCGAAGCTCCCTCCCCCTCACCCGATTCCCAACCCCTTGCCAACGAAAGTAATGGCTAATTTCTAGGAATCAGAAGTGTATAAATTGGCGCTTATGGGGCCAGAAACTTAAAGATTTTCCTCGGAGGGGATTTTCCAAAAAAGGCCATAAAAACTCTAATAAAATAAAAGGCAATATAATTAAGAGAATAAAAAATAAGAGAATGCGAAATATATATTTTGTTTATATGAGTTTTTTATAAAAAAGGGTTTTCGATTTTTGATTTTCTTGATGAGTTTAAGGATCTTAAGAGCTCTGAGCTGAACAATTATTTGAAAATTTTAAAATGTGTTTCAAAAATTTTAAAAATTAGCTATCTATATATTCAATCTTTCTATTAGATAACTCTCCTAGTTATTGAAACTATTTTAAAAGCAAGTTCCAAATACTTTAGACACTTTTGTTAAGTATTAAGTATTATTTCAAAAAATAACTATCAAGCTTTTCAATTAAAGTTTCTCATTTGAATACAGGAATATATTTAGGCTTTCAAGTTTTAGAAAATTATCACAAATATTTGAAAGCTTGGTAAATTTTAAAAAATATCCAAAAACTTCAACCTCATATTTAAGTAATTTTTCTAAAACATTTTCCAAGAGCTCTCTAGATTTCCAAACTGCAAACTCAAAAATCACCGAAAGCCTCCCAAGCTCTCATAGTTGTGTTATCTTCCCGTGGAGATCTCAAGGATGTGCCGGCGGCTGGAAAAAGGTCCTATTTTCGGGTAGCCGGGCCGAGAACAAAGCCCGGAATTGGCTAATTGATGGCACTCCGGTCGAGGCCACTTGACTTGATCGGAGAGTCCGATCGGAACCGCGTTCGTAATCCTGAAGAGCGAAAAGCGCAACATCCGATCGAATCGGAGCGATAGGAATGAGGGCCTTATAGGTGTTTAGGTGATAATTGTAGAGTTACGCGATAAAATCGCGTCCGATCTTGGCGGCAGTCGATCGAAATGTGAATCACTCGCTGGTGAGAATGGGAATGCATCGAAATGACTCGCGGATTTGCCTACCGCGGTTTCAAATAATCCCGAAACCCCTAAAAGGACGAAGGGTTGGCTCCTGCTTCAGCTCCGGCTCCTGCAGATCCTGCCGACAATTTGTAAGCACTTTCCCCCACCCCTCTCGAACCTCGAATCGGGAAATAAAAAAGGGTTTTGCAGTTTCAACCATCCCCTACCGCGATTTGCGAATAAGTTCCCGTTGCCGTCTCTACCTGGGAAATGGTAATGTGTCCTGAATACAGGACACATAGCATATTCTGTTATTGGGACATCCTGGATGCATGCGTAACCCTTTCGGGTAAATCGAGTTAATCTCCGTCCCGGTGAAATTATCATTTTTCATTTCGTCCTGACATCTGGCTGGCATTGGGTTAAGGGTTCGCCAGGACACTGCACAAGATCGCTGGTTCGCTGGATCGCAGGAACTGCCAGAGATTCGAAGATCTGAAGTGCCCACAAAGGAGCTGCCAAGAGGGGAAAATAATGTCAACGCAATCAAATCCTTAAAAGGGAAGTGGAAATGTCAGGGTCTACGCTTTTTTCGGGCAAATCAAGGTGAACATGTCACACGGGCCGGTCAAAAAACTCTCTGACTTATTCAACTCGCCTAATTGAACGAGCCAGTCCATTGTTTTCGTCCTTTCGTCCCTTTGAAAGCGCCAAGTACGACCTGTCACATGTCACCAGGATATAATAATAAAAACGGAAATTATTCAGAACAATAAGGCTTTGAATTAAAGTACTTGAGTTCTACTTTTTTAAAAAACTATATCAAAAGAAGGAGTAGTTAAGCACCTACTTTTTAAAACAAATAAGACATATTCTTATCCAACCTCTTTTAAAAAAAAAGGTATAAATTTAATTCGTCTTTATAATACTTTATAATGCCGTGAAAAATTTAGATCGCTTTCCAATAACGTAATCCTTTACATGTCCTTGCGATCAGTTTTCCTTTTGGTAACCATGCAGTGCTCTTGGAGGGGGAATGAGGTGCTTCGAACTCAAAAAGGTAACAAAAATGATGCCAGGACTAATTTCAATTCTTGATCAGTGCAGTGCGTAGTCTCTCCATGTATGGCCTCCATCTAGGACGAGGCCGGGTGTGGCTGTTGGTTGAGGAGTTTGCGGCGTCGCGACTCCTCCAGCTGCTTCAAATACCTAGCGGCAATGGTCAGGATCGAGGGCTCCTCCACGTCGGAGAAGTCGTCCTCGAGACTTTTGTGATCCACGGAGCTAAGGATTTGGGTTTGAGCTATGGACAGTGGTGCCAGCGAAGGTGGCGGGGCGGAGCCGGAGGATGGGGGCTTCATTGTATTGCTTGTCTTGGAAGGGACATTCAGGGCCTTGTCCTGGGTCATTTCCCGAGCGGTACTGTGAATGGGCTGCACGGTAATCCGCTGATGGCGCATGCCCCTCACGGGCTTCTTTGCGAGTTGGTCACCCTCTGAGGTGGTCACGACATCCTGGCCAGGTTTCTTTAGACGGCGACGTTGAGCAGATTCCAGGGCTGACGCGGGTGCCTTGGACCGGGGCTCCTTGAGATCCTTCCCGGGGTCCTTGGGATCTTTCCGCTCCCTTGTGCTCTCGTCCTTGTCCTTGACATCCTTGCGGCGCTGTGAGCCCGGCGGCTGATACTGACCACCGATGCCCGCCGGATTACGTCGCTGAGCTCGCGGCACCTGCTGCCGCCTCTCCAGTATCCTTTCCACCTTCTCGTCCACCATCTGGTTGAGGCTCTCGCTCATCTCCTGCAGCTTCTCGTCCACAGCCTCGTTCACCGCCGTCCGGATGGCCGAGTATATCTCGTTCATGTAGCCGGAACGCACACTCTCCGACTGGGATCGGGGCCTCAGCTTGTCCAAGACATCCTCGGTGATCAATGCAAACCGCAATTTGGTGGCCTTGGACATTGTTCTGCCACTTAACTAGTACACTGTCTAAAAGCCGATGAGGGTTTTTAAATTTTTGGGGGTCGAAAGTGGGGTGTTTTAGCATATATTGCGTTGTGGAATTTTGGACTTGTGATTTCAGAAACTAAAACTATTACCGGACTTCTTTGTTGCTATAACACATCTGTTTTTAGGGGCCGAACAATAAATACTGAATGGGGCTCTACTTTTCTCTCAGGGACTACTATTCTAGGTATCTTGAAATGGAGTTTCGTTAGCCTGAACTTTCCCCCAATATGTGTATTTCAAACTGCCTCGCCGATAAATGTGTCCAATGACTAATCCATGAAATATGTAAAGTGAAAAATTGAATCGCAAGCCTGGTTAACCATCGGCTGCGCGGGGTGGTGTCCTTTCCAGGGGGTTAAAGGGTAGCCATAGTCTCTGTGGCTTATCGTAGGACTGCAGACAGGGCCGGGGCATCAATCAAGAGTTTCCAATGAATGGCTATCGACTGAATGGTCGAACCATCTAGCTTCTAGCGGCTAGCCCTCTCTCTTTCCGGCCCTCACATGGCCCTCTCTTTCTAGCTCCTTTCTGGACCACCACCCAAAAATAAAAGGCACTGGCACAGGGCGAAAGCAATATTTTTGCGGCTTAATATGTGTTTAAAAAAAAAAAAAATGCGAAAAAATGGAAATAAATAAATGTGAACCGCTTGCGAAAAAAAAAAATTGAATATTTTTTTGCATGGCAATGCGGGAAAGGTGGTTGGCAAGGGGGGCGCCGGGTGGCTGTCCTGGGGGGTGTCCTGGGAGGCTGTGGCTGGCTTATCGCTCGCCTTGTAGCCAGTGACAGGACATAACATAACCCCTGGTATCTCCAACAGGCCATGCGTGGGTGCTCCTTTTATTTTTTTTGCTGGTTACAAATATTTTAAACAAGTGTGGCTAACAATCTATATATATTTTTAAATAAAAATTAATATAAATTATTTAAAAATCTATTAAATTTTGTATTTAATTTTCAAGTCATATGTAAAGTCCTTGCTTTGAATTCATAAACCTTTCAAGTCTGGCATCTGAGTGCTATTATTTTAACCACGACTGTGAGGCGTGTGTGTGGTCACCCTGCCTTGGAGGATCGGGGGATTGGGGGTCTCACAAAAAGGACAGAAGGGGGCAGGCTGCCACAGACAGGGGTGGAGACAGTCGGCTGCCACAGCCTGCGGAAAAGGGGTTTGAAAAACTTGCTGACTAAGTACTTTGGAAAATTGCTTACATGTCTTCTATCTTCTGGCCGTTGCCCGCCTTCGTTTAGCGGTAATACAATGTCATTTAAGGGGGAGGAGGGGTAGCGGATGGTGTCCTCAAAGGGGAAGGGGCGGCAAGTTCCCATCCCCCATTCTGGCGAGGCAGAGGCTGATTTTCTCAATCCATTTGCCAGGCCAGTGGACAAGTGTTGGATGCCATGTTTATGTTTTTCCGTTGTCTATCATTCAGTTGTCCTTACAACAACAGCACCAACACCAACAACAACTAAAGAAACAACAACAAAGAGCAGAGACACAAAAAAAAACAAACAAGAAAACCCAAAAAGCTTTACATTTTCCACGCTTCCAGGACATTTTCCTTTTGAAGCCAAGTTGGCGTTTGAATTTTTTTTTTCTTGTTTCGTCCTTGTTGGTTTGGTAATATAAAATCCACAAACGCGAACAGAACTTCACATATGACAGCCGAAGGACAATCGAAGGAGGAGCAGCAGGCTCCAGGACCTCCACGGAGGATGGCGGCGGATGGTATAGGACTTGGCCGCTTCTTGGGATGTTTGTGATTTTTGAAGCGGAAAATCAAAGTTAAAGGCTCTTTGCACGAGACCAACTATGTTTTAAAAATAAAAACAAATATATAAAATAATAAAATATATTTTATAAAAAAATATTTAAAATTAAGACAAAACTAAGAACATTTTATAAATATTTTTAAGCCATTAGTAGAATATAATTAAAGAATATTTTAAAACAAACTCATAACTTCGATAACACGTATTTATTTTTTAAAATTTTTCATTTAAGAGTTCTTAAAAAAGGAACCCCAAAACGTATGTCCTTTTTTCATGTGTGTGTATGTGTGTGTGTGTTCGTTCGAGTTTCAGAAAATTGCATTTTTTCATATCATTAGGTTTTATTGGTTTCTTCCTGTTAAATATTCTCCAGCCAGCTCACTCTCCGTGTCCTGCCTGCTGTATTGTCAAAACAACAACCTGAACAGTATATACACAGAATACTATATATATAAGTGTATATAATCATATATAGTAGACACTGATACACATGCGGCACGCATCATATCATTCGGAAGCGAGTCCTGCGACAAGGTCCTTGGCAGACCGACAGCTCCCTCTGAATTTTCTACACATTTCCACAAATGCAAGTTGGCGATTTCCCGCTGCCTTTGTTGTTTTCCCACCAACCAATGACAATGAGGTCCTGCAGAAGGACCAGAAGGTGGGTTCGGGGAGCTGGAGTGGGGAGTCCTTTTGGAGCTTTTCCACCTGTGTAGAACAATGCGAAATCGATTCGCCTCGAAACCGCCCCAATTAAGGACCATCAGTGGAGCGCAAAAAAGGTTTGAGGTCCTGCGGGGGTCACTCACTCGAATAAAAATGTGGCGGGAGCTTAGTTCAAGGAATATGTGTATAGGAATTATAAAATATTTCCTCAGAAAACCAAATTCAACAACGCGAAAAAATTCAATTTGGTTTTTCAGCTGACAGTTTCCGGTTGCAATGGCATATCCTGAATCAGGACTCTTTCAATTCCATTGACCAACTTAAGCCACTAACTGACTGCGCAAAAAAATATTTGTGTATTTGTCCAGGCAAACACATTAAAAAACGGTCAGGCAGCCTGAATTGCGAAAAAAAAATTGCAGGGAAAAAAATCACGACTTCCATCCACCACGGACCAATGCCTATGTAAATAAAGGTGCTTATGTACACACACAAACACAAACAAACACACACACACACACAGACACAGAGGACACTTACGTGAGACATATGGGCTTGGGGGGTGGAGGGGTTGAGAGCGAAGGATATGGGTCCCACATCAAATGTCCTGGCCGCAAAAACAACAATGCCAATGGCAGGCCACCTGCGTAAATCAGGATCTGCAGGACCTTTGATTGACTGGCTGACACTTTGGGGGGCGGCAGCAGAGCGTGGGGAGGGAGATTGTGGTGGGAGGCCAAAGGATAACTGGTCAAGAGGCGAAATCGAGACGAAAGTCCTCAGATGCTGTGTCAGCGCAATATGCCACCAAGTCACCGAATCGAAACGGGCCAAAAATGGCAACAGCACCTGCAGTGGCTTGGTTGGTCCTTTTTCGTCCTTTTTTGTTACTTTTTTGTTGGACTACTACACTGACAGAATGTGTCTCAAGGAGAATATGCTTCGAATATTTCTCATCAAAGGGTGCTGCCATGGCTTTTCCGCTGTGTTCTTCTGGGGCTCCTTGGGGTCCTTTTTGCACATATGTGTGTGAGGTCCTTGTTGATGATGCGCTTCGGTGGACGCCGCCCAGCGGTAAAAGGAAATGAAAATGAAAAAAAATATATATACATCTACATATATACATACATATAAAGGTATATCCTTTATGGAAACAGTCCGTTGTCCTGGCCGATTCCGCTCGGTTGGTTTGCAAAATTTTTGAATTGGATACTCTGGCTTCGTTTTTTTCCCCGTTCCCTAGCTTTTCATCCTGACCGTAAGTCTACGTGTGCTTGTGTCTGTGTGTTTATGGCCATGTCCTGCCACGCACACACACACACATACGCGTAGTATTCGAAATTTTGCATATTAAAATATTGTCGTGCATGCAAAGGTCGCTCGTTTGCCAGAAAAGGAAAAAGGCGCCCGGCGCCGTGCGTTTTCCGCACAGTGGGCACTAGTCTTAGGTTTTTGGCTTAAAAAATATATATATTTTTAAATTAGATCTTAAATAATATTCTTTTTGAGGGAAAATTCCACTTCAGAGTCTCTAATTTTTAGACTCAAAGCCCACAAAAGAACCCACCTAGTATGGTATAACCCACTGTATATTGTGTTATTTCTCGCAGGGAACTACGAATGTTGATGCGGCACTGAGTGAGGGATATGGGGCATGAGGCATGGTGATGTGGCAGCAACATTGGGACACAGACACATCGCCTGTGGTAACACAATAACGAATTTCCGTAGCAACTTCATCGCCAAGTCCTGCTCCTGTTTCTACTTCAGCTTCTGCCATGTCCTGTTTGGTCCTGTGCTGTGTCCTGCGTTCTGCGTCCTTTTCTGATCCCTGGCTGCCTGACTGCCTGGATGCTGTATACTGGATGGAGTAGTGCCTCCCGCTGAAATGTTATCCTACTTACATGGGGTCCTGCCTCATTTGAAACTTCTGCCAATGCGCTTTTATGTGTTTTTCTTTTTTTTGTGTCTGTTTTCGGTTACATTTTAATGCAAGGACAAGGACACCCAAAGGAAATGAAATTATAGACTTTTCCACGCCAGCAGACCAATAATACAAATAATAATAATAGTTCTAATAACGATGTTTTATAAACGGAAAAGTTAAACCCAAAACGTGGTACTATTTCTAAAGCAACCTATTCTAAAGAAATTAAATTAAAAAATAATAATTAAATAAAATTAATTATGAAAAGGATATTCCTAGTTTCCCAAAAATTGTGTCTTCAAGTGAAAAATTCTTCCACAGACCTTCAATAACAAAATTCAAGACAAATCTCAAAGACAAATACATTTTCCACTTTTAAGAATGTCAATCAATGGCCAAAGATTTCCCTTTCAGGGAGAAAGAGAAAGAGGGTCAAAGGGGAGTGAAAACCCGTTACATTCTTCTGCAGGATAACAAAGAATTATTGCCAAAGACATTCGACAGTTCGATCCGTTGTATTTAATGGATTTCCATTTTTTATTTGAAGTCTTGGGTTCTCCTCGGTTCCTACTTTTATTTTTTTTTGGATCGTGAGAAAGTTGTTAACCCCTTCGAGGCCACACATCTATAATTTATAATTTTTAATGATTAGGTACCGTTCGAGAGGGAAAAAGGTAACAGTTGCTGCTGCCAAAAGACGATCCTTTTGCGGGGTAGATCCTGCGAAGGATAAAGCGGCAGTGGCGTCATCCCTTCTTCGCCCGAGGAGGTCCTTCGTTGAGGCCAGCTGTGATCCGTATTTTCGCAGGTTTGCAGCATCTCGCAGGATAACAGTCCTCGATCAGACAAAGGTCCTGTGGCAAGATCCCTAACGAGATGATTGATCCACAATCGGTTCGGTTCAGGGCAACCCCTTAAGGGCTTTCTCCGCAGGACAACGACACGTCGAAGGTCCTTAAAAAGGGTAGCTCTAGAGGTTTCGTTTGCCTTACTTCCAACGCTTCTATGGTATGAAGATGAAGATTAAGCTAAGTTAGCTATGAAGATTAAGCTAAGTTGGCTCTTTAATAGTTGGGGGACGAAATGGGAAAAATCGTGAGACTCCAAAATATCGTCCTTCCAAAGAAGTCGTTCTTCTATATCTCGGTTGATATCCATCAGATTCCTAAGCGGAATACCTTTATCGATTTCTGGATGGATTCTGCATCGATCTGCATTAAAACATAGAAATAAAATTTTCAAACCGATTTTTTCAAATTTTTTTGATGGACCCCCTGCGAAAATGGGGAAAATCATGAAACTCCAAGATGACGACCTTGGGAAGGCCATATCTCGGTCGATATCCATCAGATTCCCAAGCGGAATACCTTAAACGATTTCTGGATCGATTCTCCATCGATCTGCATTAAAACCTAGAAATACAATTTTCGATCTGATTTTTTAAACATTTTCTGACCCCCTTCGAAAACGATTCGTGCATCGATTCCCCAGTAATCTGCACCAAAATTCCTTAGCAAGGACACAAGGACAGAGTTAATGGCACCCTCCCCCGCAATGTCAACTGACCCGCGTCCGTTAAGTGACCCCCCGTGTTCGTGTCCCCCGACCCCGGCTAATTCATTAATCAAGCAATTAGTCAGGTTTAAGTAGCCAAGGATAAAAAAAAAAACACGCACACCCCGACTGGCGGAGAGGGGGAGGCCTAGTCCACGGTCCATGGTCCTTGGTCCTTAGTCCTTATTATACCATAAACGTATAAATATCAATTTGATCTGTCAAATATTGACACATCAAACCCTAAACAAACCAATGACAGGCAGGGGCTACCCCCTGTGCCATTTAGCGGCAATTTATGAGCAACAAAACACCCAAAAAAAAAGGACAAAAAATTGGTGGAAAAATAATAAATGAAAACAGAGAAGAGCAGAGAGGATGGGGTAGCTAAAAAGGGATTTTTTCAGATCATTTCAAGGGTCCTTGACTCTGAATGAAAATGAGAATGAAACGAAAATGATGCTGCGTCCCATGAGCTGGGCAATTATGTGTATTCTATAACATCATGTTTGCAGTTTAATGTCAAAAACTTTGTTTTTTACCCCAAAATATAGAGAGGGAATAGAATGGAAGTGGCAAAGGTTAGGGATGCTGTGTGATCCGCATCCGAATCCTGTTTTTTTGTGGATCATAGGGTTCAAAGTGCGTGTGAATTGGAGGATGCTGGGCAACTTTTTGTGTTATTTTTTTGGGTTGTGGTATTGTTAAGGTGTGAATCGGACGATTAAGGCCACAAAAGGCACAGGTAATGCGATAAGGCGCCTCTCGGGTCAAACGGAAAATAGAAAATGAAAATGAAATATAGGGGAAAAACATGGAAAATTACATTTGAGTTATCCTTTAGCCTCTATGGCTGGCATCCTTTTCGGTAGCAATTAGTCAAGTGGTTAATGAGTTGAACAAAATCGGATCGGATAAGGATGCCCGGCCTGTACTGTACAGGGATTCAGGATTTCAGGGATTTCAGGATTTCCCTTTCCCTTCAATGCATTTTCCGTTGCATTGCATTGCCAAAAAATTTATTATACATTTTCGCAATGGCTGGCAAAAGGGTTAAGGGCTTAGGGGGTTAGTCAACCCACCGAAAGGGCAGGGGGGAGGTAAATGACAAAAGGCGAAAAATTATAAAAAATTACACAACAGGAAAATTTTGAAATTTTTTTTGTTTTAAGAAAGGGTTGAAAATTTTAGGAGTTGGAAAAGCAAGAATTTTAAATTTAGAAGAGGAACTTTAGCTCTCAATTGAGTCCCTTAAATTAGGTTACCTTTACCAGTATCTTTTAGATACTTTTTAAATTCTGTCTGCCCAGCTCATCAATTCAAATCCCACGAACTCCACAACCCCTTACCCGCCCGTATTTTTTTAATATAATTCCAAAGCTTGCGATTGAATTTCGGATAGCAACTGTCCGCAGATATCGAGGATATCGATTGCCAATCGATGGTGGCCAGGTGTGTTTGTATCTGTATCTGCGTTCGGGAATATTGGCACCAGCACCCCTCTTCTCCGCTGCCCCTCCATAACCTTTAAAAAAAAAAAAGCAGAAAAGCAGAAAACCGAAAAGCCCTCAACCCCTAATACCCACATTGTATCTACATACATTTGCATGGCCTCATTTCTTTTCATCCATAATTTCAAATTGCGAGCAAATTTTCCCCGCTGCCGTGGCATAGTTTTTCCGAACACACACACACACACTCACCGGAGGAGGGGAAGGGGGGGTGAAAAAAAAGGATTATTTATTTATTACGAAATTTTCGTCATTCGATGCGCGGCTGTGGCGCGTGGAAAGGTGGAAATCAAAGGTGGAAGGACTATGAAAAGGACTTCCCCCTCCACTTTACCCGCGAGCCGCAAATGTCGAATTATTCAAATGATGATTCCAACCCCCGAGCACCCCTTTTTCGTCCTGCCACTGTGATATGCAAAAAAAAAAAAAATTGAAATAGGTATAAGTGTTGGAGCGGGCAGGAAGAATAAAATACGCACAGGATTCAGGCTACAGGACATAGGAGATAGCAAGCGAGTCGCGTTGATTTTGTGTGCACTTTTTTTTTTTTTTTTGGTTGCTTTTGCTTCTGCCTTACCTTGCGGCAATCTGGCGGCTCACACACACACACAGACACACACACACAGGACGAAAGGACGACACGCACGTGGTGTAGTGGAAATGGCCCTCATGTTCCTCCTCCTGTTTTTGTTGTTATTGCTCGTCCTTTGTATTTTGCATGTCCCGTTTCTTCATATGAGATCGCGAACGTTTACAAATTTTTCATTTTATTCCAAAAAACAAGAAAGGCACGTCATTAAATTTCAGACACAGACACAACGAACTCTCAATGCTCTAAGGATGATTAAGGATATATAGGATTAAATAGGATAGCTTTAAATTTAGCTAGAATAATATTGTAAACTCAGGAAAGGATTTAAAATTAAATTATTATAAGAAAGAGTATATTTCTATTAAAAGAAATAATGTTTTCTTATATTTCTATATAATATTTAAAAGTTCGAAAAACATATCCTATGAGAAAACCACATATACCCCTCTACAACACCTCTCTTCGAATGGACAGAGAAACAGGACTCGTTTTGGAATGTGTCTGTGTGTTGTTTATGAAAAAAAAAGTCGCTTTTAAAGACATCTGCGTATTTTCGCCATCCCATATGAGGACATACTATGTGTATATATGGGTGCAAACAACAGCCTGGAACCCCCTATAAGTCAGTGGCCACCGCATTCGAAAATTTGAATTCATTTAATTTGCACCTTGTTGAGCAATTTATATTTATTATTTGGTTGGTTTTCATATTTTATGATGGCCCAGTAACATCTGTTCTCATTTAAAAATTATTAAACAAAAAAAATGATATCAACAAAATGAAGTCTAAATAAATATTTTCCAAGCAACTAAATCAGTGCTCATGTCTTTTATTTATTTATTATATTTTCAGTTGATTAACCATTTTGGAAGGGAGACCTTCACAAACAGTGAGGAAGAGCCCAAATCGAATCGAAATCAAATTTGAGTAAAAGCCACCAAATAGACAAACACACCACCACCCACTGCCCGTACCACCGCCCACTCCCACCACCACCCTCCCGGAAATTGGCCAAAGAAATGCGAAAAGTTTGCATAAATGTCCACAAACATGTGGGCCAGTCCGCAGTTGCCATCATTTTTTTTTGGGGGGGGGTGGGGGAAACTCTTATAGAAAATATACCCCAACACCCCCTCCCACCAATCATAAGCAACTCTTTTATTTTTCAAGGCATTTTTCTTTCTTTTCTTTTTGGGGACTTTATAAAAATGTTTGCCCTTCGGTTTGTTTGTTTGTTTGTTTGTCTATGCCTCGATTTGTTGGTCTGTCTGTGGGTGTGTGCGAGTGTGTTATTATTACACACACATACATATATATATATGCATATATATATTTTTTTTTACTTTAGCTTGTTTGTTTGCCCGACTGCGTTTTGTGTCGTAAATTTAATGGGCAGTATGTGTGTAGCCGAATCGAAGGATTCCAAGGAATCGGAAAGGAATCGAAACGAATTGAATGGCAAACGGGAGCCATGCATAAAAAATTGCCAAAGCCATCTCTGGGGGTTGGGCCTGGTGGGGTTAAGGGCTTGGACGCAGCCAGCCAAGGGTTAACTTCGATTAGCCCAAAATGTTGTCATGGCCTGTGGTCGCACATATGTGCCTTATTTTTTTTTTTTCTCAAACGGGGTGGTGTATCCTTTATGCTCTAAGGCTGTATGTGTGTGTGTGTGTGTGTGGTCATGAGGCCAAAGCACAAATAATAACAGTCACGCGTTGTCCTTGTTGTCCCCATCGTCCTTTCGTCTCCTTATCCCTCCCCGCCCCCTCAAAAAAAAAAAAAGCAGCAGACGCGGCAAAAATAAATAATAAAAAAGCAAAAGACCAAGACAAAGTTAGCCATTGCTGAAGAAAGTTTTGGGAGGAGTGGAAGAAAAGGATGCGACTGGCTGCTGCCCAGGAGCAGCAGGAAAGTATGCTACGAAAATGGGCGATTTTATTTGTTGGCTGAATAATTGGGTTTAATTGATGTTTTTGCTTGATAGTTCTCATCTAAGAAGAACCAATTTATGATTTTTCAAGTTTCTCAAATTAAGGAAATTATAATTAATCAGAATTTAAGTCTTTAAATAAAAGAACTTTGATAAAATCGGATAATAATGAAACTTACTTGTAATTATAGTTCCATATGCTGGTAAATAATACTTTTCTAGTTAATATTACTTATAATTAATGGTAGTTTATGGTGTCAACGCTGCAGACTGCTCGAACTTTGAATGAAAATAGAAACAAAAGGGATACGAAGTTCCAGCCACGAATATCAGCATGTTTTTAAAGTTAAGAATCAACACATAGTTTAACTAAAGCTAGAGAGACTAACTATATTTTAAATTTAAATTATTTTCTTAAAATAATTAAGTGAAATTAACAAACACACGGCCAGCCAAAGAGATCTTGGGAGAGTGAGAGCGAGTGGGCGGAAGAGCAGGTGCCGCTAGAGGTGACACTATCGATTGAAACCATAACCCTTATTAGGACTTTGGCGCTAATTTTAAACTTAAAGACTAACAAAGACCTTAAACTATAGACTCACCTTATCAGGTGAGTAAAATAAGTAAATTAGTTTCAAAGACAAACAATATTCGAATACCCCCCGCCAGGCCACAAACCAAGTTTGAAGGACGAATCGAAGACCCATTGTGGCAACATACGAATGAATATGAAAGCGTGCCTCTCCCAGGACCTTTCGTTCCTTGGCGGACAACGTCCCCACGCAAAAATAGGACCATTGATCAAAATTGCTACAATAATGGCGCAAAAATCCACCCCGTGTGCACAACGGGCAAACTGGACTCAACCTCCCACCACCCCTTGAGCCGCCTCCTTTTATCACCACCCTCTCCTCCACCTCCACCTCCACCGCCACATCCTGGTCCTGCCACACACATTTCATTTCGTTTCATGGCGGAAAGGAAAGCAAATATCGCCATTGCTGTCCAACATGGCAACGTGGAAAAACGGACAAACGGACGCAAGGATGCAGGGACTTGGTGGGCGGGGTGGGAAGTGGGAGGGCAGGGGGCGGGCAGGACCTCGTCTACCATTGAAAGCCTTTTTTGATGGCGGCCCTTATTGTTGTTGCTGCCTTTGCTACTTGTGGCGGTGGTGCTGGTGGCAGCAGTGGTGGTGGTGGCGAAAGGACCTCGGTGGTCCTCGGTGGGCGTTGGATTGCTGCTGGGCGGTGCAAGGTGGCAAGGTAGCAGGCGGTTGCCAACTCCAGCCCGGAATGTCCAAAAGGACCAAGGGACCTCACAGCACTGGGAGAATATTTCGACATTACCATGATTTATAGATAGTATGGAGATCGATTAGAAGAAGTTAAAGTTTGAAGACCCCCAAGATGTCTTTAAAATTATAAAAATAAAAGAAAATCTCCCAGTTTCTTGCAGTGTCCTCCACATGTGTGTGTGTTCGTATCACATGCTTTGGCTTCGTAATGGCCACAGTTGTTGTTATGGCCAAAGTTCGTACGTGAGGGTCGAGTTGAGTCGCAGAAAGCTACGAAGAAGAATACGGGGGGTCGTGGTGGTGGTGGTGGTGGGGGGAGTGCCAGGACTGGCAGGACTGGCAGGAGGAGAGCCGGCTCACAGGACAGCAGCCATTCGCATTTGGTCCTTTCTGGTGGCCGTTAGCTGGTCGGGTCGTTTGTACATATTGCATCAAAGAAAACTTTTGCCTGGGAAAAATAAAGCACACACTCTATCACACACACACACACATACGCAGTCGCAATGGAAATGGGGGAAAACCAGAAGGAGAACTCAGAGGCGGCGGTAGGGAGTGGGAGTAGGGGGTGGTGGGCTATGGCAACAAACGGACAAGGGACAACGCCAAAGGACATGGCCAAATACGTGTGTGGCAACTCACATATGTACATACATATATGCTAAGGACTTTACATATATACAAAGTATATAACAGCTATTAGGAGCAAATCTTAAAGGCAGCCACGCCTCCTTTCTTTCTTGGAATATAAGATATTAATTTAGTCTATCTTAAAAATAGTATTTTATTTTAAAGAAAAAGCCACAAACACACATGCCCACACTGGATATCCTTCTAGCCCCATCCCCACCCCAAAAACCGCAGCCCCAACTGCCAACACACACCCACCCCCTTAAGCTCCCTTCTCCACCACCCCCTTCTGGCCAAAAAAAAAACAGGCAATCAGAGAGTCCAGAAAAGAAGGCCAACACATCAGGAGCAGGGCCCCTGATCTCTGGGACAAAATATTAGTTCTGTCAAAATAAATTTCTTTGAGTAATGTAATCCCATTTTGCGGTCTTCGCCCACCAACACTGGGAACACTGAGCACTGAAAAAAAAATGGGGGGCGGGGCGGGGCCATCTAAAGGGGGGTAGTCTCATTTTTTCAGGACTCACCCTCCTGGTCACATACGAGTCTGAATATCGCATCAGGCTGAATATGAACGCGATAAATCTGTTCGCGATTGTTTTTTTTTTTCCAGCCTTTTTTTTCTGGGCCTCCCCCTCTTGGGCGATTTTGTGGTGTGTGTGGTTGGGTGGGTGGTTGGGCGGAACAGAGGTGTCCAACGCAAAAAAAAAAATATATAAAAAAAATGGCAGCGGAATTCGCTAATCCCAGGCAAAGGGGTCTGCCGGCTTCAGATTCAAAATTCAGCTGAATCTCAATCAGAATCTGAAGCTTCAGCTGTCCTTTATTACACTATTTTCTAAGCAGTCGGTGAGTTTAAAGCACTGAGAGAAATTTCCAGAGAAAGCTAATACATTAAAGTTTTAAAATATAAAATTAAAACTTTTGAATATTTTGTTTATTGATTTAATAATAAATATTTAAGAAGTAAAGTATTTAAGTAGGTAGTCCACAAAATGGTGTTTTAAAAGGTTTCAAAAATCTTTTAAGTCATTTTTAGAATAAAAAATATGCTACTTATTTATTAAACTTTTATTAAAAATATTTTAACTCACCTCTCCCTCAGGATTTTCTGCCAGTGTAGACTGCGGCAAAATCAGAGTCGATTACGGACACATGTATTGTCGTTTCACGCACACGAGCGACGTGACCAGGTGGGTGGATGTGCCTCCAGCCCCTCCAAGGACATGCCACGGGGTGGCTGCCACGGGCCTGGCTCTTGACTTGGTCGCTGGATGATGACAATGTCTTCTGACAGCTTTTGCGGCCGCCTGTGAAAAAAAAAACTGCGACACGATGACGAGAAATTGCAAAAAAAATACATATGAAAAATATATATATATATTTTTTTTTGCATGTATAAAAAATGAAACCCTGAAATGTAATACACTCAAAGCCATACACGCACGCACACTTTGTGATCCTGGGCCACCAGACATTGATGAGGCCAAATTTCTGTGATTCGTCATCTAAATAGGTTTTCACACACCACACACACTGCGCGGAATTGCCAAGCATTACACACACACTCTCAGCACACACACCCACCCTTCCACGAGGGGCAGGGGAAAATTGTCCAATCTATGGGAAAAATGCTCTGCAGCTGGGCAGGTCCCTGGGGGGGAGGAGAGGATGACATTTCGGGCCTCGAATTCACATCATTTAAATATTTATAGTATTTTTCATCCGTCAAATATTTTGTTACATGCCCCTCAAAAGGAAATCTTTCTGCATATAATACCATGATAAATAAGTAAATATTTCTAAATATAAAAATATTTAGAAATATTTATAATAAAGTCTAAACTCTTCAACGGTTTTTTGAATATCGTATTTCAAGAGAAATCAACGATTAACGATTCCAATTAGAGTTAGAATTCCACAGTTCTTCTGCCAGCCCATAGGTGGCTTGCCTCAAGATTAATTAGTTTATCTTGAACTACATTAAATATTATATAAAACTAAAATGAACATCAAAAAATATTATTCCTTTAAAAAGAATTCACAAGTCTTAAAACCAATCAGTTATATTTAATAGGCATACCCAACAAATATTTTGAATTTAATTAAAAATACGTTTCTGCTTCCACTGCCATCCGCTAGATGGCTTCAAAATCAAGCCCAACTGAACTAATTAACAAGAAAGGATACCCTTGAAAATAAAACCGGACGATCCTTATGAGAATATCATAATTAAATTTTTTGAAAAACAAAATCTAAAAAAAATCCCAATCTATATTCAAAAATACCAATTGGTATTTTTACCCAACACCATTTCTGATCAGTCAGTTAGATGGCAGCTATTGGATATAGTCGGCCGATCCTTGTATAATTATAAGATGGCCAGACCCAGAGCAAATAAAAATAATTACTTGTAATTAATAGTTACTGACTCGGCCATAAACAATTTAATGAAATTCAGAACAATTTTTGGAATACAGCAGTTCCAGAAATATAAACTTTAACATCCCTCGAATTTGTTTTGTAGAACACATAAGTACGTGTCTACGAGTACGAGGAGACTGCGCCTATTTGTGCCACTTGTTGTAAGGATTGCGTAGAACGGTTTGCATCTCGTTGGGGTAACACCAGTGTCTGGTCAGCTGCTCGATCCTCTGTGGAATCCTGCAGCCATCAAATCGGACGTGGCACACTGAAGATAGGGAACCACATTATGCAAACTATAGGGCTATAGATCCCTGGAACTTACAATTGGAGGCGCATTTCGCTGACAATTAAGATTGAGGATTAGTTTGAGATCCGTCACACTTGTCCCCGCATGACGAGGTTGGAGCCCCAGTTGGGTTCCTCACGAATCTCTTGAATGGTTTGGCGACGGGTTTCGTCGCTACGTGACCAGTACGCTTATCCGGATTAAATACAGATCGGTTCTTGTGGGTCTGTTTGGGATGTTGGGTCTCCTCTTGGGCTTTTACTGTCACCATTTTGAAATAAAATTATAACTGACAAATACTAATTTAAAAACGGGAAAATTCCGACACAATATTTTTAATATTCAAAAAATATCTGACTCTCAATTTTATATTCGACCTCACACTTTGGAGATCAAACTTAGAATGACTAGAAATGGGAAAGCAGTTTGGGGCTACGATTTGACATTTGGGTTAAAGGCCTCAAGGCCTACTTCTCCTTTCGGATCACAGCGCGGTGGAGCTCCACATTAATACCTGTTAATACCTGTTGAAAAGAAGGTCATCAGTTCCCGGATGATAAAATCACGTACCAACATCGAAACCTACACAGGGTGGCTAAATAACGCCCTAGGCAATACTCAGCCGGACCTCAACACAGGATTTGATATTGACAATGCCGTGGTCAACCTCACTCAGGAGATGCACAATGCTGCCTTAGTCGCAACACCAAGGGCTCCATGCAATAACAAAATCCTTCAAAGGCACCTACATTTGTGGTCTCCAGAAGTAGCTCTACTGCTCAATGAAAAGCGACGGCTTAGAAGGATCTGGTTCCGAGCTAGGTATCCCAGCGACAAGACAGCTCTCAATCGTGCGACCAAAAGACTCACGAAGCTGCTCCAGAGGTTGCGGACTTGTGCTTTTGAAGAATACCTACGTCAGGTTGAGCCCGGCGACCCTGAGCACAACTTGTGGCAACTGACTAGTCACATCAAGCGTCCAAAGAAAAGGGTGGCTCAGGTTAGGAAACCCGACGGTGAGTGGTGCCGCTACGATGAGGAGAGGGCGGACGCATTTGCTGCTCATTTGGAAGACGCCTTCACTCCATTCAATAGATGCTCGGAGGTGGACCAAGCTGAGACTGAGAGGTTTCTGTCTCTACCCTGCACGGATTTCTGTCAATTGGAGCCAGTCTCAGAAGAGGAAGTTCAAGAGGAGGTCGCTGGCCTCAACACCAAAAAATCCCCGGGTGCGGATGGCCTTGAAGCACTTGCCGTTAAACTTCTCCCCCCATTAGGTATCCAAAGGCTTACGAGCATATTCAACGCGTGCTTGGAGATCGGCCACTTCCCCTCTGACTGGAAAAAGGCGGAGGTCATACTCATTCCGAAGCCAGGAAAAAGCTTGAAGCTGATCTTGCCTCATACAGGCCGATAAGCCTATTATCAGTACTATCCAAGTTACTTGAGAGAGTATTTCTGCGCAGATTTCAGACCGTATTAGACGAGGCTGGCTTGATTCCAGACCATCAATTTGGTTTCAGGCGTTGTCACGCCACCCCGGAGCAATGCCACAGGATTGTACAAAAGATTCTAAACAGCCTGGAGGAGAAGAAATATTGTTGCGCAGTTTTCCTTGACGTCAAGCAGGCATTTGACAGGGTCTGGCATCAAGGACTACTAATGAAAATAAAAAGGAGCGTACCCCATGAGCATTACGCCTTTCTCAAGTCATACCTGAATGACAGGTCATTTAGGGTTAGATGTGGAGACGCAAGGTCAGATTATAGGCCCATTAAGGCAGGTGTACCGCAGGGCAGTGTACTTGGCCCCATTCTGTATACCATATACCCAGCCGACATGGCTGTCGCTGAAGAGAAGGGCCTTTTAGCGGCTACGTATGCAGACGATACGGCATTTTTTACCTCTGAAATCTTTCCAGAGGAGGCCTCTGCGTCTCTCCAACGCCAGCTGGACATCCTTGATCCGTGGCTTCGAAGGTGGAACATGGCCGTCAAACACGAAAAAATCAGCCCAAACGACTTTTAAATGAGGAGAGGCGACTGTCCTGGAGTCAGTCTCGGAGGCACTCCAATTCCAGCAAGCCCTACACCCAAATATCTGGGTATGACCCTGGATAGAAGGCTCACCTGGAGAACCCACCTGCAGCGCAAACGGACGCAAATCGGGATCAAGCTGCGTCAGATCAACTGGCTCAGTAAAAGGAGGTCCAGGCTGAAGCTAAGAGTCAAGCTCCTTATATATCAGGCCATTGTAAAGCCAGTCTGGACCTGTGGTATCCAGCTATGGGGGACGGCGTGTCTAAGCAACCGAAGGATCATCCAGATCGCCCAAAACAAGGCCCTAAGAACTTTAACTGGAGCTCATCCGATCCACGACAATGCGACAATCCACGCCCAACTGAGAGTCCCATATGTGAGCGAAGAAGTTCAGCGATTCGCCAATAGGTACGTGGAAAGGCTGGACCGACATCCTAACCCTGAGGCCATCAATCTTCTGGACAACAGCTACACCACAAGGAGGCTGAAACGGACCCACCCGCTGGACCTCTGCCACTCGGGCGAACGGCACTGAGCTGCCGTTCGCACAATATTTAAAATTATAGTTTTAAATATTGTATAAAACTATAATTAACATAAAAAATAATATTAATACAGAATTCACAATCCTAAAAACCAAACATTTAAATTTAAAAGGCCTAGCCAAAAAATATTTTGAATTTAATTAAAAATACGTTTCTGCTTTCACTGCCATCCGCTAGATGGCTTCAAAATCAATCCCAACTGAACTAATTAACAAGAAAGGAGAGCTAATACCCTTGCAGTTAAAACCGGCTTATCCTTACGAGAATATCATAATTAAATTTTTTGAAAAAGAAAATCTAAAAAAAGACCCAAGCTTTTTTATTCAAAAATACCAATTGGTATTTTTACCAAATACCATTTCTGATCCGTAAGTTAGATGGCAGCTATGGGATATATCGTCGGCCGATCCTTGTGAAATTATAAGATGGCCAGACCCAAAACAAATAAAAATAAGTACTAGTAATTAATAGTTACTGACTCGGCCATAAACAATTTATTGAAATTCAGAACAATTTTTGGAATACAGCAGTTCCAGAAATATAAACTTTAACATCCCTCGAATTTGTTTTGTAGAACTCATAAGTACGTGTCTACGAGTACGAGGAGACTGCGCCTATTTGTGCCACTTGTTGTAAGGATTGCGTAGAACGGTTTGCATCTCGTTGGGGTAACACCAGTGTCTGGTCAGCTGCTCGATCCTCTGTGGAATCCTGCAGCCATCAAATCGGACGTGGCACACTGAAGATAGGGAACCACATTATGCAAACTATAGGGCTATAGATCCCTGGAACTTACAATTGGAGGCGCATTTCGCTGACAATTAAATTTGAGGATTAACTTGAGATCCGTCACACTTGTCCCCGCATGACGTGGTTGGAGACCCAGTTGGGTTCCTCACGAATCTCTTGAATGGTTTGGCGACGGGTTTCGTCGCTACGTGACCAGTACGCTTGTCCGGATTAAATACCGATCGGTTCTTGTGGGTCTGTTTGGGATGTTGGGTCTCCTCTTGGGCTTTTACTGTCACCATTTTGAAATAAAATTATAACTGACAAATACTAATTTAAAAACGGGAAAATTCCGACACAATATTTTTAATATTCAAAAAATATCTGACTCTCAATTTTATAGTCGACCTCACAGTTCCGAGATCAAACTTCGAATGACTAGAAATGGGAAAGCAGTTTGGGGCTACGATTTGACATTTGGGTTAAAGGCCTCAAGGCCTACTTCTCCTTTCGGATCACAGCGCGGTGGAGCTCCACATTAATACCTGTTAATACCTGTTGAAAAGAAGGTCATCAGTTCCCGGATGATAAAATCACGTACCAACATCGAAACCTACACAGGGTGGCTAAATAACGCCCTAGGCAATACTCAGCCGGACCTCAACACAGGATTTGATATTGACAATGCCGTGGTCAACCTCACTCAGGAGATGCACAATGCTGCCTTAGTCGCAACACCAAGGGCTCCATGCAATAACAAAATCCTTCAAAGGCACCTACATTTGTGGTCTCCAGAAGTAGCTCTACCGCTCAATGAAAAGCGACGGCTTAGAAGGATCTGGTTCCGAGCTAGGTATCCCAGCGACAAGACAGCTCTCAATCGTGCGACCAAAAGACTCACGAAGCTGCTCCAGAGGTTGCGGACTTGTGCTTTTGAAGAATACCTACGTCAGGTTGAGCCCGGCGACCCTGAGCACAACTTGTGGCAACTGACTAGTCACATCAAGCGTCCAAAGAAAAGGGTGGCTCAGGTTAGGAAACCCGACGGTGAGTGGTGCCGCTACGATGAGGAGAGGGCGGACGCATTTGCTGCTCATTTGGAAGACGCCTTCACTCCATTCAATAGATGCTCGGAGGTGGACCAAGCTGAGACTGAGAGGTTTCTGTCTCTACCCTGCACGGATTTCTGTCAATTGGAGCCAGTCTCAGAAGAGGAAGTTCAAGAGGAGGTCGCTGGCCTCAACACCAAAAAATCCCCGGGTGCGGATGGCCTTGAAGCACTTGCCGTTAAACTTCTCCCCCCATTAGGTATCCAAAGGCTTACGAGCATATTCAACGCGTGCTTGGAGATCGGCCACTTCCCCTCTGACTGGAAAAAGGCGGAGGTCATACTCATTCCGAAGCCAGGAAAAAGCTTGAAGCTGATCTTGCCTCATACAGGCCGATAAGCCTATTATCAGTACTATCCAAGTTACTTGAGAGAGTATTTCTGCGCAGATTTCAGACCGTATTAGACGAGGCTGGCTTGATTCCAGACCATCAATTTGGTTTCAGGCGTTGTCACGCCACCCCGGAGCAATGCCACAGGATTGTACAAAAGATTCTAAACAGCCTGGAGGAGAAGAAATATTGTTGCGCAGTTTTCCTTGACGTCAAGCAGGCATTTGACAGGGTCTGGCATCAAGGACTACTAATGAAAATAAAAAGGAGCGTACCCCATGAGCATTACGCCTTTCTCAAGTCATACCTGAATGACAGGTCATTTAGGGTTAGATGTGGAGACGCAAGGTCAGATTATAGGCCCATTAAGGCAGGTGTACCGCAGGGCAGTGTACTTGGCCCCATTCTGTATACCATATACCCAGCCGACATGGCTGTCGCTGAAGAGAAGGGCCTTTTAGCGGCTACGTATGCAGACGATACGGCATTTTTTACCTCTGAAATCTTTCCAGAGGAGGCCTCTGCGTCTCTCCAACGCCAGCTGGACATCCTTGATCCGTGGCTTCGAAGGTGGAACATGGCCGTCAAACACGAAAAAATCAGCCCAAACGACTTTTAAATGAGGAGAGGCGACTGTCCTGGAGTCAGTCTCGGAGGCACTCCAATTCCAGCAAGCCCTACACCCAAATATCTGGGTATGACCCTGGATAGAAGGCTCACCTGGAGAACCCACCTGCAGCGCAAACGGACGCAAATCGGGATCAAGCTGCGTCAGATCAACTGGCTCAGTAAAAGGAGGTCCAGGCTGAAGCTAAGAGTCAAGCTCCTTATATATCAGGCCATTGTAAAGCCAGTCTGGACCTGTGGTATCCAGCTATGGGGGACGGCGTGTCTAAGCAACCGAAGGATCATCCAGATCGCCCAAAACAAGGCCCTAAGAACTTTAACTGGAGCTCATCCGATCCACGACAATGCGACAATCCACGCCCAACTGAGAGTCCCATATGTGAGCGAAGAAGTTCAGCGATTCGCCAATAGGTACGTGGAAAGGCTGGACCGACATCCTAACCCTGAGGCCATCAATCTTCTGGACAACAGCTACACCACAAGGAGGCTGAAACGGACCCACCCGCTGGACCTCTGCCACTCGGGCGAACGGCACTGAGCTGCCGTTCGCACAATATTTAAAATTATAGTTTTAAATATTGTATAAAACTATAATTAACATAAAAAATAATATTAATACAGAATTCACAATCCTAAAAACCAAACATTTAAATTTAAAAGGCCTAGCCAAAAAATATTTTGAATTTAATTAAAAATACGTTTCTGCTTTCACTGCCATCCGCTAGATGGCTTCAAAATCAATCCCAACTGAACTAATTAACAAGAAAGGAGAGCTAATACCCTTGCAGTTAAAACCGGCTTATCCTTACGAGAATATCATAATTAAATTTTTTGAAAAAGAAAATCTAAAAAAAGACCCAAGCTTTTTTATTCAAAAATACCAATTGGTATTTTTACCAAATACCATTTCTGATCCGTAAGTTAGATGGCAGCTATGGGATATATCGTCGGCCGATCCTTGTGAAATTATAAGATGGCCAGACCCAAAACAAATAAAAATAAGTACTAGTAATTAATAGTTACTGACTCGGCCATAAACAATTTATTGAAATTCAGAACAATTTTTGGAATACAGCAGTTCCAGAAATATAAACTTTAACATCCCTCGAATTTGTTTTGTAGAACTCATAAGTACGTGTCTACGAGTACGAGGAGACTGCGCCTATTTGTGCCACTTGTTGTAAGGATTGCGTAGAACGGTTTGCATCTCGTTGGGGTAACACCAGTGTCTGGTCAGCTGCTCGATCCTCTGTGGAATCCTGCAGCCATCAAATCGGACGTGGCACACTGAAGATAGGGAACCACATTATGCAAGCTATAGGGCTATAGATCCCTGGAACTTACAATTGGAGGCGCATTTCGCTGACAATTAAATTTGAGGATTAACTTGAGATCCGTCACACTTGTCCCCGCATGATGTGGTTGGACCCCCAGTTGGGTTCCTCACGAATCTCTTGAATGGTTTGGCGACGGGTTTCGTAGCTACGTGACCAGTACGCTTGTCCGGATTAAATACCGATCGGTTCTTGTGGGTCTGTTTGGGATGTTGGGTCTCCTCTTGGGCTTTTACTGTCACCATTTTGAAATAAAATTATAACTGACAAATACTAATTTAAAAACGGGAAAATTCCGACACAATATTTTTAATATTCAAAAAATATCTGACTCTCAATTTTATAGTCGACCTCACAGTTCTGAGATCAAACTTAGAATGACTAGAAATGGGAAAGCAGTTTGGGGCTACGATTTGACATTTGGGTTTAAGGCCTCAAGGCCTACTTGGGAGAGAAATATTTATAGAAATTTGAAAATATTATTTGAGAGGAAAATATTTACCAAAATTAAATTCAAAATTTAAAAGAGGCAAGTCCTAAAATAAAATAAAACAAAACCCAAAACTGGAAAAGCAATTCCTAACCTGAAATATAAAAAACTTCAAAAAAATTAAGGTCCCAACACGAAATAAAAAATATTAACCCAACCTCAGTAGATATACCCTTGCTAAAACCGGTTATATATCGCAAAAGTAGGATATAGTTGGTCAATCCTTATGAGAATACCAGAATATAACCAATTTATTACAATAAAAATCTTAAACAAAAGCCCCAAGCTTCTATCTTGAAAAATACAAAAGTTGGTATTTTTACTAAACACCAAATACCATTTCCGATCGTTCAGTTATATGGCAGCTATAGTCGTAGGTCGGATCACCTGACCATAATTATAATACCCTCTGCAAGGGTATCAAAACAGTAATTTTTATAGTGTTTCTTGGCTTTTATTTATGATCTATTATAAACAGTTTGTTTTAATGCTCCATTGTTGGTGGTAAGTCAAGGTGGAGTCGGATGTGGTTCGGGAAGAGTAGGGTTGGGGTGTGGAAAAAAAAATGTTTCGACAAAATATGATCATTAAAGTCTACATTTTCTGCAGTTTGCTGCAGTCTTCGGGGCCACGGCGGAAATGCGGAAATGCGGAAATTGTCGCACAGCATGCCGCCGCCCCCCTTATCGCAATACGATGTGAATGTTATGTAACCACTAAGTTGATTGATGTGACGATATCCGGAGATATCCGGATTAACTTAATCGAATCCAAAAGAGGTGGGTGGTGCAGAGCTAGACAGTGTGGGCTTAGTGCAGCAGGATGGGAGGAAGGATGGATACGCTTGTTCTCGTGAAGGATGGAAAGTCTGGAATTCTTAGGACAGTTTGGAGCGCTTCTTGGCAATGGCATCCTCGACCGCACGTAGCTGCTTAAGAAGTTCCTCTCTGCGCGACTTCTTCCCGTCCTTCCCATCCTTATCTTTATTGTCCTTGTCGTGTTCTTTGTTATCCTTCTCCCGCTCCTTGTCCTTGTCTTTGTCTTTGCTGCCGCTGCTGATGTTGTTATGCTCCTTATCCTTGCTGTGGTTGTCCTTGCCATGATGATCCTTCTCCTTCTCGGAGTCGATTGAGTTGGGCGAGGCCAGCGCCGACACACCCACCATGTTCGACGTTTTCTTAATCTCAATGGAAATGGGCGACCGCTTCCTGGGTACTTCAGGTGCTGCCAAGGATTCAGGAATGTGAATAAAGTTTTTAAATCGAAAGTCAGTACCTGGTTTGGGGGACTTACGCTTCTTGATCATTTTACGCTCGTTCAGCGCCTTGTCGGTGGAGCGGATTCGCTTCTGGGGCGTCTGGGATCCCGACGAGCTGTCCGAGGAGGATGAGCCGGACTCTGATTCTGAGTACGAGGTGTCGGATGAATCTATTAAAATGGTTCATGATTTTAACACAGTGTTATATATTTTTACCCGATCTTGGAATTTAAAACTACATCTCTGGAATCCACTTTATTCTAATATTCCCTCCTGACATTAAGCATGACTACCTCTTGACTTCTTCTTGCTATCCTGCGTCTTGCTTGCTATCCTAGGTGGCACTAACCTGAGTCGGATGAACTGGAGCTGTGGCGGCGTCTTAGCTTGTCCAGCTTCTTCTGTGACGGCGATGAGAGCTTCTTCCGTTTGGACGCGGGACTGTGACCGCCACTGTGGCGCTTGTGCTCCATGGCAGCACGCTTGTACGACGGCGAGGGGCTACCCTCTGGAACAGTACACGGTATGAGCAACCACTACTAGTACTAATATCCCCCTCCCCCAAGACTCACTTGATGTGTGACGGCGTCGAACTGTCTGACTGGACGAGCGCCTATGGCCCGAATGGCGTCGCGAGGTGGAGCCGGAGGCACCTGCTGCCTTGTGGGAACTACCACCATAGCGTCGCTTGTGCTCCGAGGGACTGCTGGATCGCGATGTGCTGTCGGAGGAATCGCTCTGGGAGCTGTTCGAGGTGGAGTACGACGAGTTGGTGCTGTAGCTGCGACGCTCCCTGCGTCGACGGTCATCCCGCTCGTATGAGCCCCGGCCCATGGACTTGGAACGCATCCAAGGATCGCTCCACTCGTCGCCACGTCCGGCAGCCTCCACGCGCTGAACAATCACCTCGCGCGCTGGCCGCAATCGGCGGTCGTCCTCGTAGTGCGGCATCCGATGCGGCGGCAGTTCCCGATAACGCGCCATCCTTCCATAGGCATCCACATCTTCGTACGGCGGGTGCATGTACTGGCTGCGTCCATACCGATCGGCCATCGGACCATATACGGAGTATTGCATAGGAAGGAGGGCACGGGGATTGCTATGACCTAGGCTGGCGTGAGGATGCATCGACATGGCCATACTGTGGGGATTCATAGGCGGCTCCACGCCTCGAGACGGCGGCGGCGGTGAGCTGGCCCCGCCACGCTCCTTGAGGTAGAACGGATCCTTCTCGAGCTCATCCGGCGACAGGGTGAGGTTCATCTTCTTGTCCTCAAAGTCCATGTCTTGTTCTTTGCGTTTGTTGGCCTTGCGCATCATCTCCTTGGCAGTGCGCAGACCGCGCTCCCAGGCATTCTCCAAAACGACAGGACCTTGCTCCGGCAGCATACCACTACGGGGGTCGTGCCCGTGGCTGGCGTAGGCACTCGATGGGTGGTGCATGGCTGAGCGATGGTGTAGAGCCGGTCGCTCGTTCCTATAGTCGTGGTAGTCCGCCACCGCTGCAGCATGGGCGGCACTGTAGGCGCTAGCCGCTGAACGCACGGCGGCAGCAGCAGCTGCTGCGGATGTAGACGACCCTCCGGCCGAGGTTCCACTGGCTGCGCCACCCTGCATCGGCACGGAACGCACCAGACTCTCGAACATCGTATAGTTGCCCTTGTCGGTGACGCCTGGGTGCAGGAAACGACAGCTCATGCCCCATGTGCACTGGCCGCGGGTGTAGAACCGGCAGACTGGCTTGGGCTCAGTCTCTTCGGGCCGTTTCTCGTCTTCGTCCGACACCTCGCCCTCCTCCAGCTCTTCCTCGTCCTTCTTCTTCTTGGCCAGGTCTTTCTCCTTATCCTTGCTGGTATCTTCGCCTTCCTCCAGGCTGCCATTTCCAGCAGACACGCTCTGGCCGTCCTTGCTTTTCTCCTCGCCCTCTTCGGCATCGACCTCGCCTTCGTCGTCGTCATCGTCGTCCTTCGCCGACTTCGGCGTGCCCTTGGCCTGGTTTGATTCATTGGCTTTCGTCTCGTCTTTCAACTGATCTGTGGCCTCTTTCGGTATCGGTTCCGCGCACTCGCCCTCCTCTGCTTCGAAGTCGAGAGCGTCGTCGTCATGCGTCTTCACCAAGTCCTCTTCCAAGCCGCCTCCAGTTCGTCCGTTTGGCGGCCCATCTTCCGGCTGAAACAAAACGAAAGTCAGAACAGAACCATGCTTTGGTTTGGTTAACATTTCACTCACTTTGGACTCCTTGGCGATAGCTGTTGGTACCTTCTCATGTTGCCCGCCACTAGCCGCAGCCTTGCCGTTCAGCTTGGCCTCCTTTTCCTCGTGCCCTGGCAGTGAGTCATTGGATATGGCTCCGTCCTCGTCCTCTTCGACTGGATGCGGCGTTGGGTTCTTCGACGAAGCGCGCTTCTCCGTCTCCGCCTCGATGTCGCTGACATCGCTGAGATCCTCGTGGCTGATGTTGAGATCCACGGCAGCCTGGTTGTACAGCTGCTGATCCCCTGGGCTATTGCTACGGCTGCGCACCGAAGAAAGAAATGAGCTAGGCTGCGATTTGGCGCTTGGCGAAGGAACAGGATTATCCTCTGAGATGGCAGCCTCCGGCTCAGGCTGCTCCTGGTGCTGCTGCTTTTGCTGCGGCGGCTGCGACGGCTCTTGGTCGGGTTCGTCCTCGCTGGAGGAGCCGCTGGATGAGCTGCTGCCACTGCCGCTGCCGCTGCTGCTGGATGAGCTCTTCTTCATGTTCTTCGCCGATATGGCGCTGCGGCTTGAACTCGAGCTGGAGTTCGAGGAACTGGAGCTGGTGGAGGCGGAGCGCACCGACCGGGCCACGGCGACGGGAGGGCGCGAATCCGCTGCCGCATCGTGTGAGGCGGCATCCTTGTTGTTGGCGGGCGAATTGGAGCGCGACTCCGAGGAGTTGGACGGAGAGCTGCCACGAGAATCGTCCGACTCCATGTCTAAGACCATAGGACCTCCACCGGCTTCCTCTTTGGTCGCGTGTCTGCAGGAGATTACGGAGCAAACAGTATGAAAGATTAGCGTTTACAGCACTGAACAGAAGTCGTTATAAAACTGCAAGACAAACACCCCGGACAAACATCCTGTAGGCGATTAATACCCAGAATCTCGATGGGATGGGTGTAACCGAGATAAACAGAGCTGGTGTGGTGTGGAGCAGGTCGAACATTTGTTGGGGGTGGTGCGGGCAAGGATACAGATTCGGGACGGATGGAAGTTCTTGGGGGGGAGCTGGCAATCGACAAGACTGCAGAACTGAGTTTATGAATTAGTTTGGGGCTTTTTACAGCTGGTTATACCAGGGTAAAGAGGACGGGGGAAACATAAGAGACAGTTGCATGGGCAAGGTCAAGGACCCGGGCTGCGCCCCAACAAACGCCGATGGGCTTCCCAGTGCTCCGATATCACTACCAATCGGTATTAGTACATTCATTATTCTTATTATGGCAATGAGTGGTGGTGGGGGTAGGGGGGAAAAGAAAAGATTTGATCGATCAATTTTTTCATTTTCTGGTTGACTTTTTATGGGGTTCTTACCTTCATTTTTATTTTTAATAAGCTTTTACTTTTTTTACTTTATTTATTATGTTCTGTGTGCTACGGTTACTTTTATTCTTTTCTGTATTTTTACGCGCGGGAGAGAGAGAAAGCGAGGGAGAGAGTAAGTGAGGGAGAGTTAAGGTCGCAGTGACCACCAACAAGAACAAACACGAATTGGAATTGCAAGTACGGGAGGACTTGTCAAAACTGGGCAGATCCGAGACCATGCACCACTTCCCGCTCTCGCTTTTCCTCTGGCAACTAAGGTACACACACAGGTAGGACACGAACACACAGACACAGAAACACGGGAGAGAGTTATTGTTCTTTCATTTCTTTTTTTCTTCTTTTTTTTTTGTCTTATTTTACAACTTTTTTTTTGCGGACTTTTGCGCACTTTTCGCGACCGACTAGTTGATTTAAGAACTTGAAGCACTTTTCACTTTGGGTGACTTTTACTTTTTACATTTTAGTTCGTTTATTTCGTTTTGGAGGGGAATAGAATAGAATACTTGAAAATATCAATTTGTTGTTGTCTGTTTTTTTTTTTGCAATATGCAGATTTTGTCATTGCCGCTTACCTATGGCTGAGTGGGTCCCTGGTGCGAGTAGTTGCAAGGATATCAGACTGTTGGAATAAGGAAAGAGCTCCTGTAGAAGCCGCTACCGCTTCGATGATGCTTCTGCCGCCGCTGCCGCGCCGCTATCGGTGTCGCTGTCAATGTCGCCGTCTGTGCCACTGCTGCTCTCGCTTTTTGCCGTGCGAATTAATGCTTTTTCCCAGTCGTTTGCTTCCTTTTTTTTTCTTGGGGTTTCCTTTTTCCGTTCCTGTGAGAACGGGCGTTGGGCCTTTTACCTGCTTGGATGATCAAGTTATAATTTCGTTTTTTTTTTCGATTTATGTCTGGCGTTCGGAAAAACGCTATATCCGCTCGATGTAATGTGACCAGTGATGAGACACCCATGGAAATATCGTGGCTTGCAACGTTTTCTAGTACTTTTTCTCCGTTCACTATCGTTTAAAAATATCGGTTAGGTTGAAACGACGGGGTACGGAACAATAACTTTTTAAATTATATTATTATTTAAGAAAATAAAGTTAAATTGGGAGAAACAATCTTTATTTTTATTCTTCTTAGATTATATTTTATCAGGGCTAAGTATTGAAAGTTATTTTTAGAAAATCAAAAACATAAATCAATACTTTTCATACTTAAAAAATACAAATTTAAATAATTGCGCTTGTTAAATATTGTTGTTTTTACTTCAGTAACAAATATATAAAAGGCCAAAGAATCGGGGGTACAAGATACTAATTTTAATATATATAAAATAAAAACTGAAGAGGTGCCAAGTTTAAAGTCACCAAAAACGGTTATGAATACATGTAGTAATAGATCCATACTTTCTCTAAATAAAAAATATAATTAATTAATTAAAAATATAATTTGTCTAACTGGGCTCTCGACACTGTGTTTTTTGTGCTTTTAGGAGCAGATCTTTTTAGATCTTTAGGATCTTTACAAAAAAATTTTGTGAGATCGACTGCTTTCCGGGAAAATGACAAGGATAAACATATGTACCTATATTCCCAGCTATACGAAACCCTCCATATTATCAAAAAATTAGAGAAAAGAAGTTTAATTGCTGGTTTTGCATTTGCTAGGCCTATGTACATGGTCAACAATTTTATTTTGGGTCTCTGAATACAATTTTGGGCTTTTCAATTCACAAACAAATTCGAAAATAGCGATAAGGATGGGTCATAGGGCTGCAGGGATATGAAACTAATTATTTACACACTCGCCTCGCGTAGAAAACTGTACAGCATTGCTTTGAATTTTGGGGAACGGGGAAGGATTCCTACAATACAAACACTATAATACACTACAAAAGACTTACTTTTAACCCAACAGGCACAACTCAAAACACTTGGTTTTCGAAGCTTTCGAATATTTCATATGAAAAATCATTCATGTCAATATATTTAGTGTCGTCTTGTTTCTTTTTTTTTTGCAAAGAAAAATATACAATCTTAGATAACTATTTTTCAATGCAATTGGAATTAATTTACCTTTTAGAATATAATACATAGCAACTCAAAAAGTTCCAATATCATTATTTCATTGTGTCTTTGTAAATTCCGAATTGCGCCTCTTCAGTTAAAAATATAAGCTATATATTTACACAGCTAGGGGGACGAAGAGAGACAGGGGGTCGTGGCTGATGGGGGGAGTTGTCAGGGATTGGGCGGTGGTGGTCAGGGTTTGAATACAACTGCTGCTGACCCGCTTATGGGATTGATATACAGATTCGCTAACTACAAACTAGACAAAGAGCAGCCGCGTGGCCGTTCCGCTGGGCATCCCGCTTCCGTTCGCCAGCAGGCTGTTTCCCGCCGACTTTTGCTGCAGGCCGTTGGTTAGCTTCCCGTTCACGGATCCCCTATAATAGGGATCACGATTATGATGCTGCTCCAGCGGGGCGTACTTCACATGGCTGGTTTGCGACAGCGGCAGCGTCGGCGGTTCTCTGCCCTTGGTGATCTGCTTGGCACGATTATAGCAGAGTACGCCAACGATGGCCAGCGTCATGCCCAAACAGTTAACCCATGTCACTGGGTTGCCCAGGATCAGCAGGGACACGGCGATAACGAAGATACGTTTTGAGGCGCTGGCAACCGCATAGGTGAGCGGGGTGACCAGGGAGAGCACACTGAAGGCGATAATGTTCTGCAGCCAGTTGAGGACTCCATCGGCGAAGAGCAAGGCAATTACCCGGTAATCTAGGTTTTTCTTAAAAAAATAAAAGAAAAGAACATTTTTATTAGGATTAATAGCAGTCGTTTCAGGAACGCGGTACTGTATCTGTAAAAAGTATCTCAAAACTACACCAAAACTTAACCCTACAATGCAAATACAAGTGTTTTTCATGCGACTAAGCCAACAAGTCTCTAACATGCGTAACAGATGACTCTTTTTCGTTAACGTGGAATTTGGCAAAACATTGGAACAAACCCGCCAATACTCTGCCTTCATCGGTTAAGGTTCTAAAGAGTTCTACTTAATTTCCTATCAAGTTTTTCTTTATCAAAATTAGAGAAAATGTTCTCAAGATAAGATTGGTCTGCTGAGATCCCAACTTACGATGGCGGTGTGTCGGAAAACAGCGAAGCTGTCCATGTACAGCCAGAGTGGCAGGAAAATAAACAGCGACAGCTTTCCGAGAAGGTGCAGCAGCCGCAGATGGTGGATGTTGGTGTCCTTGAGTACCTGAAGTAATAAAAAGATGTACTCATAGCTTTTCAAGGTGACCTGCCATGCCACTTACCTTCTTAGAGAAGATGTTCTGCATGGAGAAGCCCATCGTGGAGATTAGGGCGCTGATCAGGCCCATCATGTCGAAGGAGATCTCCGTTACGGTGGCAATGCCCACGCCCGTAATGATGGGCAGCAGGCTCAGGTACACGAGCGTTGGTTGCTTCTCCCCAAAGAAGAGACGGGTCAGGATGACGGTGAACAGTGGCATGGTGGCCTTGACTAAAAGAATCCAATAGAATTCAATACAAAATGTTAATTACTTCACATAAAATATATCTTAAATAATAAATCATAAAGGGTATCCCACTATCGAACCGACGCCGCACTGCTGACGTGTTGAGGTAGGAACATTTGGCGGGGAAACTCCCATCACGACTCACCCGTGTGCGCGTAGGAAACTGGTACCTTCCACAGTGAGATGTGCGATGTGACCGAGGCCAGCAGCTTGCCCACGGCCAGAGGTACGATTAGACGCCAATAGTAGGAGCGGGGGATCTCCTGATACTTTCGTATGCGCCACAAATTAAAGAACGGCCCACTGTAGAGCGTAATGCTGCACAGTTGGACCAATGTCACGGTCATTGGGAAGGGAAACTCGTTGAGGACCATCTTTCCGATTACATTGTTGCTGGAGGAGATCACGTACCAAAAAAGGCACATCATCAACACCACAGCCACATGCCGTGTACCAGTTCGTTTTCCACCCAGCATTTTATTCCCTTTCCTTTCCTCGCTCTGGAATTCCCGGAATGCAGTCCGTTCCCTTCGATGTCCGGCTGCGGATTTCCGTGCGCCCTAGGTCTGGTGGCGGATGGGAGGTGTGTTTACCCGTTTGATGGGTCTGCTAGCTGCTGCTTATCACACGGAAACTATTGCATTGCGCTTGGTTTTAAATAAAAACCCTTGTCTGTTTGTTTTCTACGTGTACCTAGTGTGACCACATACTCGGCAGCTCGAGATGACCTACATGGGCAGGGAAAGTCCCTATCGATGTTTAGGGAATTATCGTTAAGGTTTTTATTAAATATTTTGGTAAATATTTAACCTCTATAGGAAAAGCTATTTTTAAATGGGCTTCAGATATATTACTTAAACATTTTTTGCCTTTGGTGGAAATTTTTGAATTGCGTATTCAAAAGTCTCATCTCTAATATGAATTGAAGCACAATAACGGTTTTTCTGTCCCGATAATTCGAAACTATTTTGACTTTTCTAGCTTTGATAATGAAATGCTCATGATTTTATACAAATATATACATTAAAAAAATTAAAAAAAAAGGCAGTATTTAATATTGACAATCTGTTTTATTCTGACATTCAGTGCTGCGGATAAAAGCTGAGACGACTGTGCGACTGTTACCTACAATTTAAAGATGCCCTTCAAGGATCTTTCAAGGATTAGTACTTAATGAGGTTGCTGACGGGGAACGAGCGCCTTAAGCTCATGCACTTCTCGCGGTCGATGAACAGGGCATTCACCTTGTTGCGCAGATCCACCTCCAGACTGCAGCGAGTCTTCAGAAGACCCTGGTGAGAGGCCTCCGCCTCCTGGAGCTTGTGATGGAGCGACTCCACGGCACCTTGGATATCGAAAACCTCCTGTACCAGGCGCTCCTGGGCATAGTCCTTGCACAACTCGATGCCCTCTCTGTGGGAGCGAGCCTCAAGACGGGTCTGGGCCACTTTCAAAGGTCCCGACTTATCCTGGATGGCCTTCTGCAGCAGGAACAGATGCTTCTCCATGTCAAACAGCTCCTGTTGCACCTTCTGCAGATGCAGCTGCACCCGATTCTTGGCCTCTGCCATTTCCTGGGAGCGTCGGTCGAATGCGTTGTTTGTATTGCTCCAGAAGTCCCACACTGTGGTGGCCACAGCGTTGACCACGCTTTGGGAATCGCTCCGAAGCTGCGACAGCTTTGCCCGCTCCGCCTGGGAGCTGTGGATTAAAGGATTAAACTAATACCTTAAGTATATCGAGCGAATGGGAGCTACTCACCGCCTAACGTGTTCGCTGCTGGCCTGAGCCCAGGATTCCTGGGTGCTCACAGACGGATCAAACTTTTCGATACCGCCATAGTAGGTGATGCCACGACTATGGTTATTCAGCTGGTGACACATCGAGTCTATGCCCAGAGACGACTCCTTATGGGACACGTCGTCCTCGAGCAGATGCTGAGCACCGCGACAGTCCAGGGCCTGTTTGGCAATCTTTTCGTGAAGTCCGCCCAACTTGTCCCGAGAATTGCGCAGATTGTTGATCTCCACGAGCAGCGCCTTCTCGACGATGTCGTGCACCTTCTCAGTGCCCTGACGCGACTCCCGATGGAACAGGCACTCCTGGGCAATGTGCAGGGGGATCTCGAGGTCGAGCAAGGCCTTGCCGCACTGCCGCTGCAGTTCATTGATGTCCGACATCTCAGCAATGAGCTTCTCCAGCTCGGCGTTTAGTTCGTTTCGCCAAAATGTCAGATCGGTGATGCGTTCACCAAGCCGTCTGCCTGCGTCCCGTTGACCAGAGGTGGCCTTCTCGTCCGTTTCACGCATTAGACGCACTGCATCATTGCGCATGCGTTCCGAAAGGTTGCTAAAAGGTTTCCAGTGAAACGTAAGTTACATATTTGCTTCAAAATAGCTCTTAATGTCTTATATTTTAGGAAGAAGCCTTCAAAAGGACTCTAGGAATCTGGAGGATCACTTACCGGTTCGTGTTGGATTCTGAATACTTGGTCATGTTGTTGTTGTACCATTCGTTGCTGGTGTATCTGGTATAGAGAGCAGCTCGGGCGGCGTGCTGGGGATTGCGATCAAATCCGGTGACCAGATTCGGAAAGATCATACCGTCGGTCTTCATGCCCTTGGGCAGGAAGCACTGCTTAGTCAGCTGGTTGGTGACTGGCTGCTCCGGCAGATGCTTAACCTGGATCAGTTCATAGGCCATGGCCGGACGCCAAGGATGCTTCGTTGTCGTCTCGTAGGCGGCGCCCACCCGGGGCGGAATCGATGGCCCGGTGACGGGTTCCATGCACGGTGGAGCGCCCGCCTGGCTCCATGGCTGCAATTGCGAATACATGACTGTGGTTTGTGGTATTCCAGATCCCCCGGATCCACCACCTGCCCCATGTTGTGCCATCTCGGAAAGATATCGGATATCGGAGAGCGAAAACGCAAAAGTTTAACTGGTTAACTGGAAATTTTTTCCACTTGAAATTTGGATTATTTGGAATTTAAATAATTTAATATTTTTTACGCAGAGATGCGAGCTCGTCAACGGAGCAGATTCAACTGAGATCCGAAAGGCAGGGCAGGTGACAGGTTACCCAGAATACCAGAGCAAGGCCTACTTGATGGGGTTTCTTTGGAGTGCCAAGATGATTCTGATTATATGGATATGTTTGAAATAATAATAATAAAAAATAAGAATAATTCCTTGGAATTTCGTCCAAGGCTTTTTTAGTTTAAAAATATGTTTAGAATCCTGGTGAAAAGATTTCTTTCCAGGACCTTAATCTTGGATAATAAATAAGGAATGTGTATATGAAAAGAATGATTATAGATTAATGATATGTGGCTGGTACATAGGACTCCATTAGGTTGCGATGGTCCTTGCGCTCGTTGTACTCGTTCATGTCTGCCGTGGGCCACTTGTCCAGCAGATTGTCCTTGACCAGGCGATGATCGAAGATGCGGTTCTCGAGATATGAGTGCTTGTGAAACTTGAGGACCTCCTGCCCCTTGAGCGGTGCCATGGTGGTGGTATCGATGGACTGAGGATTCGGATTCGGTTTCGACGATGCACTCACTATCGGCACACTTGAACGGAGGAGTAGATTCTTGAGGGTTTCGGGCGCCTTCTGCTGCGGATTCGGATAGCGTTGGCTCAGAAAGTGATCTTCGTTGGCCCAGCAGAGCATTGGTTCTGACACACAGCTATTGGATGCGTCCAAGGTATCCTCCTCCTCCTCGCTTTGGTCGTCGTCGTCTGTTCGGCTACCTGGCTCCGGGTAGAGTGATGGAATGCCAATGGAATACCAGGCAATGTTTTAATTCGAAATTATTGATTAAACTTGGTATCCTGGCAGCGGAATCGGTTGGCATTGGTGTTCTGCGATGTTTTGTGGAATCAATGGCAATGACACGGGTTTATTGACCCACTTGCCCGCCCGCCGATTGGGGTCAAAGTGGGTTAAAGTCCCGAATCGTAAATGTATTCACGAATTATTGACCTTGCTCAGGGAGAAACTAATTATGGATCCCCAGGAATGTTTAATGCTTAAAGCCGTAGATTTATTTTAACAAACACTATGTATACGGGGCTACAGGGTCCATTCTACTAAATAGTTAGCAACGCAAGAAAAACTAGCAACATTAAACTAAGGTCCAGGCTTTAGTTGGTACCGCCTCCCGCTGGCGCCGCCGAATCCTTTGCCTTGAGTGCCTTGAGGTTTCGCTCGAAGCGCTCAAACTCGCTGTCCGCCATCTTGTCCACCTCGTCGAAGACCTGCTCCACGGACTCCACCTCTGGGATGTAGAACTGCAGCATGTTCTGGACACCATTCTTGAGCGTGACGATGGAGCTGGGACAGCTGGAGCAAGAGCCCTGCATCTTTAGCTTGACAATGCCGTTTTCGTAGCCCATGAAGACGATGTCGCCGCCGTCCTCTTGGACAGTGGGTCGGATGCGCGTATCGAGTAGCTCCTTGATCATCATCACCGTCTCGTCGTCATCCTCGAGGATCTCGGTGTCAGCATTGGGTGTGGACTCGTGCAGAATGGGCAAGCCGCTGGCAAAGAAGTCCATAATAACGGCGAAAACTTCCGGCTTGATCAGACTCCACTCCGCGCCCTCCTCCTTCGAGATGGTAATGAAATCGGCCCCAAAGAATACAGCACGCACGCCTTCCACCCGGAAAAGGAGCTTGGCTGGACAAGAGAAGGTTCTGTCATGCTTGCTCTATCACAGGATGCAGAAACTTACCAAGAGGACTGCCATGTGCGGTAGTGCCGCTGGGAAAGTCGTGGGTATTGCCCTTTCCAAGAACCTCCACGCCGGGCAGGAACTTCAGACTCTCCGGGTTGGGAGTGTCCTGCGTCTGAATAAACATGTTACGTGCTCCGCTCAGTTGTATTTGTCTCTGCTGGGTCTGCAGGAGTCCATGCTTGAACTCCAATCCATAACCGGGTTTCAAGTTTACCGGCTGGGCTGTGGATGCAATGCCTCCAAAATTCCGGGACCTGTAGGAAGGTATAATCGTGGTGATTAAGGGAATTAATCGATCCTGGGAGTTCTTACAGTTGACGGGCGGCGAAGCGAGTGGACCGGAAGGTGTTTAGTGCCGTGTTTGTTAATAATTTCGACATTCTTCTATATTTTTAATCAGAATCTAACCGTAAAGTCAGCTGTCAGAGCCAGCTGTTATGTGACAATCGGTGTGTTATACAGACTATCGATATCGACTATCGATATATATTTATGCGTGTATAACACATTCAAAATGCAATCCAATCAATAAAAAAAACGCTTTTCTATTTCAAATAATTTTATTAGTCTTCAGTATAATCTCTATCCCTTTCGAAACGGCTGCTATAATTGGGAAAATAATAATAGATTATATGTATATATAAATGTGTATGATTTAAAAAATTTAAAAAAAAATTATTTGAACTATTTTAAAAAATGCTATTTCACATGCATTTAACAAATAAATGTTTCAAATAATCTACGCCGCGTAAAATGAACATGAGACTATGCTAAAGTTAAAAAATATGACCATAAAGGCGACCTTTCACAACAACATTAAATATCTCTAGGTCCGTTTATGACGGTTTATTTCTAAGCGTGCGTATTATAGCGCCTATGACCATAGGCCGTTAAGAAGGGTATAGTTGCTAGCAGAGTTGTTAATCCTTGTTCCTTGGGTTCTTTAAGCGGTGTTCTCGTAGGTGAAGTTGGTTCCAAACAATGTATTGCACACATTAACGGCCACATTGCGGCGAGCAATCTTCTTCGAACGGCCGCTAGCGGTGAACTCCTGATCATCAACCACTATGCCCAAGTGCTGGACAACATTTGGCTTCTCGCCAGAGGTTCCGTAGTCCACATAGGTAATACCAGGACGCATCTGTTAGAAATTGAAACTTTTAGCTTTCTTTTTGAGTGTTAAAGGACTTACTAGGACTTACAATGCACAAAATAGTTGCCGGATGCATAGTCTGCCAGTTGGGCGGCAAATCGCTGCGAATTGGCGGCTTCTTTGGCTCTTTGGGAGCAGCTGGCGCGGCTGGAGCAGCATCCCCGCCACCAGAAGCATTCGGGTTTTGGGCCGAGTTGGGGTGCATCTCAGGAACTACAAAACCCTCGCGCTCCCACTCAGCAAACAGTTTGTAGATGGCAAACGAGGCCAGATTAAGCATGGGTAGATCATCCTCCGGCGACTCCGCCTCGTCCTCGTTAGTATCCATTGCCTCGTCGCCGTTGTCTGACTCGTTCGGCTGAGAGCGAGGGGGTTTCGGAGTCATTTTGGCAATAATAAAATCACGCCAAGCCTTCTCGCAAGCAGCGTTCTTGGCGGACATCTTGGAGAGTCCCTTGCCCTCGTACTGGTTAGAGTTTACTGTCACTATGGCAGTGAATCCCCCATCGGCATTGCTGTCAATGGTGAAATCACTGATAGTCACGCCCTTGACTTCATTGAGGGCCATTAGAGCGTTCTTGGGAAGCATCGACTTGCGAAGCTGACGGTTCTGGCGCTGCTTCTTATCCCGAGTGCGCTCTGTAATTAAAAGAAATTAAATATTGATCGGGATTCCGACCTTGCTATAGTTTTCTAGACCTACCCGATGACTTTTTGCGCTTCTGGAAGATCTTCTTGAATGGAATCTTGCCTCCAGATACATTCTCCTCACTCAAATCAATAGTCACATCCCGGTCGGTGTCGGTTTCTTGAGATGAATCCTGCATCGGCTCCGGCTCCGCCTCCACATCGAGGGGCTCTATCTTTACCAGTATTGGCATGGGCAGCTTGGCCGCAATAGCGGCTCCATCGGGCTTCTTCTGTGGCTGCTGCTGAACGGGAGCAGGAGCTGCAACCGGTGCCGGTGCCGGCTGGGGAGCGGCTTGTGGCTGATTCTGGACCACATTAGCGGCCTGCAATGGAGGCTGGATCAACGGCTGGGCGTTGGCATTCGGATTCTGTTTTTGCAAAATTATTTAGTTAGTGGAATGGGTGGGAACCCCAGAAGGGGGCTGTGCGTGTTTAATATATGGTATGGAATCCATATTACGGATATATATTTAAAAAAAAAATGTTGTGGCTTTGCCAACGGAACCCATCGAGTTTCATCATAAACGGAAGCGTCAGGGGCTGTCAGGCTGTCTGGTTGGCTGGTTAATCTACTAAAAACCATAGTTCAGGAACTAGCCATGGCCATTCCTGCGACCCGAGTGCACCGAACCGTAGCTAAGAGCCAGCGGAGTCCGAACCACGTGCCCAGCAACGGTGGATCAGTCGCCCCCGGCCGAGAACCGCGAGATCCGACAGACCAGTCACTCCTCGCCAGCGACGCGGAGCACCGGTGGGATCTTTGGGTCCTTGGCCTGTGTCTATAGCCGGCTTCTCGGTTCGGAGACACTTTCGGTGAAGAGAATGGGCATTGCTATCTGACGCAAAACTAATAATTTTAGTTACAATTTCAAGTGAATGCATTTTCAGTAGCCATTAAAGTTGGGGAAAATCGCAAGTCCAGCTATAAACGAATAATAATTCGTGTGCTGGCCATTTTTGGGTTGTTCGATAAGGCGTTCATAGGATTAAATGAGATAGTTTCTGTGTATGCATTGATGGCGAAATGGGGTTGACGATGGGTTGAAAGTGATAAGGGTGGGGGTGGGGTATGCTGCCTGCCGGGTGTCGGACAACGGTCTGCACTTTCGATTAACCCGCTTATAGTGGCTACTGCAAATGAATTCACAATTGGGCTGAATACACACATTATCATTTTTGTGCGCTGCAAATTATAGAAACGGAAACAATCTTCGTTATTACACGAATCAAATATAAACAAATTAGTAAAACAAAATGCTTTTCTTTGCACCTTGGGTGTCTAGAACACACACACACACTCATTCACGCGCGTATACATTTTCCCAAATGTGCAAAAAACAATCAATTTGTGGTTTATTCTTTTGTCTGAAATTATTCATTTAAAAAAATGGAATTTGGACTTACATAAACGCCACCGGAAACGAATTGCTTGTTTCCAGCGTTATTTGGGCGACGGGTACGCTTCATTTTTTTTTTCTTTGTTCCTTTCTAACTTTCTTCTGAAAAGCTCTGACTTTTTTTGTTCCTTTCTGATTTTGTTCTGAAGCGCTCTGAGTTTTTTCAGTAAATGATTAATGGTGAGGAATAGAGATTCGAGTAGATGTATTTATATCGATATATTAAGATTTCTCCCTATTTTTTACCAAAATATCGTATATATCTTGTAGTACTTTCTGTTTGGTCATACTTGTACTTTTGTTTGCTGATCAAAGACTTCGATCCTTCTACTGGCTTATGGGTAGGAGATCGAAGCTGAGAACTTCCACTAAACTCCTCATTTACAAGGCAATAATACGCCCAATCTGGACTTACGGCATACAGCTCTGGGGCACTGCGAGCAAGACGAATGTCCGAACTATACAAGCTTTCGAAAATAGAGCCCTTCGAATCGCCACTGGGGCCCACGTCTATCATGACAATCGCACCCTCCACGAGGTTCTCAATTTCCCTTGGGTCAAGGACGAGATACAAAGAAGCAGCGCCCGTTACATGCAGAGGCTTCATAATCACCCGAACCGCCCAGAAGACTAAAAAGGACACACCCGCTGGACCTCCCCTTACTACTCTAATTTATTTCTACCATATTAATATTTAAAATTATCTATAAGTGATTATCTATAAGTCCCTAAAGGGCAGTTTTAAATAAACGTTACCCTGCTATTACAAAAAAAAAAAAAATACTAGGGCCGACATGTATCAATATATCGATATTTTGTGGATTGTGGAATATGTCCTTCCTATCGATTGTTCCTATCGTTTAGTTCTATTGATGTCCCATTTTCCAACACTGTTTTCGATAGCGGTTATCTGACCATCACTAAATGTAGCCAGTGCCGTTTTCTTGCAGTTTTTTATTAAAAAGTTATTAACGCAGATTTCCCGTAAGAACCGATTTTCCACAAAAAGGTAGGACTTGGCAGGATTGTTTAAAATCCAAAAAATCTTGGGCGGGTAATTGCGCTGGATGTTGCAAAGGTGCAGCTATAATTCGCATTAATAACCGGCGACAATTTTTTTACGACCATATTACAAACTTTTCAACTTGGTACAAGTGTTGTTCGATATAAGGAAATTTCTCGGTATTTAAATGTCATTTCCAATTAAAAGGTCAATTGGAAGCCCAATTGTTGGGTCTTTGGCAATAAAGTAGAGGATTTTTTAAATAAATAACCGTTTTAAGTAAATAACTACATCTCTGACGTGTACATTGGGTCTGACTTTGGGTTTGAGGTAGCCTGCAGTATTGACAGCAATTAGTTATTATATATTAATTAATCTTATAAAATATTGAATCTCTTTTAGGTCACAAACAAGGACCAGTCAAAATGCGTTGTGTCCTTGGCGTTTTGGCCACCCTTTGCGCCTTGTTTTTAATCCTCAGCGATGCTGTTGATCCTTCAAATTTCAAGACCTGTGACCAGAGTAGCTTCTGTCGGTAAGTTTTTTTTAAATTTAAAGCCATTTATTTTCACAACTAACCAGTTAAAATTATTTATTAGTCGCTCTCGAAAGGTCCAGAGTTCTGGTAGCAAGTACGCCCTTATTCCAGGCACTTTGAACACATACGCCGATTCGCTGACTGCTGATTTAGTTAACAAGGAGAACCACCACCAGTTCGCCTTCAAGCTGGAGGCTCTTGTAGGCAGCTCGTTCCGACTCCAGATCGACGAGAAGCAGCCACTTAAGCCCAGATATCGCGTGGAGCACGCTCTGAAGGGACAACCCCAGACAGGACGCATTCGTGTCCAGCGGGAGACTGACGGCGAGATCGTAATCACATCGGAGGGCAACAAGGCCGTCATCCATGGTGACCCCTTCCGCGTCGATTTCTATGAGAATGATGTTTTGGTCGTATCGGTCAATGCCAAAAACTGGCTGTATTTCGAACACTTGCGCCAGAAGTCCCAAGAGCCGCCAGCCGCGCAGGCGGAGCATGAGAATCAGCAGGAGCAGGACGCTGCTGTTGAGACCCCCAAGGCGGCCGATGCCATCGATGACCCTGGTGCATGGGAGGAGAACTTCAAATCGCATCACGATGCCAAACCCTACGGTCCTGAAGCTGTAGCTCTTGATTTCTCGTTCCCCGCCGCTGAGATCCTATTTGGTATTCCCGAGCATGCCGATAGCTTCGTGTTGAAGTCCACTTCTGGTACTGATCCTTATCGTCTGTATAACCTGGATGTTTTCGAGTACATTGTGGACAGCAAGATGGCACTGTATGGTTCGGTTCCGGTTATCTACGGCCATGGGTGAGTGGACTTTATTGGGGTTACTGTTTTGGAAATATTAATTGGGAGCTATTAGTCATTGATTTGAATCAGAGATATTTTTAAGGTGTAGAACTTTGTCCAGAAACTGGTTCATTATCTTCTCCCCTAATCTGTTGCAGACCTCAGCGCACTGCTGGAGTTTACTGGCAAAATGCTGCCGAAACCTGGGTGGACATCCAAACGGCTGAAACCAATGTGGTCTCCTCGCTGGTCAACTTTGTCTCCGGCTCGCGTAAATCTCCTCCGCCGGCTGCCCACTTTATGTCCGAGTCGGGCATCGTGGATGCCTTTATTTTGCTGGGACCCAAACCTTTGGACGCCTTCAAGCAGTACGCTGCCCTGACCGGCACCCACGAGCTGCCACAGCTGTTCTCTTTGGCCTATCACCAGAGCCGCTGGAACTACAACGATGAGCGCGACGTGACCTCAGTTTCGGCCAAGTTCGACGAGTTCAACATCCCCATGGACACCATGTGGCTGGACATTGAGTATACCGACGGCAAGCGCTACTTCACGTGGGACAAATTCAAGTTCCCCCAGCCGCTAACCATGATCAAGAACTTGACGGAGCTGGGACGCCACTTGGTGGTGATCATCGACCCCCACATCAAGCGGGACAATGGCTATTTCTTCCACAACGACTGCACCGAACGCGGATATTATGTTAAGACCCGAGATGGCAACGACTACGAGGGCTGGTGCTGGCCTGGAGCAGCCAGTTATCCGGATTTCTTTAACCCGGTAGTGAGGGACTACTATGCCAGTCAGTACGCCCTGGACAAGTTCCAGACGGTCACGTCGGATGTGATGCTGTGGAACGATATGAATGAGCCATCGGTTTTCAATGGTCCCGAGATCACGGCGCCCAAGGATCTGATTCACTACGGAAACTGGGAGCATCGTGACGTCCACAATCTCTACGGTCACATGCACTTGATGGGCTCCTTCGCTGGTCTGCAGCAGCGTGATCCCAACCAGCGCCCCTTCATTCTGACCCGAGCCCACTTTGCCGGATCGCAGCGTTATGCTGCCATTTGGACGGGAGACAACCTCGCTGACTGGTCGCACTTGCAGCACTCGATCAAGATGTGCCTCACGGAGGCAACGGCCGGCTTTTCGTTCTGCGGCGCTGATGTGGGCGGCTTCTTTGGCAATCCGGATGCGGAACTGCTGGAGCGTTGGTATCAGACCGGCATCTTTCTGCCATTCTTCCGCGCTCATGCCCACATTGACACGAAGCGCAGGGAGCCGTGGCTGTTCCCGGAACGCACTCGCCTAGTTATCCAGAATGCCGTGCTCAAGAGGTATTCCTATCTGCCGCTGTGGTACACGGCCTTCTACGAACTGGAACAGACCGGCGAGCCTGTAATCCGTCCTCTCCTGGCCCACTACCCTCTGGACAAGGAAGGCTTTGCCATCGACAACCAGCTGCTGGTCCAGGATCGTCTGCTGGTCCGCCCCGTGATGCAGCAGGGCGTCAGCAAGGTGGACGTCTACTTCCCCGCTGTGGATGACAAGAAGAATGGTGACTTGTGGTACGATGTCGACACCTATCAGCGCCAGGAGAAATCTGGCTACGTCTCCGTCTCCGTGGATGAGTATAAGGTAGGATTCAAGGCATTCCTCCTGTTCTACTTTTAGTTAATCCTCGTGTTTCCTTTTTAGATTCCCGTGTGGCAACGAGGCGGCAGCATTCTGCCCAAGAAGGAGCGTCAGCGTCGTGCCTCCACCTTGATGATCAACGATCCCTACACCCTGATTATTTGCCTAGACAGGCAGGGCAAGGCCTCTGGCTCTCTGTATCTGGACGATGAGAAGTCCTACGCCTACCGCCAGGGTCAGTTCATCCACGTGAACTATGAGTTCGCTAACGGGCAGCTGGTTAACCGATTCATTGGCAAGCCAAAGTACAAGAGCGACGCCTGGATCGAGAGGATCGTGATCGCCGGCCTGGAGCGCGTGCCCAGTGGAGCTGGCATTACGGTGAACGGAGTCACTCAGCAGCTGGAGGTGCTGCCGCATGAGGGACACGTGGTTGTCCGCAAACCGGGCGTCAAGATGGACGTCGACTTTGCCCTTAAACTCAACTATTAATAGTCTGTAGTGTCTCCGATGTCCGGTATTAATATGTTTACTGATATATTTGCACATTTCGAAGTTGCTATTAAATGAAGCGATTAGAAGACGCGGAGCCTTTAGACTCGTATTTTATGTAGAACCCTATGGTAGAACACCCAGCTCCCTACCTTGATCCTCCTTTCCATCCTCACTGATCAAATTCCAATGTACGACGAGTGTAACTCGATTTGAATTTGAAATTTGTTTCAATAAATATGTAATTTTAGTAATAAGAGATGCCTTTCAATGTCCTATCTGACCTTTGCCCTGTTGGCTGAGAAAAAAACTATGCCCCTTAACCATTATGTATTAGGGCATGTTAATTTCGCATTTCCTTGCTTGGTTTTTCACTTGCATTATCAAAGCTATTTCAATTAAAATGTGACCACATGAGCCCCAAGCAGCTGACCTCTGACCGTTCGAGTGGATGGGAATTCAAGAGGAGGAGGGCTTGTGGGTGTAGTGGGTGTAGTGGGCGTAGTAAGGGGCGGGAAAGAAGGACCAAGACCGGAACCGGGAGACGGATTTAGATGAATATTCATAAAATGTTTCATAACTTTGCGTTTCGGTTAAGCTTAAGAATGTTGTTGGATGTTGCCTTTCTCCCACCATCTCCATCTCCATCACCTCTCCCATATCTGCGGCCTTTATATATATTTATATATTTTTATATATATATGCATATACATATGTATAGTTCCCATCTGGCCATGCGTTCATATGTATGTAAGTCAGCAAATTTTCCACCAGCATAAGCATAATTATTTTTAATGCGCTCTACAAGAATTTCCAGTCAGAGCACCGAGAAAGGGGTACGACGGACAGAGAGGGAAGACGAACGAGAAAGGGACGGGGATAGACTGACTGGGAGTGGAAAACGCGGAAAAACAATATTAGCAACAAGCATATCCTTGGCATTTCTGGCATCCTTGGCTTCTCCGTGTCCCTTTGGAAAAGTCCCTTTTGGAAACCGACCGCATTACATTGCGAAATTAGAAAATTAGCTGAGCTCTTTTCCCTCCCGCCACACTAGAAAAAGATAACATCATTGGCTCAAAGAATGGGCCAGGACTCTCACATTAAAGTCTAAAGAAAACACTTCTAAACACTAAAACAAAAAACGATTCGAGATATTTAAATAAATTTATCGAAAAAGTGCATTAGGCAATTGTTAAGAGGAGCCCCTTACTCCAATGAGTTACTTTTGGAAACTGTTCAGAGGAGCCCCTAACTCCAATGAATTCCGTTTAGAAACTGATTTTATTTGGTACAATTCTCTTATAAGTAACCCTCTTATAAGACCCTTTCTCAAGTGCAATAAGAGCACCACATATTTTTGTGTTATTTATGTTAGGCTGCAGGGGATCGGTTTTAGATTATGCTGTTTATCTCATATTTCCATGGATCCCTTGAAACTCTAACTTAAGAATTTCTATATAAAATAGTGTTCAATGCTTGAACAGCAATCGATATTCGGATGCATTAAATACGTACTTCTAAGGTATTCCTCTTAAGAATCCGCTTCTATTTTCCAAAAAATAGCTCTTAAAGGAGCAAAAATCCCTTTCCCCTCTTTCTAAAAAATTAGACAAAATTTCAAAATTAAGTTTCAAGGTTTTAATGCAGAATTTCGGGCAATTGATATACGAATCGGTAAAGGTATTCATTTTTTGGATCGGAATCTTTTTGGCGAAGATATAGCCTTCGGAAGGTGACAAAGTGCGATTTTCCCATTTTCCGATTTCGGAAGGTAACAAAGTCAAAGACCCCCAGAAAAATTAGAAATCGTCCTACGAGTCTATATTCTTACGAGTCTATATATATTGTTCGAGATATAGCATTCCCAAGAGGTCATATTGGCATTATTCGGATTTTCGCGAATTTTGAAGGGAGACCCCCAGAAAAATTCGCAAAAAAAAGGATCCAACATTTTGTTGCCATGTTTTGATGCAGATTTACGGAGAATCGTCCTACGAGTCTATTAAGGTACCCCGCTCAAGAATCGGATAAATATTGGCCGAGATATAGCATTCCCAAGAGGTCATATTTGGATATTACGGATTTTCGCGAATTTGGAAGGAAGACCCCCAGAAAAATTCGAAAAATATGTATCCACAATTTTGTTGCCATGTTTTGATGCAGATTTACGGAGAATCGTCCTACGAGTCTATTAATGTACCCCGCTCAAGAATCAGATAAATATTGGCCGAGATATAGCATTCCCAAGAGGTCATATTTGGATATTACGGATTTTCGCGAATTTTGAAGGGAGACCCTCAGAAAAATTCGAAAAAAATGGATCCAAAATTATTTTGCCATGTTTTGATGCAGATTTACGGAAAATCGTCCTACGAGTCTATTAAGGTACCCCGCTCAAGAATCGGATAAATATTGGCCGAGATATAGCATTCCCAAGAGGTCATATTTGCATTTATTCGGATTTTCGCGAATTTTGAAGGGAGATCCCCAAAAAAATTCGAAAAAAATGGATCCAAAAATAAGTTTCAAGGTTTTAATGCAGGATTATGGGCAATTGATATACGAATCGGTAAAGGTATTCCGTTTGAGGATCGGAATCCTTTTGGCGAAGATATAGCCTTCGGAAGGCGACAAAGTGCCTTTTCTCATTTTCGAAAGGGGACTCGGGGGAATCGGTGTAGATATAGCACTCAGTAGCTGTTTGGAAATGGTAGTCTTGATCAGAGAGATTCTTTTTCAAACTTTTAGGCTATAACCGAGTAGCCCTCTAATCATTAACGATATTATACTCCAAGTCCTTGTCTGTTTAATTACATTTGTTGCAGATTATTTGGTCGAGGTGGTGTTGTTACTGTTAATGTTGCAGCTACTGTTCCTGGCACGTTGTGGTGTTTGAAACTGTCAGGGAAGAACCGATTCCCACCCACCTTTCCGCTCCGTGGAATAGGCAATATGTATACCATATATTCGCATATATGTACATACATATATCCTTTACATATATGTATTTGTAGTGGGTATGGGTATGGGTATGGGTCTGTGTGGTGTTTGCAACATTGAATGCAATGTCAGCAATAGAACAAATGTCAGCGGCAATGTCTCGTCGCCCATTATTTCAGGGCCCCTTCCCTTGATCCGCCAGACCCCAAACATCAGACCCCAGACACTAAAACCCCAGAATCCAGGCCTCCAGGCCTCCATATCCAACATATCCTACATCCCCGATTCCCACATGGATGACAGCTTCCAGCATCAGCAGACACACCAGCATCCATTCCCCATGTTTCCAACCAGGGATGATATTGCATCTCGGTTCTAAGTTCTGGGTTCTGGGTTCTGGAAACTGGCAACTGGGAACTGGCCTGGACGTGGTGCGTCTGTGGCTTAGGAATTATGTGCGTCATGCTCAGGGCATTGTACAAATTCTGTCACTGGGTACAGTCAATATGGGTACAGTCTCAGCTACATAAAGTATAAAGGGCCTTATTTAATATAGCTTTGGTTTCCTATCCTATAAACTATCTTTTAGAATAGGTATTCAATAGATGTTTTTAAAAGAGATTACTGTTATGGTTGCTGAAGAGTCCTTACAAAAGGAGCTACTTGCATAAATATTTCAAACTGTATATTTTTGTTAATGAAGATTTAGATTTATGTTACTGACTGTCGAGGCTTTACTGTGGACAGGAGTGAGTATTCAAGGGAGAGGCAAAGGCAAAGGCAGGGGGGGCAGGGTCTGGGGTTGAAATGACGGCAGCACTTGGCTGACTTGCTGACTGTTAAGTGCGGCGCATGCACACACGTTGTATGAAACGCCCACCACCCACCACCCATCGACCTGGCCCAACCCCCCCTCTGTTGGAGGGGCAGGAGGTGAAAAGGCAGACACGCGTTAGTTTCGGGAGGATCAGCCGCAAAACACAGTAAAACGCGCGCATATTTATAACGAAATGCTCAATTTAAATTCCCATCAATCTTGGTCGAACTCCACACCCAAACACACACATATAGCTGCTTCCACGTACAAGTCTCGAATTTGGGAATTCGGCCCCTCTTTCCCCAGAGTTCACGCCCCCCACCCCACCCACGCCCACCAAATGATGTAGACAGGTTTTTATGAGGCAGAGTTTTTTTTTAAGCCAACTATTTCTAAACCGATTTATTTATTTCCTGGGAGGGGGGGAGGATTAAGTCTCCACATATTATTCTTTTTCGCTCTCGACTTTGTACTATATGTTTTTACAAGAAAATGCAAATTTTCTAGAAAAAATTCGCGCCAAAAACAACAAAAAAAAAGAAAAAAAAAAACGAGAATGAAAATTCAAAACGTAACGCGGCAAAAGCTTATTGAGCGTTAAATTAAAAAATTCTTATGGAAAAACCAAGAAAAGCCAAAAGATAAAAGAAAATGTCGTTGTGAGGGTCCTGCAACAACAACAACAACAACAACAAAATGGGAAAATTGCACAGAAAATAAGCATAACAAGAAAATTTGTTAAAAGGCGCTGAATATGGCCAACATTAGTTGCGGAATGTGGCAATATATGCAGTTGCAACTTTTTATTATAAAGGGATATAGTGTCTATTAAAATTTATTTTAAAAAGGTTAACAATTAAAAATTATAGAAAGAAATGGAGGAAATTTAGATGAGAATGATAATCGTAGCCTATATTTAAGGGTTTAATATTTTGATTAATTTTGTGCCAAGTTTTGAAAATTTATCTTCAATCGAAACAATAGCAAAGCTAACCGCAAATTGGATTGAAATGGCTGAGTAAATAAATGTAAGCGACTTTCCTTCATATTAAACAAAGCCAACAAATTGCAATGCAATTGGTCAAATGGAAGTGGGTTGGCTAACTGGACGGTTGGCTAACTGGACGGTTGGTTGATTCACTTGGTCATCGTTTGGTGAGATGCAATACAAATATTATACATGCGACGACCAGCACCTCCCACTGGTAGCAGCACTATCAGCCCAGGAGGAATACCTAGTTGGAACAGGTCCTTGTTGTATGTAGCTTAGCAATTGAAATTGAAAATGAAATTGTGGCGCAAAAAAAATAAAAAACGGAAAAGAAATGAAAAGAAAGTAAAGCAGCGGGCAAACACGCCCAGTGGCTCATATTTTTACTTTGAAAACCCCACCACCATCGGCCACCTCTACTCGGCTCTGACCCCCTTTGGAAGTCCTCTTTTTGGTCCTTGAAGAACACACGTCGCGCTTTTTCATTACGGGTCCACGCACACAAGTGCTCCACTTGACCATTGAATGCAGGGCGCGCAGCCAGGGGGAGGATGGGGATTGAGAGGGGCGTCACTTTGATCTGTGATGCAGGTGCAAATAGACAGAGCGCCAGAATCGGATAGCAGGATAGCCAGGATGGCCAGGATACAGCGGGGACAGTCATGGGGACACTAGGACATCACGCAAATGCCACCGTCAGCAAGTCAAAGTTTATTGTTTCATTTTTTTTTTTTAGCCCTTTTCTTTTTTTTTTTTTTTACGCTTGTGTGGCATTTATTTTAATTGAAGCTCTCTCTATCTCTATCTCTGTCTAAGTCTATCTCTTTTCAGCAAGGACACACTATATCAAATAAAATTTTTTTTCAACTTAATTTCCAGTGGCTGGATTCCATTTGTGACAGCGAGACCATTGAGAGTACTTACTTGAGGGGATTACAGGATCTCAGGAAGCTAGACATCAGAAACAAATGTTTCAAATTAAATAAAATATAAAGGATATAGTTAACTGATTTGGGGTTTAGGGGGGTTTTTTAAAAATGGATAAATAAAGTAAAGTGTGTTTGTAAAGTTTTAATTCCAAAGCTTCGAAAATGAGGGAGTAATTAGCTCAGAAACTGTTATAAGGATATCTAAGAAGTCTTTCCAAAAACAGACCTATATCATAATTATTTCCATACAAATATATTTAAAATCTTAGTTTATTTAACAATGAAAAATTACATATTTATTTCACATTTTTTGCAAGTGTAGTTGCCCCCCTCCATTGGCGATGCACCTGAAGAGGGTCCCCTTTGGCTTTCGTTTCACAGTCTGTGTTTATACTGCATTTGGCTTTTATTTAGCTTGCACTTCCCGATGATCAAAGCCATCGCTCTAATAATATTTATTGATATCCGATCGATGTCCGAGCCGTCACTATGCTGGCACCGATATTTGTTTATTTTCCGTCTAATCTCTCCCACGCTTTTCAGCGAAATTAAATATTCTGCAAAAAAAAAAGATGGAAATAATACAAAAAAAAAGTCTCAACCATTCCAGGGCATTGTTGCCGCCTGAGAGCTTCTCTTATCGCATTTTTTGGTGGCGTCAGACAAAAATAATGTATAAATAAAACTAAAATAAAAATTGAAAGCCAAACAACAGGGCGACATTCTATAAACTGGCTACTTGCGGTACGCAGTCTGTCCCAAAAAAAAAAAATGTTAACTCAAGGAAGGGAGTGGGTGGGTGACATGGAGTGGAGTGGCAAGGATGTGGCAGGGTGCAAGGATGCCGATGCCGATGCCTGGGCCAAGGATGATAACTTGCTAGCTGGCTCCAGTGGCAAGCTCCACGCTCGTCGCCGCCTGTCATCGTTTTATGCTAAAGCAAACATGTCAAGTCGATGCGGGGAGTTCCCTTCTGGCTTTGGATTGCACTGAGAGAAATATTATAGAAATTTAAGGAAAAATTACAAATTTTAAAAATCTTTATATCTATAAATCTATATTCTTTCTTTTTTAATAGTAATTCATGGTAAGTCTTAAGGAATTTAAATATAGTGCTTTATTTGATTTATTTAAATAAAATGCTTTTAAATATAGTTTTTTTTAAAAAGAGACTGAGAGACACAGTTTAGTCTTTTCTTTTAGAAACTTTATAGGAAATAAGATCCTAATAAAGTTTTTTTAATTATAGCTTTTACCTTTATAATACAATATTTAAGAAATGATCCTTAGCAAGGACTACCTATGCTTTTAAATAACGTTTTTTTTAAAAGTGACTGGGAGACACAGTTTAGTCTTTTCTTTTAGAAACTTTATAGGAAATAAGGTCCTAGTTTAGTTTTTTTAATTATAGCTTTTACCTTTATAATACAATATTTGAGAAATGATCCAATGTCTTTAGATATCTAAGAATTAAAGACTAGATATGATCTATAGATAAAGGATTGAAAAATTTAAACACTTTTCAATGATAAAATAACCCACAAAGAGCACATTAAATATACTATTTTTAAACACACTCTTAAACCTTAATTTACAAATTTTCTTGCAGTGCAGTATCCGTTACCCTATCGAGCTCCAGAAGCATAATGTTTATCCAGCTGGCTAAGTCAGGCGAAAGATGTTTTGCGTGATTTCGAAGGACAGAGGCGGTATGGAAAAGGGGACTTTTGGTTGGGGGGTGGGTGGTTTTTGGGGGGTAAAGCCAGAGAGAGTTCATTTCGGGTTAATGTTAATGCCGTTCTGGCGCTGCAGGATGCGTGTGTCCTCGCAGATTTCATAAGAGTTATGACCCCGACTATGCCAGAATCTGGATTCTGGCTCTACAGTCTGAAGTTGTGAGTTTTTGGAGCTTTGTTTGACTTGCCAGGCCATCAAAGTTGACGGCGATGGCGAGGGCGAGGGCGATGGCGACGGCACCTTGAAAAAGGCGGCAACAAAATTGGCAGAAAATTGAATTTGCACATTTTACTGCACTTTGTCAAAAGTGCGTGGCAGGACGGGGCAGGAGGTGGCTGCCTGATGGCGGGCGACGACTTAAAGCCGACAGACAACATGACGTATGCGCAATATATGGTCGTGTAAGGAAGAGTCCTGTCTCTCCTTGTTCGTAAAATTTAACTACATTTTCCTCCACCGAGTAATACGCACTTGGGTGTTGAAGAAAAATCATCCAGAGTCGGTGAAAATGAAGCTTTTGTTTTGCGAAAGTATCCTTTGTTGCGAGTGCAACTGTGCAACGGTTCGAGGCGGCCCTTCAACTTTCCACAACCCCGCGTGGCACTCGAGTTTTTATTCCTCACTTGCCACCACCAGCCGCCAGGTAGTTTTCGCGTCAATCGTTTGTTTATTGTCCTTGTAAAGTCCGGCAAAAAGCAAAAGAGCCATGGAGTGTTTTCTTTTTTTTATGATTTTTTTTCATATACACCATATATGTATGTGGAAAAAATTGCGAAACGATTCCACGCTTTTGAATTTTCAATTGGCCAGAAGTCTGATTATAGAGCCAAAAGTGGTGGGATTTTTATTCCTTTGTCACGCAATTCGTAAGGCCTATAGGGATTATATATTTTTTTTTGCTATATGATACCCGGTACTTGTAAATGCACAAGGGTTGTATTTGTATTTGTAGGAGAAAAGGACACTCCCATATTGTTTTTTTTTTCAGAAACAGAATGAAGCCATGTCTCTTTGTCTGTCTGTTAAAATATTTACAACTTTTGAACTACTAACTAGTTTTTTATTTAAGATTTTAAAGATTAAGAATCCAGAAATATCCCTTAAGACTTAATGAAGAAAACACTTCCTTTGAAGTGTTCACTAATTAAGTTCTTTGTTCATTTTCTCCAAACACGTGTATTAACTTATTTCCCGAATGGCTTTTATTTAGTAATTTTCTTATTTTCGGGTCTTGTCAGAAGTCAGTTTTGTTTATTTCCAAATTTCAAATTTCAGCTTCTCGAATCATTTTGTTGGAAAATGTTGCACATAATTCTTGTTTAAGTATCTTGTAAATTGCTTAATAACGCCGAAAGGGACCTCCACACACACACCCGTTGGCAATTACCCTTTTAGGGGGGGGAGTGAGGGATATGGGGGGGTAAGGATAAGAGGCGTGGCAACTTTGTATTCAAGTGCGAAATGTAAGGAAACGAGCTTGAACAATTTAAGACAAAAACTTGGGAGCCAAGATGGCAACAAAAAGCCAGCCAACTGAGCAACTTCAAATTAATAACAGGACTTTCTTTCTCCCTGAGAGTGTGTGTGTGTGTGTGTAAGGGGGTTGGCTTTTGGGTGGGTGGAGTGCTGGGAAATTCGGGCCACCGACACTTGTTAAATTTAATAACAAAATAAATGTTCACGCGCACGCTAATTTATGAGTGGAAAATGTTTTCGCATTGCACACATTAACACGTAAGTCGCCCTTGGGGGGTGGAAAGGACTCTGCCCCCCCTTCACGCTCCTTAAGCTCCCTCCAACCCTGCTGTTCCCCCCGCCAGGCATATTTGAGGCATAACTCTTCCTTTTTTCTCGCGGTGTGGGCTTGTGTTTGCCCGAGGAAATCAACTTGCCTCCTGTGGAAAGACTCTCTGGCGAAAGGCGAAAATTACTTGGCTTTGAGCCCTGAGGTATTTGCACAGATTAATGGTAAATTTAATTGTTCCAAGAAGTCGGCTTGTTTGAGGAATTTTTTAAATTGTTTTTAAGACTTAATACAAGGAGATGGGCCGCAAAACATAAAAGGTTTTGGTTATTTGTTTTGTAGTTGAGAAATCTGAATATAAATAGATATTTTCTTTAAAAAAAAATAACCCTCTAAAAATAGTTTTAAATACTTTAAAGAACTCTCTATTTTTAAGCCAAGTCCTTAAGCCAAGATGTCCAAAATGGATTAAAGCCAAAAGCAAACTCCGCTGTGAAAATTATTAATTAACAAACACAAGACGCTGCTGTTGGTGCTGCTGCTTTCACGATTTGAGGATGAGTGAGGCCTGCCCAGTCTGCCTGCCACATGCCACTCCTACTCGGGTACTCGCCTCCTTGCCACCTTGCCACATCGTTATTCCGGCCAAGACGTGCGGCGGCGGCAGCGGCAGTGGCAGTGGCAGGGGCAGCGGCTGAGACGGGGGAGACCAAATTATGCAAAGTGTTTGACAAATTAGCTAAAGAAACTTGTTAAAAGCGGAAAAGCGCATGCATAGCAACGAGATCCGGCCAAATCCTGCATCCCGTCGCCATCAGTTGAAAATTGTTTTCATAATTAGCATTTTAAGCGGGCCAAGTTAAGTGGAGACTCTAAGCCACTCTACCATTTGGTCCATACATGAGCCCGAAAGCCGTCCAGAATGACGGCAACTTTGTGGATAAAAACAAAGATCTTTAAGTCAGCTAAGTAACTTGAATTATATTGCAACTCATATGTTTGGGTCTTAAGTTTGTCCTTTTTTTTTTAGAATTAATTATTAATTTATTACTTAAATAGCCTATATCATAGCCTACATTTTTGGGCATTGGGCTAGGATCACCATTAAAGTTTACTGGATCTTAAAAAAAGGTTAACCAATCTGGATCATCCAGCATACATTTTCCCAATTAATATTTTTAAAAGGCTATATTAAATGGATCATTTTATTCTCCAATTTCTTCAACTGTATTTTGCTTACCGTTCAGGTGTATCTTTAAAAAGGATATACGAGCCAAGAGACAAGCGTTCGGAGCTCTTATTTGAAAAACGTTTTATTTTTATTGCAGGACTCCCAGGCGACGAGTGCTCAGTGTCAGTGAATGTCATTTTAGCTTTGCCGTAGTCAGAGCCGGAGACGTAAACGTAACCCTATACGGAAAAAGAGACAGACAGGATGTGTGACACAGCAAGGACCTTAGATACCCTGAAATAAATATGAATAGTATTTATTTTTTTGTAAATGTTATATGTTAAGTTTTTTTAATCTTATAAAAATTCTTTTAAATCATATTTAAAATATATTTCCAAAGTAAGAGTATTCTTTAAGTCAAAAATTACAATCTCCATAAGAAACCGCCACAAGTGTCAGGACTTGTAGGGCGGCCCTTGTGGAAACCCTTTTTCTTCCTTTTTTTTTATTGATGTGGGAGTGTGTGCTTGTATTTTTTGTCCTTTTTGCATTTACCCGCGTCTAAGGACTCCGATGTCTGGAAGGAACATTTGACGAATCAAATGCGGATCAAGTGGATGCGGACTGGGAAATGAATTCCTGTCAAAAAATGAAAAACGTTGAAGGTTAATACGATGCGATTTGGCTTCTTTTTGGCGCCACCACTTATCCTCATATCCGGTGAGGTCCTTTCCGGTGTCATAAAATGTCCCAGGAGGTCCTGATAGCTCGCGACTGAAACTGAAATAACATTCCGTAACACATACTCGTAACATATATTTTGTACTTTTTGTGGGTCAGGCCAAAGTTGGCATTTATAGGCCACAAAATCACTGACATTGCTCTCGGATTTATGTGGATTTTTGTGATTTTTTTTTGGATTTTTGTTTCTCTTTGCAGTTCAGCTGTGGCAATCCAGTTTATTCCATTTACTTAGGCTAATTTCACGCCATATTCAATTTACCGCATCATGGCCATTCATTATTTATTCAGATCATGAAAAATCAATGGACAGCCGGGTCCTGAAATGATGCCAAAAAAAACAGGACCATAGAGCCCTGGGTTCTGGTTAGGGGAACAGTGGGAAGTGTTGAAAATACTATGGAAACTTTTAGTAAAAACTATAAGAAAGGCAACCTAATAGTTTGAATAAAGGAAGTTCTTCTATAAAAGTTTATATTGTAATAAATATTTCTAATAAATAACACTTGTATAAAAGATATTTAGTCTTTAAAAATATTCCTTAGTTTGATCCTTTAAAACTTAAACTTCAAAACGGAAACGGAAATGGAAACAACCTCCGAAACGAGTGGAAGAGGAACGTGCTGGAAAACCGCCATGTGGCTAAGGCCATGGGCGTGGGGCTGAAAAATGCAGACAGGGGGGCCCAGAGTCCCTTACAAAGCCAAACCCCATGGAGTGCATTTCTGAAATTCCCAGGACGAAAGTCAGTCATCCAGTCGTCAGTCTGATCATTCAAGGTTAACTCGCCAGCGACACAAAACACGATTTAAGTCTTTAATTTGTTAAGAGTAAAAAATAAATGAATAACAATTAAGTTTAGTGGGGGGATAGCTGAGTGAAAAGTATGTGTATGGGACTTTGGAGACAGAACTTCCTTTCGGTTCGTTTTGGTTTCTGGTGTTTTTTTTTGGTTTTTTTTTGTGCTTTATGGGCAGGATATTCAGAGTCGAGCGTGGACATTGTGTAAACAAGTGGCATAGGCCCAGTACCGAGTCCTGGCCCCTCCGCGTCCTAGACCATTCCGGTTCCCGGTCAGGTAACGGTAACGGTAACGGTAAAAGCGCCAGGTGTTTGCACGGCCGTCGCCGTGGGAACTGGAACAATATTTGCGTAACGTGTTTGACAAAGAAATGAAAACTGAAAGCGCCAGCTTGGAAAATCAAATGAAAGCACACACAGTCCTCCCACCCAGTACACACATATACACGCCCACACCATAGATACCACCCATCCAGCACCTCCCACCTATACCACCCTCTATAACCTGTAACGAAATTCAAGTGAAACAAAGCATGAATAAATAAATATATAATATAATAAATAAATAGATAAATGAATGGACACATGTACACACTGTATGTACATAGTATGTAGAGTGTAACCAAAGCACTATTAATCTTCGGTTTGTAAACAATGTAATGCAAATGGCACTTGATGGACATTTAAAGTCCTTATAAATAATAAAGCCTCCAAATTTGATCATCAATCCAGGTCATGTTTGTGTCACAGGCCTATGAATATTTTGAGAGGCGAAAACCAGACCAACTGAATAAATAAACGATGCCCCAATGTCCTAAATGTGGGTTTAAAAAAATAACAAATATTTAGTGCCTGTCTCTAAATCTACTAGGTATGGCCCACTAAAAGTTTTTTAACTCTAGTCCAGCATTCAATTATTGTTTGTTATTTTCTCTCAAACATATATGTACTACCAGGCTACCATTAAAATACTCAGTGCTCAATGATTTCCTATGGGTATTCACACATCATATCAAACCAGTCACGAAGAATAACACACTGAATGTTGGCCTAAAAAATGGCACTCACTTTGGCAATTCCATTTCCGTTTTTCATTCAGCTGGCCAACAAAACATGCACACATGTCCCTTTATATTCCTGCCAGTCTTCATCTGATTTTCCTTTGCTTTTCCCCACTCGCTTTTCTTTTTTTTCTTTTTCAATTATTTTATGGGTGCGGGAGCTTGGTAACAACAAACAGATTTCAATTTGATTGATAAATACGGCAGAGCGTGTAAATGATGTTGCAATCGAAGAAAAGGACACCAAGAATTACAAGCCAACCCAACAGAACCCAACAGAATCATCATCGATGCGATGCGATGCGATGCGATGGCTGCGATGGGATTTTCCGGCCCCGCCAAATGGAGCCAAGGGGGGTTGGAAAAGTGCTGAGGGGGATGCTACCATCTGATACGCTTGACGTTTCATGTGAACTTTTACACTTGGAGAGAATTTTTTAATTTCGGTTCTGAGATGGGTAGGATCTTGTAGAGTCTAGTTGGAAATGGAAGATGGCTTTAAGGGAAATATTTGTACAAGAGCTATAATCCATAATTAATAGGCTTTTTATTTAGGAAAAAATGGATTAAAGATGTACAAGAACTTATGTAGTTCTCATATACTATCTGGTATTGCTTAAAAATTGGTTTCATAATTCATATATTATATATTATCTTTTAGTTTAGTTTATTATTATTACAAATATATAGGTTAAGGTTTATATACTTAGATTTCTCAACAAATTTCAAAGTTTTAAATATAAAAAGAATTTTAAACTATTTCTTATAGAATATATTTTTTAATTTCTTAAAACTTTTATATTATATTTTCCAGCGTACACCCACACAATCACAATAAGTGGCTGTTACATTTCACACCAAAGCATTGATGAAGCGGCCAGGAAAATGAGAGGAGAGAAGACAAGGAAAAGTGGGGGAAAAGCCCAAGGAGCTGCTGGGCCAAGAAGGACAAGAAACAAGCCACAGAATGGACAAGCCGAGCGAAATGGCTATATGTGTTTTGTGGCACGAGAAGAAGCAAAAAAAAAAAATATAGCTACGAAAAATCACAGAATTTTCACAAAGATGTTTATCATTTTCACTCGAAAAGTTTTTCCAACCAAAACCGAAGAAAAAAAAAAGAAGCGAGAGGATGTGATGTCGTGGTTGATGGACAAAATATTTTCTGCATACAGATTTGGCCAGTAGATAAAGTGCTAGAAGCAGCAGAAATAAACTAAAGGAACGAGCCAAAATAATGTAAAAACATAGAGTGCTTTCGACTAACCGATACCCCATACTCCCAAGTAGGCTGTGTGAAGCTTTCAAATCGATGGGCCTATGTCGGAACGAATTCTAAATCATTATTGAAACAAACTCTCGACGAGAAACACAGCTTCCGGACAAAATTAAATAATAAATTTTTTGATCAAGTTTAAAATAAATTTTCGGCGTGTAATTTTTTTTAGCTAAAAATAAAGAAAGATGCCTAAAGAATGGGAGGAGAACATGCCCGAGTACACTGAATCAGAGATGAAGGAATTGTTTCATCGTGAACCTCGATTGCGGCTCCGTCCCGAGATGGATGTGAGCCCTTCGAACGACAATGGGCTCTTTACCCAGGACGTACGTAGATCCGAAACGCGACTCAGCTTCGGAGGCCAGGAGGTTTCCGAACACCGCCAGCTGACGTCCAAGAAGGTTGGGTCTCTAAAGACGTCTGCCAGGACCCGTCCGAAGAGCAGTTCACATAAAAGGCGGAGGAACCGAAAGAACAAAATGAGAGCCGCACTGAAATACAGTATCGATCGCTATCTACAGCGTCGATATAGGTACCCATCTAGGCATCTAAGGTCAAGTAGGCGATATAAGCCAGGTAGGAAACCAACGAAGCCTGGAAAGCATTCATCAAAGAAAGCAAAGCGTCCAGCTAAGCCAGTGAAGGAGTCCAACAACCGGTTCTCCTTGTTCCCGTTTCTCATCCGGACACCCGGAGCTTGTGTTCATGTGGCGTCTAGAACCCGGGTGGGAGGCCCACTCATGAGCCCAACCGGAATCCCCGAAATAGAGGATAGGGCCTTGATGATACCGAACGAGCATGGCATCGACATGACTGGGACTTCAGGGAACACGGCCTATGGTCCTGACCAGAGATCATTCCCGGAGCACTGCCCTAATTGTGCCAATTGTGTTCAGTCATGCGAGGTTAAGGTGGAGAAATCCAGATCTTCCGCCTCAACCCAAACCGATTCAAGAGTGAAGTCCCTCTTTTCGTCTAAAATGACGGCCAGTGAAATCCGAATACTACTAGAACATCGCGATCGGACACCATACCCGGAGTTCTTCTCCGATTGTCGTAAAGATATTGAGTCCTTTCGCCCAAGAGGCAAAGGATCGAAGCATTCTGTACAAACCCAAACCCGTTCAAGAGTGAAGTCTTTCATGTCGGCCAACGTATCGGTCAGTGAAATCCAATTGGTACTGGAATATCGTGCCAACAAGCCAGAATATAACTAAATAGGTGAATATTATAATTATACTCCAATAAGGATACTAATGAACCTCTTCATTTACAGATCAAGGCCCTTCATTAGTGTCTATGTGATTTTTTAAAAATCTAATTTTTTGACAATAATTTCGGATGTTTTTGGATGTAGAATTAAGTCCCTCTTGTCTGCCAGCATAACGACCAGTGAAGTCCAAATAGTATTGGATCATTGTACGAACAAGCTAGATTATAACTAAACAGGTGAATATTATAATTATACTACAAATAAGGATACTAATTTACCTCCCAAATTACAGTTAAAGGCCCTTCGTTAATGTCTATGCGATTTTTTAAAAGTCTACCTTTTTGGCAATAATTTCGATGTAGAGATGAGGTCCAGATGTTCACTCTGGATTAGAGTGAAGTCCCGTTTGTACTGGATATAGTACTGGAACATCGTACCAACAAGCTAGCTTATAACTAATCAGGTGAATATTAACATTATACCACAATAAGGATACTAATTTACCTCCCAAATTACAGTTCTAGGCCCTTTAGTGTGTGATGTTTTAAAAATCTAACTTTTTGGATATTATTCAGGACGTTTTTGGATATAGATCCTTTCGGAATTTTGGGTGCTTTTCGACTACCACAGATGCACACCAACACCAAGATTCGATATACCCTCATCCTTGGCGGAAGTCCTGGGTATAAAAGCATGAAATAACCAAATGCCGAAGGGCGAAAAAAAAGGCGGCAAGGAAGACTGGGGAATAATGGCAAAAGGCACCCAAAGGACATAATCGGCCATTGGGCCAAAAACTGTGCGGACGTTGTAAACTGCCATGGCGAGGATACAGAGAAGCAAGAAAAAATTGTAACAGTAAAGGAGAATCCAAGTGGTTTGGGATTCGGAAATAAAGGCAAACAGTAAAAGTGGCAGTTAAAATTGTGCTGGGAATAAATCTATCATCTAATGCAATATTACATCGTAATGCCATTCAGCACAAGGATCTCCTGGTCCTGGTCCTGGTCCTGGTCCTGGTCCTGGTCCTGCTCCTGGTCCCTCTCTATCCTTGTGGTGTAGTTGGGGCTCAGCTGTGTGTGCGGTGTTGGGGGTGTTTTTCAGTTAAATGAAGTCGATTATTCGAGTGCCTCCGGGACTGCTGGAAATATGATTGAACAAATGATTGAGAGCCAGATAATAAACTGCTTGACGCTTCCAATATGCTTCCAAAGGATGTTTCAGCTTGTTTATAATTACAGTGTGACCAAAGCACACATTGAGGTACCGAGGGACCAAGTGAAATTGTGATACTTCATCATTTTTGTCTCCAATCACAACTAGTCACCGCACATTAATAAAAAAATTATTTGCCAGGACATGACACCTGATAATTGGAAGAACATAACGGTAGACTTTGCGGCTAATGTGACCATAGCTCGCGGGTGAGCACATCGAAGGACAAAGCACGTCCTGAGTTGGCCATGATTGGGGTTAGACATTATTTAAACGAGAAGGCTAACAAGTTGGGGTCGGGAAGCGAAGGTAGAACATCAGTGTGCATATCCTGGAGCACAATTGAATTAGGTTAGTCATGCTTTAATGCACATCAACATACGTGCAGCGAGGCAGGACCTCCTCCTACTCCTCCTCGTGCTCCAGCTCCAGCTCCTGCTCCTGCTGCTGCTCCTGCTTGTGCTGTAGCATATCCTTGTGTGTGAACGAGTTCTCTCATAAATCTCATTGTCAGTGTTTAACTTTCTTGTTGGCTTAACTTCTCTTTGGGCCAACAAACAATAACAGCCAGAAACAAATACAAAGGCCAAGAAGCAGCAAAAGCCAGAGTCATTTGTCATTCCAGTTGGCAACAAACCTGTATGTCATTTACATGCAAGTAGTGCATAGTTTTTTATTTGTTTTATTTTATTTGAAGACCCCTCTCGGAATGCGATTCCTCCCCTCAACTATCATTAAGTCTACATACAACATGCCGAAAAATGCATTTTTAGCTTCTACAAAATTGGTAGAAAATGGTATACAAAATTTATGGAATATTTTTAGACTATTTGTCTGCATTCCAGCAATGATTTGCAAGACAGACTGACATCCTGGCTAATTAATTTTATAATTGATGAACAGTAATTGATGCCTTCACCTGAAATAATCCTGTACTAATCAGGTTAGAATATTATTTAAATTTTAAAATATTCGAAAGTTTAAGTACAGACCTTTTGGGCGGGAAGGTTCAGGGTGCAATGGAGTTGCAGTTCATCACCAGGCACCACCAGGCATCATCAGGTTATCTCTTAATGGAAGAAACCTTTTAGTTCCCGAAAGCGAGTCTGGACGGATCTTTAGAACTATTGGTTTCTTTTCGAAATTCTCGGGATTGGTGGTAACATTTTAGACCTTGTGGGCTTCGAAGCAGTAGCGGCTTGACATCTTCGATTAAGGAACTAATTCTCGACTAGTTCTGAATCATAAGGCTATAGCGATTATGCTAATTGTTCAAGTCAAGTCAAGGCTAGATGGATTTCATCATTGATTTTGATGACACTATTGCTTCTTAGAGTTTCTGCCACAAATGCTACTGCCACAAGCCCATTCCCCCCCAAAAAATACACAAACTTTTTCGATTATATGCTTGTGAAAGTTTTTGGGTGTTTGTGCAGTAAACATAGAGGGGCGGGGAGGGGCGATGGAGGGCAATCCTGGTTTTGGCCATCGAATTGGGCCAAGAACGAACCGCAATTTAACCGCACATCGACAGTAACAACAACAGCAGGAGGAGGAGGAGCAGCAGGACCAGGACCAAGACCAGGAGCAGCCAGAAAACCAAACTAAACCTCTCATTTTGCCACTGTGTTGATATTGGGAGTGATAAAGACCAGAAAGTTTGGGTTAGAGAGCGATTGGGAGGAGGCCAAAGGACACACGACACACACAGGACATGGAGCCAAAGGACTTAGGGCAAAGGCTACCCCAAAGTCAAGTAAAACCGAAAAGCAGCTCGTAAACAAGCAATAAAATTGTAAAAAGGACAACGCCGCTGCCGTTGCCACCAATTGGCATTGTCAAAGGATATAGCCAAGGATATAAACACACACACATATATATATCGTGCACACACACACACACATATATAGTCCTGGAAAGGACACATGGGTTTTCAACCTATTCGCTTTTCAATAGTTTTTGCTTTTTACAAAAGCAGTGTGTGTGTGTTTTTTTTTGGAAAAGATGGTTAAAGGATAACGGATCTAAAGGCTAAAGGATCAAGTGTGAAAGTGGCTTAAAAATGCTAAACAAACTATATAATTTTAATTAGGTTTTTAAAGCTAAGTATTGATAAAAGCCCACCATCCACTTTTAAAGAATATTCTCAAGTCCTTTGGTCGTTGAGAGTCCTAAGAACAAGGACCTTATCAGCCTGCAGTCTGAAATTCTGATGCCTTTGCGACTAAATGTGTCATTAAAAAATTAAAAGCAAATTTTCCAGCAGCAACAATGTTGTTGGATGGACAGGATGTTGGCCAAGACGTTGAAAGTCCGACCAGATGTTGCATTAATTTGCTCTTGTCCGCAGCTTGAGGGGGGGTCCTGATAAAAACTAAGGCTCAAATTTGTAGGACAATGTAAGGATAATGATGGATAAGGATCTATTAGTTGTTAAGGTTTTGGGTCATAAAATGGTATTATTAAAAAGAAAGAAAAAGAATATTTCTTTGAAGAAATATATATTTATACTTGTATAAACTTTTTGAATTTTAAAACTTAAAAGAGCATATAAACGTCGCTTATACCCAAAGGAAAAAAATATAAACTCCCTCTCATTAATGGGCATTAAGAGACGAACTCGAGCGCGGTTCATAAATGAGAGGCGACCAAAATCGAATTACATGCCAGTGTCACTCAATCGCGGGCTATATCCAATAGCCCCAGATACCTGACGCCCCGTACCGTCCAGACCTGGCCACAGACTGACGTTGATTGCTTTTACCAGGTGGAGACGAGTGGACAGGGGGGCTGAGCTATACCAGGGAGTGAGTAGAACTTGTCAGCTTTTATGCTTTTAAAATATTTTATTAATTGAATTAAATATATAATTATACATGCTATGCGGTCTGGGTCTGGTTATGAACGAAAAAAAAACGATGAAAATTGCAAATAAAATTTAAAAACAGAAAGCGAAGGCTTTATAGATTTTAAAATATATTTTTAAAGCCCCTCAAGTGTACTTAAGCCATTGGCAAGTGAAAGATTTAGCCAAAAACTTGCCAGCTGCATTAATTTAATTGAATTTAATTTACTTACAACGTGGAGAAAGTGTCAGAAAAGTGCCAGAAGTGAATGAAGAAAGGGGGCTGAGGCCATGGGCTGAGGGCTGAGGTTAAAAGAGGGGGCTCGGTCGTCTTAGACTTCTTCACAGTTCACAAAGTGTCGTCCGGAAGTTTCGATTTATAATTAGCATGACACACACTCCAAGTGAAAAACTGCAAAAGAAGTCGTGTCTGGCGAAAAATGCAAAACTTTGGCCTCTCAACTCCCAAGGATAAATGGCAGGGGCGGTTGAAGGAGTGGCAGTTGAGACCGGCAGTGGGGGCACGGGGGTCTTGAGAATTTCCAACCAGACGAGAGAATCAATATTTCCGCAGGGCAAGCGACTGACTCCGGATCAGTTCCTCCTGCTCTTCCTGGCCTGCCAGGAGCGAACTCCTTCGAGAATCAGGACAAAGACTGAGGACTGGGGACTCCCCCACATTTCCGCCATAGACAAAGTTTGCAATTTTCGTACCTCAATTGGTTTTCTGCTGCTTTCCAAGGGTAAATGGTCTTGGGATAATACACAGAGAGAAATAGAAGATTTTTCGGTAAATTTCTTAAATTATTATTTAAGTATTATTTGGTTAAAAATTATTTAAATTTAACTTTTTTTTTTGCTAAGCTATAACAATTGAGAAATTCTAACCAAAAACATTAAGCCCCGAAGCCCCAATTTGTTTGCATTTTAGGCTTAGAATATATAGTAAAAAATATCTAAAAAAATTCTATCTATTACCAAAAAACTAACAATTAACTAATATACCCCTTTGGCTAACAAAAATGTAGGGTATGACACTGACTTGTTGGCTTTGTCGCGACTTGGTTCCAAGGTTTTAATTACAACTTTCGACGCGTTCTCGCCTTGAGACAGTTTTGAGAACCCACGACTCCACCCTTCCAAATAATACCCCACCCCCCACGCTCAGTTCAGAAATCAATGCGAATCAAGTGGTGGAAATATGCTTACTCCTTGGTAACCCCTTTTTTTGCACCTCTGCCACCGCCCATGACAAAAAATCGAGAGTAAACTTTATCTGGCTTGGCGTTTTCAAGTGCTGCAAGATTTTGGCTTTTTATGTTAGTTTTCAGTTGGATTCTTCGGAGGACCTCCCCTCTCACCATAGCCCACCGACCCCTTTGAATGTTTATATAGTACAACCCCCTTGCCGCACGCCACTGTTTCGGTCTGCAACGGCATTTAAAACTTTATCTAGAGAAATTTTTCGGGAAGGGTTCTGGAGATGGGAGATGGGAGGAAGCTTTATGCAAGATTTCCGTTGACTTTTTCCGAGTTTTTCCCCCAGAGCCATTTTGGCCTTGCTTTTCAGCGAAAAAAGAAAATAATTTTATTACTCCTTTTAGTTCTTCTTATTTTTTTTTTTTTTTGTTTTAAACTGAAAAGCCCAACGGCAAAGAAATGTATAATTTTCAATTTGCACTGATTACAATTGAATTTCGCTGAGGTTTTCGGTTTCTTTAATTTTTTTTTAGAGGGGGCAGTGGCTGAGGAGAATCGGACGAGAGACTTAGACTCTGGACTCAGTCAGACTTGGCTCTCAGCTAAGCTCTTGAAATAATAAACAGAGATATTACTAGGAAGATCGATCGATTGGCTTGACTTCAGTTCGATTTTGGATTTTGTGGCGAGAAGTTGATGTGAAGAATATACTTGTGACTTAAAAATACTTTTTAAGGGTCGGGAACATTCCGCATGCCGTTCATAAATATATTGTGGAATGTTACGAGACCTTTGCGAAAGTGTTTGGCCTTTGCCATCAAAAGTTATTAGTGGCTCGCGGATTAATCAATTTCGGCGTAAATTAGATGGAAATGGCCAACGGAGTGTGGGCCATTGTATCAGTCAACAGAATCAACAAATCAACGAAGCCGTCAACGGAAAATGTCATTAAACTTGTGGTCATTTCATGGTGGGGGTCACAAGGGCCCCCTTGTTGACGGTATTTTTGGTTTTTTTTTTTTATGGCTGACTGGCTGGCAAACAAAAACAAAAGCTCCAAGAAATCTATTATGACATTTGTGGGCTGACAAGTTGACGGAAAGTCATTAATGATTAAGTTCGCCAACATCGCCAGCCCCTCTCCTAATTATTGTATTACCAAATTAGGCGAAGGTGCTGGGGTTTTTGGCCGTAACACCAACCACACCCCCTTGTTTGCCAAGGCGACGAAAAAGTCATAAAAATTCCAACACGAACATCAAACATCAGAATAGACTGGAAAAAATACAAAAAGAGGCTTACAAATAAAGTAAGTTACAAAAAATATATATTTTGAAGTAAAAATTATACATATTTTTGAGGTTTCTTCATAAATTTTTATATTTAAAGATTGAATATATTTTATAAAATTTTTGTAGGATTTATTTTAAGAAAGCTTATTTCCACCAAACTCTTATGGAAATTTTTGGAAATATTTTAAAACCTTAGAAACTTGTTTAAAATTTGTTGTAAAATTTCCTAAAATAAACCCAACTTTGCTTTAGCAGAAACCACTAAAATATTTCCCAGAAAGGTCACCAGTTTTCACTTGTCATTCACTCTGTGGGTGTTCCATATATTTCTTGTGTTATTTTTTGAGTGACAAGTCAACTATTTAGCAAGGTCGTTTCCTTTCAACAAAGAAGGATATTTTTTTGCCGGCTTCTGATTCTTTTTTTTTGTGGCACTTCAAAGGCTTTGATTTGTTGTTGCTGGTCATGTGCTTTTCACTTTAGAAAATTGAATCCTTTCGCCCGCGATTTTGTCTTCAGATTTCTCAAAAAAAAAAAAAAGTACGCAAGTTTTTCCTTGAACGATTTTTCCTCCGACTCTTTGTATTTTATTATAATGTTTTTTTCTTTTTTTTTTTATCTTTTAAAAAACTCTGCACATACCCAGCCATATATGGTGTGTATGGTGTAGAAGAAAGACGACGGTGGAGTGGGGTTCTCTGTGAAAACTTAATCGGATTTGGCGTGCGTTTTCTTCCAAAGAAAGGGAAAATTTTAAAATTCAACCGGCATAAATCAAACACTGGGACGGCAATTTTCGTGCCCTGCCTTGGAAAAAAGGATAAACAGGATTCAGGAGGGGTAAGAGTGGAAGGTGCAGGAGGGTCAGGGGTCGTGGCAAGTAAGGCTCCGGCTGCCACACAAAATATTTACGCCTCACAAAACTTTTTCCCCAAAAAACTCATATTTAAACTTTGCGTGTGTGTTATATATCCTTTTTTTTCTTAAGGACGAGGTCTGGGTGGAGTCAACGCTAATGTCCTGGTTTTGAGCGCGCGTGTGTGTTGTTTATTTTGAAAATCTAATTTTGACTTAAATTGATTTTCTTTTTAACTATATACCATTTATTGGACAAAATTATACATATGTATGTGGATATGGACTGTGGTTATTTATTAAATTGTTCAAATCCTTTCGGCTTTTATCTACGCTTCAAAGCGTTTATCCTTTGCGGCCACTTAGGCAAATTGAAAGGTCCTTGCGGTCTGGTTCGCCTGTCTTTTCAGCTTTTTTCGGCTTAAGGATTTCGTTACACATTTAATTTGCTAATTAAAAAAAAGCCGTGAAATTACCAAAGCATATATGCCAAGCCGGTTGGAATTAATTGAAAAAGGCAACTTTACAACAGGAATACTATTCTCCATTTGAGGCATGTTTTGTGCGACTTTAAGGATAGTCTCTGGCATTTTATGGCATGAACATTCGGTCCAAATTAAAAGAACTAAAAATAAAGAAAATGGATAATTTAAGGATGATGCAGGTACTGCTTTAAAATTACACAGACACACCTGGCAAATAATGAAATTCTTGATGCTGCCGGATAGCACTTGGTGAGAGGTTAGAGGTTAGAGCTGAGGTGGCGCGACCTGGGCTTTGAATACCAAATAAATAAATGAAATGAATACTATTCCCCTACACACCGACACTTCCCCAAAAACAAAAAAAAAAGGCAGAGAGATGGAGAATTTGAAAGTCCAGGTTAGGGTCCTGGTGTGTATTTTCTTTTTTTTTTTTTTGTTGTGTGTGGTAGAGAGAGTGGCACCCCCGAAGGACAACAAACAGCAGGTCACGTGAAAAGGAAGAAAAGGTGGTTTGTTCAATTTTTAGCAGCCACAATTTGAAATATTTCTCCAGCATATTTGACAGACAGCTAAAGTTGTGGTCCACCAGGGGAAAGTAAGAGGGGGAATGGAGCAGGAGGTAGCACCTAGTGTGGAGAGTGGAGAGGGCAACAGGACCTGGCTGACACATTGCAATGCAAAAGGTAGCGCCAGGACTCCCCATCTCCCAGTTGTGGGCCAAGGGCCGAGGGCCATTCCCTTTGTTTACGTGCCAAGTGTGAAAAGAGAATGTGAAGGACAACAAATGAAATGCTGTTGTCCTGTGGCCAGAGTGTCCTAGTGCCAGGATGCCCAGGTTTCCAGTTCCCCCAGACCACTTTTTAGGAGGTTTCACTGTAAAATAGAAGAATTGAAAAGAATTTAAAGGAAATATACCTAAAGGATATTCTTAAAAGGACTAAGAAATATTTTTCTTAGGTAATTTCTTTTAATTATTTTGTAAATTTTAGTAGTATTTTTGATCAGTGTATAGACACGTGCACAATCGAGCGCAATAATGAAGTACTTTTTGATGCCTCGCCAAGTGGCAAGAGGGGGTTATACTACAAAGGCTAAGAGGAAGGGAGCACGGGGCGTGGCTGGTTGACAATGGGCAGGCAACTTACTGAAAAGGACAGCCGGCATGCTGCACTGTGTACTGATGTGATTTTCGAGTTAAAACCCGAATTCTTACCGGAATGCTCACATCGCTCAGTACATCGCCCCAAAACCCTATACCCTAAAACCCCCCTTAAGCCCTAATTCAAACCAAAAACCTATATAGCAGCCCTCCTCCTCCACCCAGAACCAGAACCCCCTATTGTAGAGATTTTTGGTTTATTTTCGTTACGTTTTCTGGTTTTTCGGTTCGTTTTATTTTGTCTGTTTATTTGTTGTTGTTGGGGGGGGGGAGGCCCCCAGGACATGCCCACCCCAGCCCACCGAACCGCCAAAACAGTCAGTCACATGTGTAGGCCAGAGAGGGAGCTGGAGCTGGGTGGAGCTGGGAGGAGTTAGCCCGGTGTGCATTGTGTGAAATTCCTTGCTTCCACTTCATTTAGCATTTTGTTTGAAGTGAATAAGGACAAGGGCCAACACCAGAGTAAAAACAATGCCACTGCAAATGGTAGCACAAACTGGTAACAACAAACGCCAAAATTTACTTCAAATATTTGGCCAAAAAGCATTTAGATTTGTGTGTCCCTTTTTTGGTAAACTATTTGTCTTTGTCCCCTCATGGCAAATAGCTTCTCACTTTTGTTTCAAAAATACCAAAAAAAATGAAATCTCAAGAGAGTATAATTACGTTTTGATCCGAAGATCGTAGAATTTATGCGAGCAATACCAAAAATTATAAACCATGGAAAATATTAACTGGGGGAGGCTTGGGTGGAGCAAGTCCTTCCCTAAAAACGGGCCCGTTTGGCGGGTTGAGGCTTCTCGTCGTCGTCACTGTCCTCGTCGTCCGCGTCGCTGCTGTGCCGCCTCTTCAGTGGGCGACTTGGGGAGATCAAGAGGCTGCTCTCTGCATTCTCCTCTTCTTCATCAGCCTCAGACTTGTCTTCATCTTTCTTCTCTTCGTTAGGCTTGTCTTGAGGCTTGTCTTGAGGCTTGTCTTGAGGCTTGTCTTCAGACTTTTTCTCTTCAGCCCTTTTCTTATTTTGTTCAGCCTTTTTCTGTTCTTCCTCGTCTTCTTTTCTTTTCTTTTCTTCAGCCTCTCTTTTTAGCCTTTCTCTGGCCTCCCTTCTCTCCTTTTTCTTCTTCTTTCTCTTTTCCTTGGCCTTCTTCTTTTCGGCATTCTTCTTTTCTTCATCGTCATCGTCGCGTCTACCGGAACCACCGCCCCTTCCGTTTCCATTACCTCTTCCGCCGCGTCCTGGATCATCCCCACCGTCTCCACCTGGGGCTGCACCGGCTCCTGTTCGACATCCTATCAGTCTCATTATCTGCCTGCGTCGTTGACGTCTACGTTCAACCCATTCCTGTTTTTGAGTGTTCCTATCGAATCCATCCACTGGTTCCTGCCCCACATCGGTAGGTCCATCCCACTCTTCCATGTCGCTGTATACGAACTCTTCTGAGCCACTCTTCTTCTCTGCACTGTCTTCTGGGCCAAGGTCCATCTCGCTGTGGTCTGAGCTGTGCAGACTTTTAAAGCTATCTTCGCTGTCGCCTAAGACACGATTGTCTTCTACACCACTGGATTCTTCAAGACTTTCTAGCTCAGTACCTTCAGATGAGCGTTCGGTGTCTTCCCCATCGTCTGAGCGGATCTTCACAGATCCCTCCTTTGGGCCTTCATTTTGGAGTCCTTGTTCGGCATCCTTCCTACGGCTAGTACGTTTCTTGTGACCTCCGGAACGCCCTCCATTCCGACGACTCGGGCTGCGTTTACCTCCGGCTTTACGATTGGTGTTTTTGGTAGAACGCCTGCATTCGGGAGTCCTAGAGCACTTGTCTCTTTTATTGGTGGCACCTCCGGCAGGAAGTTTGCGGGGGACTGCACCCGGACGAGTGCCAGACCTTACCTTTCGGACTGCCCTCGGGTTCGGGGCTCCTTGGGTCGCTCCTTGTCCAGGCCGAGCTCCCGTTGCTGGCCTAGTCTCTCCAAATGGCACAAAGAGCCTTGTCGGTCCCCGCCCGTTGCGCCATATTTCCACCTCGCCCTGCTTGTGTCGCGGAACCGGATACCAACTGTCGCAGTCCCTGGGAAGGGTGTACACAATATTGTCGTACATATCGGCGACCCAGTGCACGACGGTTTTCAGGATCCTGGTGGAGCCCGGCTTGATCCTTATGTTGGCAATGTCGCGATCGACACAATCGTCCTCAGTGCTGTCGACTTCAAAGCTCACCGAGTAGTCCTTGCGGATGGTGCAAATGTGGCTTTCGTTCCCAGAATACAAGTCGTTTTCCATGCCGCAGTGGACGGCTTCTTTGATCAGACGACGGGCCGATGACTCGCTCATTCGGCATTTGTAACGGGTCTCCAGTACACCCATGGCTGCCATTCCTCCCGATCCGATGGTGGCATATGGTAGGATGTCGGTGGTGCCGTCGAATCGAGTGCAGAACAGATGTGCTCCTTCCTTGTCCACGCCGCCGATGATGAAGCTGGCCCCGAGGACGCCCCGGAAGCGGTAGAGGACATGCTTCAGGAACTGATTGGCGCAGCGTACGGGCACCAAACGGTCACCGGTATTCATTCGATGAAGGTTCATCTGGGCATGGGTCAGATCGAGCAGGGCAGAAATGTCAGCCGCCATTCCGGCTCCACCGGCACTGGAAGGCAAGGGATTGTGGTTTATGGAAAGAATTTAGACGAAACGAAGATTTCAGATTAGAAACATTTTCTTGTCAAAATTTTCTTTGGAAGAACGCGATGAACCGTCGGACTTGGAGAGCGAGGAACTATACCGCGTACCGGGTATGACTACCGAAAAGGCCAAACATTTTACATAAATTTTGATCACGTTTTGTATAATTTGGAACAGAACCGATGATACTGTTGATACTATCTATACTCACTAAATATGGTCCTGGATCTTCTGAATCTTGCGAGTAGTCTTGAAAGTAATAATAGAGCCAGAAGTGGATCTGGAGTCGCTGGCAATCATTACGCCATCGCGATATGTGAGGCCCACAATGGTGGTGCCAGTGCTGACTACGTTGGGTCCCTCAATCCCCTCCTTAACCAAGTCCCGGTTACTGAGAGGGATATATATGGGATGGCTATATAGGATGGTAAATGAATATATCTTACCGAACACAGTTGTCAAAGCTAAAGCCAGTGGAGCTATTCACATCCAGTGAACCTAGCATATTGGGTGGCTCAACTTCGAGCCACATTTTGTGTTTTCAGTTAATATTTTCAGAAAATATATTTATTGATGTGGCTTCTTAGAAAGCCGGGGACAGAATGAGCTACAACACCGACACCAAACGGAACGTCCAGGGAACTTAAACACACGGCCTGCTTCGATTTTTGCCTTTAAAGTTGTGGGACTTTCCAGGCATCCCATCAGGGGCTTTTCTTTTTTTTTCCGCTCTCTCTTGCCAACGTATGCGGGTCAAAATACTTTGGCCAAAAGGTCTCCAGAGAAGGGAAGCGGGGCACTGATGTTGCACTGAAAAGAAATCGCAGGAAAATGTGGCAGCTGCTGAAGGTCAGAGGAATGAAAGAGGCCCGGGGTTGGGGACGGGCTGGGGACGGAAGCCGCCAAGATGAACCGACATCATCGCCGTCAGACATCAGTGCAGTAGCTCCACCTCTTTCTACCCGGCTCAGGGCCTCTCTCTCTTTTCAGGCTTTTCCCGGGCCGTGTGTCTGTGATGAGCAAATGAATTTTTAATAAAAGCGCCACATGTTGCCAATAGAAGTGCAAACAGAAATGGGTGGATCCATTCCCGGTTCTACTATTTTTTTCCTATTTTTCTTTTTGTAGCCCCTCTGGCCCTATGCCCCTGTTCTGTCTGCTGCTGCAATGACGAGCCATTAGTCGAATGAATTTTTATGACCCACACTCCTCCTTGGAGCATATTTTTTTTTTTTTCAACTCCCAATGCTAAAGGATTGCTGCTTTATCTCAGTTTGACAACAGGACGATCGGAGGATCTCGGGATTAGATCAAAAGCTTAAAGTCTAAACTACTTATATAGGGCTTCCACAATCTAATTGAATAAACCAAAGAAAAGCAATTGGATTCCGCCTGAAGGGGTTTTCCGCTCCGGCGGAAAGTTTTCCCCCAGACTTGCCCAGACACAGCCAAGTGATTTTTCCGCGTGAAAGGCTTCTGTTTGTATTACATTTGGCCAAGGATTTTTCCTCCACAGGAATAGGATATTTGTTTTGAACTTTTTTTTTCTTCTTTTAAACTAAGAACAAGGTTATTGTATTTAATATTGAATTTATTTTAACATTAAATATAACGGGGAGTAACATTAGTATCTTCAAAGTTTATTTCTTCCTCTGGGATTATCCATTTTATTAAATTAAATATATGAACCGTAGAAGATATCTGATTAGTGAGGTATTATTTGTGAGTTGGAGGACTTCTCTACCCTAAAGTTTTGATGATTGAGGAGCTTGTGGAAGTTCATATTTTTCTTTTGGCTCCTTAAAAGGATATGGGTCTGGCTTGGAAGGCTTGGTTTTTACTTTCTTTTGTGGACATTCGTCGGGTTCGACAGGTTCCTCGTCGGCTCTTCGCTTCTTAGTCGAGTTTTCTGGCATTATGTCCTTTTTACTTTTGATCAAGTTGAGATTAGGTTTATAGACTCAAAGATCTTCTTTAGAGACCTATTGGTGAAAGAGCGTTTATCAAGAAATACCGTCCTATTAGCTGGGTCTTACCTTTCCGATTTTGTATAGAAATATTTCTTACTTTTGATATTTTGATGTGATATATTTACTAGCCTGAATGAAAGTCATCCTACAAGGCATACTTTTGCCAGAGAATTATTCAAAAGTATTCCCAACGAGATGGAGGCAGTGCCCTGATTTTAATTGGAGCCTCGACTCTTAACCTGACCCTGACAGCTTCGATTGTGTTTATTGTATTTAAATTAACTTATTTATTGTTATTGCCCAACTGTGTGGTCCTCCCATCAAAGGCCCAGCGGCAGTGTCAGTGTCTTTATTTTTTTACTTTCCTGTGGGACTTTGGGGGAAAAATCGTGAGTTGGTGACCCCGAAACGCTCGGTCCGAGGAAAGTTGACAATAAAAGTAATAAAAACAGAAATTTGTCGCCGCATGTAAATGGAATTGTTTAAAGGTGAAACGGCAAAAGGGCAGAGGGCAGAGGACAGAGGGCAAAGGGCAACAAATAAACAAATTAAGACGATGCACAATGCGGCCAAATACAGAGGCCTGGGTTGGGGTCGCCTAGTGGGTGGGAAACGCGAAATCCGTAACGGATACGTATTATTTTTGGCCTGCCAGGGAACAGAAAGTGTCCAGAAAGCGGTTCTCCCTCCTAAGAGGGAGTTGTTATTGTTGCTGCCAACAATAAGCCAAAAGGGCAAAAGAGGAAGGTGGGCTATGTGGGTGGTATGCTGGGATAGGGCTTTCCCTGGGAAAACGGGAAACGTCTGCGAATTGCAGACGGCGGCGACTGTCGGCTCATGGCAATGGTGATTTAATCTTTGCAGACATTTTTATTCAAATTTATTTTAATATTTTTCCTTTCCTGCCAGCAATGGTGTTGTTATTGCCGCAATTTTTACTCAACCAGCTACACAATAAACAAATGTGGGTAGGTTTTTAAAAATAATATTACTTCGAGCTAGGGAAGATAATGTTTAGCTTTTAATATGTGTCTGAAACTTTATTTTTTTGTTAATATTTATTTTAAAATTTTTAAATGATACCATATTATTTGCTTTTGTTGATTTTAATGCTTTGTGGCTTCTTATATGACTTTTGCTGTTGCATTTTATGTTTTTTGTTGGTATTAATACCCGGTACTTATAGATTTACAGGGGTATATCTCTTGCCTAAAACCCAACCGGTTAGTTTCTTTTGTCTTCAAAAATAAAATTTCTTTAAAATTAAACCAAAAATCCTTATTAGAACCTGAAGCTTTCTAGAGACCTGAAGAAGAATCTCTAGTACCGGGTATCTACAAAGTCTGAACCACAAGCTTCAGTCTTCCTGCATTTTCTGCCCTTATTGGCCTTATTGTTGTTGCGAATATATATTTTTTTATTGTTGCCTGCTATTACTTTTGACCCTTGTTGTTGTTGCAGTTGTTGCTGTTTCTGTTGCCACTTTGGCGGATGTGGACGCGTCGCTTGCACAATGCACGGGAATTATGGCCAAGATCCGGGAAAGAGAAAACGGGTCGCTGGACAAGTTGCAGACGCAGGTCTCCACTTTCTCGCCATACTCCTTGCCATCCTCCTTTATTTGTCCTTTTTTTTTCCTTTTTGCTTTCCACTGCGTCGGCACTTTATCATGCAAACAGGACCAAAACTGTCCTGGCAATTCACCTTTAAATTGTCTTACCGGGAAATACTTTTCCATTGTCCTGGACCATTGGCCATTAAAACGAAAATAAACATTTATTTGTGTGTTATCTTTTGATCACAATTACATTATTTTAACGGGCTTTTATAATTAAAATGTGGCGGAAAAGTGATCGCTTAACTGTTGGTCAGATCGCTGTAGGCCGGCATTAGTTTGTTGGCCAAAATTAGTGGCAGAAATACAGAAATACGAGAGTATAAGCCGTAAGCCTAAGCACACACTAATGGGTCGGGACGCTAAGCCAACTTTAAGGACACGTTGGCAGGACGCATATGATGCCGGGTCCGGACTCCGGACAGCCAAGTTGTCAACTTTACAAAAAGCGGAAGTTAGAAATTTCACAGTGTGCTGCCAGCCCTGGACCAACTCTTCTCTTCTCCAACTCTCTCCACTCCCCGGCTGCTGCTGTTACAGTTACGTTGAATTCATTACGGCGGAAAATGTAAAAGGCATAAACAGCATCGCACAACATCCGCTTGTCCACTCACATGCGAGTGTGTGTCCTGCCCCTCTATATATGTATGTTTGTCTGCGTCTGTGTGTGTGTGTGAGTATCCGGGAGTGCACGGCAGCGAGACGGACGACCTGCTCCTCCTCCGCTTTCGGCTTTCGGTCGGTCAGAAGCCCCGGAGTCCAGTTACGGCTACAAAAGCCGGGCTGCCTGCCCCGCTTAATATGCTAAATGTTGAAATTCGTCTGAATTTAATGCGAGTTAGCCAAAGGTCTGCAGGCCAGACAGTTGGGATTGAGATTGCCGGTTTAGTTGTAGCCAGGTTAATACACAGTGACAAAATATTAAGTAGCTTAATGCAGATGCACTACATTCATATTCATTGAAAATGCAACCCTGTGTCTGGTTTTTTGAAACATTGCACTTTTAAACACTGTTCAAGGCAGTGTTTCAAAAGGCCATATAGTCATAAGCACATATGTATGTATGATAGGCCATATAGGCCATATTTAAAAAGACTATAACCCTTTCTTGACATAAAAATAAATTAAGCTTTAAAGAATTTAAATATTTAACACTACCGGTGTTTAAAAATGCCATAAAAAGTGAACCAATAAACTTTCTCAGTACTCAAGTAAATAAAAAGTATTAAAAGTGAAATGTGCATATGAGATCCGCTTTATAGTAATAATTTCTTCCCAGCCAAATTTTAATATCTCGCTCTGAAGGACACTCTGAACCAGGTTTATTCCCGTTTAAAGTGAAAGCAGTTGAGTTTAAAGCCGAAAACCGATTTTGGCCCAAAGCACAGGTATAAAGCGAGTGGCTTAAAAGCGATGAGAAGCCGTCAATGCACCATTAATCAAACGATCCGAGTCCTGTGGCAAGGACTTCAGACAATTAATTAATACAACGACTACAAGCCGAGGTAATTAAAAGCGGACTCCGATTCGGATTTCGTATCGGAATCGGGAATCGGAATCGGTATCGCCAGTGTTGAGCTGAAACTTTTGTGCATCGATAATGCGCCAAGTAGTGGGGTATGTGGGGTGTAGTAGGGGTGTGGGGTGGTTTGATGTTGATTTTATTAAATGCCAAACTGTTTATCGATTTCATTTGAGTGCATGTCGCGCACAGGCATGCCACGCCTTCTTATTTATCAGTGCCCCCTGTACTCTTTTTTTAATACCACCAGCCATATGCAAATTCGGCAGCAATTTGTGGCCTCAAGGAGCCGGAGAACTGCAAGCAAATCGAAATCAAAATAAAAAATCTTCAACTTTTTCTTCTTATTTTATTAGAGTTTTTTTTTTGGGGAAGGAAGGAGCAAATTTTCGCACAAATCCTGAGCTGAGTTGGCTGCGATTTCTTTACCCAAATTGCGTTCACCCGCGCCCCGGACCAGGACAAAGCCTATTGTCAGGCTAATTCATGTGTCGACTGCAGGATTCGTTGACTTCCGGCGTTGGCTTCGGAATCGATTAAAAAGTCACCGGATACGGATACGACTAGGTGGGCGAGGTGGGTGTACTAAACCTATAGTGCTTTTTATACCCTTGCTTGAGGTTTTTATAAGTTTGGAAGGATTAACCTAAGAGAGGATGTTATCCTTAGGTTTGTTCTTAGGTTTTTGGTTTATATTCTTCTTTGGGTACTAGGGATTAACATAGTCTTTATGAATAATACATCTCCTAGATCATTAAGGCCTTGTCTCTCTTCATAAGCTCTTAATATACATATGTATCTTTAAGTTGATCCATCCTACCCTACTCTTTAGCTCTTCAATTGGACTTAAATCAATTTGTAATTGTTTAAAATTAATTTCAATTACAGCAAACAAGCCACAACAATTGGATTCAACTATATTCAATATATGTATGTATATATTTTAAAACGCCATGTGTGTGTTACATTTGTAAATTTCATAATTAAATGGCGAGCTGATGCTTCTGCCATTGTCACTTAATATTTTTGTAATTGTAATACCATTGATATAGGGTTTAAATGTGTGAAATAACCCCTCGGGACGTGCCCAGTGGTCTGACTGGAGGGGGTACAGGCCAGTGTGTGGTGTAACCAAAATGTCAATACAATCGTGGCCTCGATTTTGATTTAAATAAAGCTTCATTAGCATCTGGCTATAATGAAGCGTTACTGGCCAGCGAGAGAGAAATATTATTTTTTGACTAATTGCGTTAAATAGTTGTTTTTCAAGTAATAGATTTAATATCCAGTTTCGAATTAAAACTGAAAAGTTATTTAGAAGCGAACACAGTGTTTAAAGAGTTGCAGGCTTTTATCCTGGCTTATATCCTATTGAAACATGGCCAGTGTCGAGTGCAGGTCCTGCACACACACACACATAGTTAGGGCTCTTGTGGCTGGCAACATTTTTACCATACTAATTAGCCTTTTGTAAGATTCATTATCATAATTGTAATTAACAAAATGCGAACAAACGTGACTCGCTGGAGCCGCCGTGTCACCTTTAAGTATGGCCCACCAAAAGGGGGCGGCTGACTGGCAAAGTGGGCGTGCCATGGCTAGCAGAGAGTTGGCTAAAAAGGGAATAGCGAACGCCTGTTGCTGTGGCTGCCTAATCCCGACAGCTTTTACTTTTTTTTTGTTGTTATCAGGGTTGGCTACAATAAAGTACTACCCTAAATACTAAAAACTAAGATAAGACTTCAGAAATTATATTTCTAAAAGTTTTCTATAAGAAATGTTTTTATAAAATTTTAATAATAATTTTAATTTATAAACTTGGCATCCCTTGTCCGACTAGAGGCTCTCGAAAGACAGCCAAGGCTGTGCCTGCCTTTGTAGACTAAGCCCCCGTGTATGTGTTAGCCTAGATTTGCATAAGCACTTAACTGTTTTAATTTTTGCCGTGGAACAGGCCACAAAGGCCCATCAATTCAGGGCTTAGCCTGTCGCCGGACTAATTCCCGTCTCAGGAAGTACTATATGTACTCTTCTTGATATTACCAATCAGTTATTAAATTTTAATTAAGTGCAATTTCACAGCCCAGTGAGCTGTGACGAAAAAACCTGTCACTTCTGGTCACAACCAATAGTAACAAAAGACACCAAAACTTGTCAATTGTTATGGCGGAAACATTAGCCACCATTATCGTACGCTTTTAATTCATAATTTTATGGACATTTGCATTAAAAGCGAATCATTCGTGGCTGCAAACGAGCATTTAACAAATGCACATATTTCACCAAAAAAACAAAAAAAACAAAAACTAATTTGGCTCAAAAGTCGCACTATTGCGGCCAGGGGGACTCGGCCTGTATCCAGTCATTGGTAATAATTTATTATGTAATCATTTTAATGAACTCTAATTGAATTACAGCGTAAACTGGGATTGCTGATATGATTATTGTGAGGATAGCCGACCATATTTGTCGAGTCCTGTCTGTCCGTTAATGTTTATTTGTGATTTCATTTGTCGCCTGTTTGCTTAATTAGAAGTGCAGCCAGTCGTGTGTACAAATTTCGAAATATATTTCTGTAATATACAGATTCCGATTTTGATGCAGATTAAAAGGGATTCGATGCACAAATCGTTAAGGATCGCATAGCACTTGGCAAAGAAATGGTTAAGGTTCGGGGAGATATGTAAATATATTCCGATTAACAAAGGGTCGCTCCACAAACACTTTTAGACATATTCATTGAACATTTTTAATACAATTTTTACAATACATGTTTATTAAAAACGGAATGCGAATATTCATACAAATCGTTAAAGGTATTCCGCTTAAGAATCGGATTAAAATTCTAGAAGATATAGACATCGCTGTGGGCCATATGGTGCAAAACACCATTTTCAAGGGGTCCCATCAGGAAAAATGAACAAAAAATTTAAAAAATATTTCGTGTCCAGATTTTGATGCAGATTGACGGAGAATCAAACCAGAAAAGGTTTGAGGTATTCCGCTTGGGAATCGGATTAAAATTGGAGAAGATATAGACATCGCCATGTGGGGCAAAACCCCTTTTTTAAAGGATATCAGCAGGAAAAATGGACAAAAAATTTAAAAAAATATTTTGTATCAGGATTTGAATGCAGATTCACAGAGAATCGATCCAGAAATCGTTTAAAGTATTCCGCTTCAGAATCGGATTGAAATTGGAGGAGATATAGAATTCGCTATGGGCCATTTGGGGGTAAAACTCCATTTTCAAGGGGTCCCATCAGGAAAAATGGACAAAAAATTAAAAAATATTTCGTGTCCAGATTTTGATTCAGATTGACGGAGAATCGATCCAGAAATCGTTTAAGGTATTCCGCTTGAGAATCGGATTAAAATTGGAGAAGATATAGACATCGCTGGGGGCCATAAGGGGCAAAATCGCATTTTCAAGGGGTCCCATCCGGAAAAATGAACAAAAAATTTAAAAAATATTATGTATCAAGATTTTAATGCAGATTGACGGAGAATCCAGACGATCCAGAATCGTTTTCAGAAATTCCGCTTGAGAAACGGATTAAAATTGGAGAAGATATAGAAATCGCTGTGGGCCATATCTGGCAGGTATTCCGCTCCAGAATCGGAGATATTTTGGCTAAGATACATATGTACATACATATATACAAAGTTGTGTATTATCCATCTATTCACCCACAGAAGTAATTAAAAAATAGGGAATGATAATCATTTATTGAGATTTATATGCTGTGTTATGGGGATTATGTTTGGTGATCTTTTATTTAAACATCGGCAGTGATTGGCTTGCAGCCATTTCCAATTGTAGCCGGCCATTGGCAACGCGGCCATACTGGAAGTGCCGTCGCTAAGTGCAAATGCCATCACTAACGTCGCCATTAGCGCCATTCTCTTGATCCTCAATTCGTACACTAATTTGCATTTTCGACGTAATTTATTTAAAAAGCAGAGATTCTTGAAGATGGCCTTAATAAAAGCGGTGGAGAAAACAAAAATGGAATGAATAATAAAGTGAGTGCTAGTCATGAAATTTTTTGTTAAATTAAATGTAGTAACATATGCCTAATTTCTATCTTAAGTTTATAAAACTATTATGGCTTTCCAGTTAGCCAAGCAATGAAACTACATATGTACATATTTAAAACTGGATTAATGACTGAATTAGCAATATAATATGGAATTATAGCGAGGAATATAAACCTTTTCATGCTTTTGGAAAATAAGACTCCAATGGAGCACCTCTATAAACAGAAAGAAGAAGACAACAACATTGCTGGTAAGTCGGACTTGCATACTTTTCACATATAACGGGGCTTTAATTCACTTGCATGGCTGAAGAGATTACAATAACAAAAATAATGCATAATGAGAAATAGAAGCACTGCATACGTTAGAATGAGACAACAACAAATTGCATTAGAATTGGAGGTTGTTGTAATCTTTTTATATTTTTGGAAGTTTTCTTTGTGTAAAATGTAAAATTTGTAAATAAGCCATGTAAAATGCAATGTTTTTGTTCTTTTGTTTTTGCAATATTTGTTTTTGTTTGTTTTTTGTTATTTTTTTTTTTGCTTTTAAAATTAAAAAAATAGTTTTTTGGTTGAAAATATGACCTCTTTTAAGATACCTTTTATGATCACCCGATTATCACCCCATTGTTGTTTTTTCTTAAAATTTTAACCATAATTAAATTTGTATTTTTATGGCTTTAATTTTAAGTGTTTACCAACTTAGTTGTAAGTTAAGTGTTCGATTTTGTGCCAAACTTGCAATTTTAGTGACCCTTAAACGCACACATGCAAACACAATCACACATACTAGCTGGCTTAATGAAATGTTGTCGAAGAAATGCCACGCCCCCTGCCCCCAGCCCCCACTCCCACCCGTACACCATCTCGAAAACCATCCCAGAAGGAGAAGGACTAGCGCAGACAAGGAAACACAAAAGCCATAAAATTTCAATTAGGCGAACCATTCAAGAAATTAATTGACAAACCTCCTTGAGATGCCGCCCAACCACCCACTCCTGCCACCATATCTCGTTCGTGCTCTTCTCTCCTCGTGCCAGCCAGCCTTCCTTGCAATTTGCAGCTTTTCAAAATGAAAATTAATTTTCGACAATTTACTGCGCAATCTTACGCAAAAGTTCAACAAAAGCGGCGCGCACTTTGGCCCAGAACCCGAGCCCGAGCCTGAGCCTGAGCCCGAGCCCGAGGACCACATGACTTTAGTCCTGCACCACCTGCTCCACCATCCTGTTACTCCCTCTCCCCTGACTGGCTGGCATTCCGCGCCACAGTTAAACCAAACAATCTGCCAGGAAGCCTTAAAATTCCTTTACACTTGGACTGATAGCGCGCAGGACGAGCATCAAGCTCACAAAAATTGTATGAAGCTCGATGAAAAATTTCACTCCTCCTCCAAAAACACACACATAGACACACACATGGGTGTATGCATGACCCCGTTAAGTTATCTACCTCACACCGTGGCCCGCCCCTGTCTTCCGTTTCCGCAAAAATCATCCGCATCTATCTCCGGTTACAACAAACTTGACTCGCCCACTGCCTTTCTGCCTTCCTGCCCCCTTCCTGCCTTTTTCCAACTACATTGTCATTTAATTTTGGCAATAAATGTGAACCGCTTTCGGGTGGCAGCCACTGGATTCGGGATTCAGAGCTCGAGACTCTGGATCCCTAACTTTGTGTGCAAACTGTCTGATAATCGTCTTCCGCCTATTTTAACGGGCTCCGCAGCCACCCCAGACCCCACATCCGCTCCGCCCGGGAGCACATGTGTGGAGCTTAAATAATTCAGAGGAGGAAGTGGTAGTGGAAGTGGAAGGGGAAGCTACTCCCCCGGCTCTTATCCTGGCGCGTCCTTGTCCTTGTCCCAGTGTGAAATATGACATTATGGCGCTCAAATAAATTACGCGGAAAATTATTATGGCCAAGTGGCATGCCTCCCCTCCCATCCACCCAGCTATAATAGTAATGTAAAATTAATGCAGCTCCCAGGATCCAGCTCCCATCCTGCCAGCCAGAGCAAGATGTCCTGTTGGATATTTTATTGGAATGGCCATCCAATGGACTGAAGACTGAGTGTGTTTTTTGTTCAATAAACATTCTCCCACTTGTGAAACTAATTAAATACAGGATGCTCCACAGGACTCTGTAAATCCTTACTTTAAAATAGAATCTAAACCGAGAAAGGGGCTTGTGTTCGAAAGCAATTATGATACCGACACCGCAATGTAAGTAGTTGGTTAATAATCGAAGAGCCAGCCAGGACTCCTTGGTCCTTGGGCTGGCAGGACTCTTCAACACCTCTGGTTGGCCAGACAATTGAATCGGCATGGCGGCAGAGAGAGGGAGAGCTCATCAATGGGCTCTGTCTCACGTTAATTACACACAAATTGAGGCTGAATATTGGCCAAATGCAGGAGCTGATCTGGCCAAGGCAAAGGACATGAAGGCAGGTCGAGGTCTTGCCAAAAATCCTATCCTGCTTCACTTTGAAAAAAAGAAAAAGGGAAAATATTTTCTCGATTACCACAGAAAACATTTGGGCGGGGGGGACAAGAATGCAACAAATACCAAGGACTCTTGAGCTCTCACTTTTGAAGGACACTTTCAGGACACTCGCACAAAGTTTTTCTTTCAGTTTAGATGCCTTTGGATGCCCAGTTGCCCAGTTGAGTTTGAAATTTGTGTTACCCATTGACCCGACAACACAATCAAATATTAGCACTCGGGGTTAGGCACTCGAGGCCAAAGGGTTCTGATTCTGCTTCTGCTTTGGTCTGTGTGCCTGTGTGCCCAGGACTATGGGCATGAAATGAGCTGCAAATCCTTTTGACAACAGACCGGCTTTTGCTTTGGCACTCATTCGAAAATTTACTCAACTCTGAGCCCCTGTAATCTCTTCCCACCTCCTGCCGGGATGGGATGGGACAGGACAGGGCAGCCTAAGCCCTTAACGAAACTGCCGTCAGCAGTAAATATTTATGCTTGTGTTTTATTTATTTACATTGTCAAAACCAATTTTGCCCAAGGGTTCAATTGTTTTTCACTTTTATGCTCCAGAAGAGGACCATCTTGCCGAGGAGGAGAGTTCGAAGTTCGCCGAGTTCGCATTTCACTTTCGAAGGCGCTTCCCCCAAAAACACTCAAGACTGCTGTGCTATTTATACTCGAACCTCAAACCTCGAACCTCGAAAAACTTTAATCCGCCCACCTAGCCAGCTAGTGAGAACCAGAACCCTTTGCTCCTGCTTTGACCTCTAACCCGAAGGCCATCCACTCCCACTCCTACTCCGAATGTCAACGTCAGCGACACGCATGCAAACAATCTTAGCGGGGGGGCTGGAAGACTTCCCAAAAAATAAAGAATGGGGATCCAAAGTTGGCTTAAGCGTTGTTTGTTTTCAATTAAAAACCTTCAGAAACCTCATGCCCTGGCACTGGACTCTGGAAAGCCTCCTCGAAGATGGCCTGGCTCCATTGGGGGAGGCATTCATTTTTTATGGCCAAATGGGCAACTTAAAATCAAAGAAGCTGATTGCTCCCCGGTCGGCACTCAATGCGAATTGCATTACACATTTTCAGGATTAGGCATTAGGCATTAGGCCTCTGTCCTGTACCGACCGACCTCTGACATATGACTCAATTAGCCTGGGAGCCCATCTGGGACGCATAATACACTCCTCGTATCGTATCTCATCTTGCTCGGATAAATGGAAAAAGGCCTCTCCGAGGGATACTCTTGGATTTATTTATCAAGTGGTATTCTATGGCATTGTTTCTTAACTTTTTATTGAAGTTTTCTTTTAAATTTTTCAGAAACTCTGCTGGAGAAGATCGCCCCATGCAAAGTGGATGGGATTCAATCCAATTTACTTAGTCATCCTCCAGCAGTAAACAACAAAGGAGTTGGGGCGGGTCACTAAAGGTTCAATGGGATGGATAGGTATGGTCTGTCGATTCGGACAGTGTCTCTGTATCGGTCGCAGTGCATTAGGCACTTTATCGCGTTAAAAAGATTGAATACGCTAGTAGGATGGCAGGATGGCAGGATAGTGGACGCCTTTCTTGTTGGCCCAGTTATCCACCATTGTTGGGTTAATGGCCTGGCCGGCACAACAATATACCCCAAAAATAGAAGCTACCTTTTTTGAATAGAGAGGCATATCCTTAAGAAATCGATTCATCATCGCTGGGAGACAATTAATTTTAGTTTTATACATCCTTCTAGAAGGAGTAGAGCTTTAAAACAAGCCTGCCTCATCCTGCCTTATGCCAGGATGCTTCATTATGCACTTGGAATTATGCAAGCAACTTTAATCCCTGCTGCTAAGAAAGTGGCGCGATATTAGTGCCACGCCCAGGCGCTTACTCCGCCCACTCCACAAGGACTTATCTCTGACAGTTTGTGCATTAATGGCGCGACTTTGCCGCTGACGTTAGCTCCTCTATATATATATATATATATCTTCCTTTTTTTTTTTGTTTAGTTGGATAAATCAAGTGCAGAAAGTGCTATCTGAAAGATACATAACGCAGAGGCCAGGACAGGGCTGAGTTGGAGTAGTAGTTGGGCTACATTTCCATCTGCTGCTGGGGTTTCAGGACATCGATGGCTTAACCAAAATGCAATTAGTGGCCACAATATGGCGTCGGGCGGTTTTATTGACGTCACTTTGGCTCAACCAGAGGGCCAAAAATGTAAATGTAACTGAAAACAGTAGTGACTGGAAGTGAACCGAAGCTGAAACCAGAAACCAGAAAACTGAAAACTGAAAACCGAAAGCGCCAATCAAACTGAAAACGAAAATGAAAGATGTGGCAGACGGTCGGCGACCACCAGTTTCAAAAATCACTAATGGATTTTTAATATAATAAATAGTATGCACTAACATAAAATGTCCATAAAACGCTTTTGTCATCCATTAGGATACACACACTCCATTCCATTCCATGACAGAAGTAAGGGAGAGTAAGGGTTTTGGGGTTTATTTCGGGTATTGCCTCCCCAAAAATATAGATCCACTTTTGATGAGAAAGGCAACAAGGAAGCAAAAGCAAAAGCAGAAAGGCTTCGATATAATTGAATAGATACACCATTATTTCCATTAACCTTCCGATAGACACACAAAGTGCTACTTTAGCCCACAAAAACCACACAAAAGTATCGCCCACACAAAGGACAGGGCTCCTGAAAAGGCGAATAGGGCTCCGACAGGTAGACAGGTGGGTAGGTGGGCTGGTATCTGGGAGAAAGTGTTGAAAGCTAGTTATCTATGCTGCCAAAACAGATTGAATTGAAATTAAATATTATAAATTATAAGGAAATGGAACTAGGCTACACTCATTAGAAAGGATATCATAGCTATGAGGATGTCCATATCGATACATCATATTAAAAGGGCATTCTGCATTCAACAAAGTCCAGACCAGCCCAGACCAGCACCCAGAACCATGTCGGGGAATCGAACCAAATCAATAATTCATTAAAATAATGTATGCATAAAGGATGGATGTTTATGGTCAATGGCTCTGTAGCTCAGCTCAGCTCAGTACTGTTGCTGCTGCTGGCATCACAACAACAAAAAATAGAAATACATATCCTGGCCAAAAAGCAACAGATCCTGTGAAATATATGCATTCACATGCCGGGATAATCCATGCAAATCGAACGACTGTATATATAGATATAACTACATATTTATTGGCTCGATGGTGGCCAATTGGTGACAAAATCCTGATGTAATCCCCCAACAATGTTGTTAACAAGTGAAGTGAAAATACGGCTCACCATTCACTCCAGTTTTTTTTTGGAAAAAAAAACTAAGCGGATATGTAGATCTGTGAAGCTGCAACCAGTTGCCAGTTGCGAGAGTTAAAAGTTGGCAATAAAGTGAAAAGTTTGCCCCGAAATGGTTACTGGCAGGACGATGCCGGACGAACCAGAAACGAGGATAAGGATAAGGCCAAACAATCAAGCAAGCACTTAACCGAATGAAATACAAGTAAACAAATGAAAGTAAGTAAACACAAGACAAGCCATAGAGCAAAGAGCCGGTGCACAGATAAAGATACAGCTCAAGATACTACAGATGCAGATACAGCTACTACAGCAGATACCAGCAACCAAGCCCAGATACGGCCCAGACACTATACCAGACCAGACCAGACCAGCTCAGACCTCCTCCATCCTCGGGCCTGGTCAAAAAACTAAAGCAATGAAATAAAATGAAAATGCATTAAGTATGCAGATGGAGTGCTCTGCACTCTTCGCGACGATAAAGCACCGAGACCCTACACTGCAGATAATACTATAAACTTTTATTGGTTCTCTGCAAGTCTCTAGGGATACTTGTCTTTCATGTTAGTCCATTTCATTGCCAATCCAAAATCAAATAATAGAAGGAAAACCAGCAGTTTCTTTTTGAAAAGTGCACAATAGAAGAATCGTGGAGTCCGGTAAATAGAGCTGCTAACGGTCATAACGAAGTTGCCACCACTGTTTGCCACCGGGCAGCCATCAAGTTGATACATGGCCTCCAGCAAGGAACTTGTCACTCAACGCGAGCCTCCATCTCCGCCAGAGAGAAATGGACTCTCTACTCCGAACTCCGAACAGTTTCAAGATGGCACTGCATTTAAATCATTTTTATGTTGAGAGACACAGGCTCACAGGACAACTGAAATTGTTTTCACTATTTAACCTTAATGCGAGTCTCGGGGAAGTCCTGGAGAAGGACGGGTGGGAGGGCTCTTCTCCAAAACAGCGACAAGAATCACACACAGCGAGAGACAACAGCGGCTGCTGTCAGAACTTTTTCTATTAGTTTCGGGTTTGATGAGTTCTGATGTGTCTTTAATGTCGCTTGTGCTCTGCACAACCCTGTGCCTCCTGATGACAACCCTAAACTACATATAATACATGTACAAAGATGCGGAGCCATGTGGTGTTTCAACACAACTTTCAGTTGGCCCATTTCCCTCTCAAGACTATTGGCTTTTTTCCACAAAATATCAAGTTCAGTGGCTTCTGAAATATTTTGTAAAAAAAAAAGAAATAAGGAACTAAAGACTTATTAACTGAAACAAGTAGGCCATAACGCTCAAATATTTTCCTCTGAAATAATGTTTTCAAATTTCTATAAATATTTCTCTCCCAAGTAGGCCTTCAGGCCTTAAACCCAAATGTCAAATCGTAGCCCCAAACTGCTTTCCCATTTCTAGTCATTCGAAGTTTGATCTCGGAACTGTGAGGTCGAATATAAAATTGAGAGTCTGATATTTTTTGAATATTAAAAATATTGTGTCGGAATTTTCCCGTTTTTAAATTAGTATTTGTCAGTTATAATTTTATTTCAAAATGGTGACAGTAAAAGCCCAAGAGGAGACCCAACATCCCAAACAGACCCACAAGAACCGATCCGTATTTAACCCGGATAAGCGTACTGGTCACGTAGCGACGAAACCCGTCGCCAAACCATTCAAGAGATTCGTGAGGAACCCCACTGGGGGTCCAACCATGTCATGCGGGGACAAGTGTGACGGATCCCAAGTTAATCCCGAAACTTAATTGTCAGCGACATGCGCCTCCAATTGTAAGTTCCAGGGATCTATAGCCCTATAGCTTGCATAATGTGGTTCCCTATCTTCAGTGTGCCACGTCCGATTTGATGGCTGCAGGATTCCACAGAGGATCGAGCAGCTGACCAGACACTGGTGTTACCCCAACGAGATGCAAACCGTTCTACGCAATCCTTACAACAAGTGGCACAAATAGGCGCAGTCGCCTCTGACACGTACTTATGTGTTCTACAAAACAAATTCGAGGGATGTTAAAGTTTATATTTCTGGAACTGCTGTATTCCAAAAATTGTTCTGAGTTTCAATAAATTGTTTATGGCCGAGTCAGTAACTATTAATTACTAGTAATTATTTTTATTTGCTCTGGGTCTGGCCATCTTATTATTTCACAAGGATCGGCCGACTATATATCCCATAGCTGCCATCTAACTGACTGATCCGAAATGGTTTTTGGGTAAAAATACCAATTGGTATTTTTGGATATGTATTGCGTTTTTTTTAGATTTTTTTTTTCAATAAATTTTATTGAAAATTTATTTTCATAAGGATCGGGCGGTTTTAACTGTAAGGGTATATCAACGCTGAAAGTTATCTATTCTTTCGTGTTTCTACAATTTTTGTTCTTAAAAAGTATGATTGGTTTGTAAATAAAAATTCAGCCAACTGTAAAATACGGTTTATTGAAAAAACATTATTTTTTGGTGGTGATCCAAGTGAGGAGGGATAGAGGGTCATCATAGGGAAAGTGTAGAGTCCTTAAAGAAAAAAGCTAAACCGCAAAAGACGAATATGTCTTTAGTTTGTAAATTTTTCCCCATCCGTGGTACCAAAACAAAAAAAAACTTAAAAAAAGGAAAAATTATGAGCTTTAGAAAAAAAAATTCATTTTTCCCTCATTTTCTCGTTATTTATTTTATTTTTTTTTTTTTCAATAAAAAATATTTATAAAAGATTTTGGTGCGACGGAAGAATATACTTCTGAGGAACATTTGATGAGGATTGCTGAATTTTTGTGACCTGAAGGACTTCCACCATTTTAAAAATCATGGATTCGAGAAAAATGCTCGACACTCGTCCACCAAACGTCCGATAACTTTTGTAATTTAAGAGATTTCGACTCAGGTTTTGGGAAAGTGAAACTACAAAATATATTTATCCGTAAATGCAAAATAGAAAAAATATTTGATTTCTTTGATTTTACAAAAAATAATCCCCCTTAACTGAAACAAGTAGGCCATGACTCTCAACTGTCAATGCTTTCATTTAAGGCCGACAGGAGCTACATTGTATAGGCTCAGTTTACATCCGACATTCGAACGATTAGGTTGTAGTAGAAGTAAAATATTTTGCACTCATGAAAGATTTTATATTCCCGCGACTCAAACAATTTTTCGGCATATTTTTCAAATTCGATCCGGTGGCTCAATCGTCCGCAACAATGCCAACCCCCCGCGTATCTAGTAAGAAGCGAACCGTTTCAAAATGCCCGAAACGCAAAACGGTCGCGAAGAAACGTCATCCGCTAGTGCGTGCTTTTAAAAGCGGTCCCCATTCCAAAGTTGGTCGCTCCTGCCGGAAGCCGCTTGCGAAGAAGCGGAAGACACAGAAGGCCTGTGCCGCTCCGCAGAAGAAGAAGGCTTTGAAATCCAAGCCCCGCAAGACCACAACGCGGAAGTGCGTTGCCAAACGTCCTTCGAAGCCCAAAAGGGCCAAGCGCCCAAAGCGTTGCTTGAATGGTTTGTTGGATGTTCTCCCAGCTGGTTCTTCTGCCCATCATTTGTGCTTCCTTCCAGCTTCCCAAACTGCTAAGGAACCAACTCCAGAACCTGAAGACCCGCTTTCCCTTCCTAAGGGGAACGAACCTCCAGAGGTGATTCGCCTTTCGACATCGCCTGCACCCAGACGCAGAATCACTCGCAGGCCGGTCGCTAGACCGAGGAACTTGGAGCGTGAGCGTGAGCCTGAGCCTGACTCGGTTACTTTCATACCTGCCCGGGCCGACGAAGCCCCAGCCAAGAAGCTCAAAACGAAGGTTAGCGCCAAAAAGGTGATTGGCGGGCGTACAACGGCGAAGCCCAAGCCCAAGCTTCACGCCAGTGGGTAGGTAACGCTATAGGGCATCTGGGTTCCGGTCCTCACCTTGAATCCCCCACAGAACTTTGAGACGAGTGGCTGCCAAGCTCAAGGCTCATGAGGCCGCAGTTCTTAAGGCGAAGAATCAGGCGAAGAATCAGGCGAAGAAGGAAGATCCCATTGTTAGAATTGAGCCGCAAGAGAGCCACAGCGAAGACAACCGAGAACCGCGATCTTGGCGTCGGGATAATGGCGCGAAGAAAGATAATAAGGCGGTGCGCAAGCATGCGAGACCCTAGACGGACCATTCTTGGCAAACGTGCCATTTTTCAAATTACCAGACGAAGTGTATTTTTCAAATTTCCCGGACGTGCCATTTTTCAAATTCGCCAGACGTAGTGTATTTTTCCAATTTCCCGACGAAGTGTGACCAAATTCGATTTGTATGCGTGCATTTTCTTTTAAATATTTTTGGAGGTGAGACCTTGACAACTTTCGCAAAGGATTTTTCCCTCAACTCGCATATCTCCCATCTATTTCCTAGTTTATGGCAAAATTTGCAGTCTTCAGGGTCGAGAGCAGAGTCAGGAAATAGCCGCAGGAATCAAAATCCCAAAGAAGAACGAAGCTTTTGGAATTTTCATTTGGTAGCCCATCCTCGTGTATTTTGACGTACCTTTTGCATGTTTGGATAGTGATTAGATATCGTAATACAATTGTGTAACAAAATTCAAATACCAATGTTTGTATTTCTTGAGTTGGTGGGTGGGAAGGTGGTTTGGTCAATTATGAGGCCAGGGTGCGTGGAAAATGACTATTTTTGGCATTTTCTTCTCAAGACTATCGGCATTTTTCAATGGCTTCTGAACAAAGCTTGCCAATAATGTAAACCATTCTTGACATCTAGTTTACTATTGGAACTTAACCGAAAATAAAGTATGTTTGTTCTCTCTCTGAAAAAAAACCTTTTTATATTTCGATTTTCGGTTGAATAAAAAATGGATGATCATCAAAAAAAGTCGAACAGAAATATAAAATTGAAAAATATCCAATATCCAGCTTTTATTTTTAACAAGAAAGGAAAGCTAACTTCGGGCGGAGCCGAAGTAGATATACCCTTGCAGTTAAAACCGGATATATATCGCAAACATCGGATATAGTTGGTATATAGTTAGTATATAGTTCTACCAAGTACCATTTCCGATCGTTCAGTTATATGGCAGCTATAGGATATAGTCGGCCGATCCGGGCCGTTCCGACTTATATACTGCGTGCAAAGGAAAGAAGGGTGTGTGCAAAGTTTCAAGACGATAGCTTCAAAACTGAGAGACTAGTTCGCGTAGAAACGGACAGACAGACAGACGGACAGACAGACGGACAGACGGACAGACGGACATGCTCATATCAACTCAGGAGGTGATCCTGATCAAGAATATATATACTTTATAGGGTCGGAGATGTCTCCTTTACTGCGTTGCACACTTTTGGACAAAATTATAATACCCTCTGCAAGGGTATAAAAATCTCAGTGAAACGGTCAGTAACTAACCTGATCAACTTTAACGATAAATATCGGTTTATATCTGCAAGAAACCCTTTAATTTAAAATGCGAAAAATCCAAAAGTGTGCAACGCTGTGATGGAGACATCTCCGATCCTATAAAGTATATATATTATTGATCAGGATACTTTCCTTTGCACGCAGTATATAAGTCGCAATGGCCGGGTCGACTATATCTAATAGCTGCCATAAAACTGAACGATCAAAAATGGTATTTCGTAAAAATACCAATTTTGGTATTTTGAAGATGGAAGCTAGTTTTCTTTTCTTGTTTCAGGTTAATATTTTTATACCCTTGCAGAGGGTATTATAATTTTGGTCAAAAGTGTGCAACGCAGTGAAGGAGACATCTCCGACCCTATAAAGTATGTATATTCTTGATCAGGATCACCTCCTGAGTTGATATGAGCATGCCCGTCTGTCCGTCTGTCTGTCTGTTTATACGCGAACTAGTCTCTCCAGAGGGGAACTAGGGGACTCCAGACACATGAACCGTATTCCAGTATCGGACGGAACAAAGAAATGAATAAGCTTTTAGTAATGTAGCGGTCGTTAAATTCTTTTGACCACCTTTTATTAAAACCAAGGACACCATTAGGACACATTAAATGTTGTGGAATTATTGTCTGCAAATATGAGTTTTCAGTCTAATAGGAAACCGAGATCATTAACATGAGTTTATTTTTCTAAGGCAATCCTATAGAAAAAAAAGTTAGCCTGGAGAGGGCAAGAACGAAAAAAAGATATAAGTTTGCATTTTGATCCATTAAGAATATTTTTCTTTTTTCTGATTTTCTTAGATAATTGGCTTTCTTGTAAATCCTGTCCTGCCATCTTTTTTAAATTCAGCTTGGTTATAAATTTCTTCATTTAAATTGAAAAATCATTCTCATGGTGAAGATGGAGACCAGCTTTGATTAGATTTCCTTATATCATTGATCCTACTTTGTGGTGGTCCCGATCAATGTCTCCCAACTCGATTCCAAAGAACTGTTTTTTTAAATAGAGGAGACACACTCCCTCAGTCTCTGATATAACTTCTCTTTTTTAGAAATTGAACTCTTAACTGGACTATTTTTATGAATCCCAAGTATTCGTTACCATCACTTGTCGATGGAGGTTGACGTCTGATTTTCTCATTACTATTCGATTCTTGTCTTGCGCAGATACGGTGGCCCCTCAGGTCTTGGCTCTGTCTGCACTACGGGGATCTCTCATTTTCTGATTTGGGAGCCTTCGTTAATGGTTCGAAAACTTTTTGACAACCCTGGATAACATACTTGATGCGCCGCTCCTTTAATTTTGTTTCCTGTTCCAATTACGGATGACGTGCAGTGGTTTCTCAGGTCTTAGTTATGTCTGGATCTCTTATTTCCTGATTTTTTCAAGTCTTTGATTTAACTGGTTCTAGATTTGTTATTTAACTTCCTAATGTGCTCCTAATATGGAATTTGAATCGTTTCTATTTTAGTCAATGGTTTCTTTATTTCAAGAGCCATTCGACTTCTGATTAATTGACTTCTGATTTATTCCTTTTAATTTAAAGTCCCATTTGAGCTGAGTTGTAGCTTGGCCATTTTAGTTAGAAGTGGGTGAAGCTCCTTCCAGTGAAAGTCCTGCTTCGAAAAATTCTAAAAATTTTAGAACTATAGTTAAGCAATGTTTTGAATAAGGAATGTCGCTTCTGGGTTCTCTACTTTATTTCCTGATCAGATACAAGTTGGTAGAGCTTTGCCATTGGAAGGAGCAAAAGTGGGGAAATCAGGGAAACCCACACTTTTATGGGGGTAAAAAACGATATTTAAGCAATGATATTAAAAACGATATTTAAGTTTTGAATGAGGAGAGTCGCTTCTGGGTTCTCTTATTAAAAAATGGTACTTTATGGCCATCGGGAGAATGGGGAAATCAGAAAAACCCACAATATTATCGGAATACCCCTTGAAAAAAATTCGAAAAATTTAAAAACGATAGTAAGCGATATTTTAAGCGAATGAGGCAAGAAAAAAAATAAAAAAATAGGGTAAAAATAAAAAATTCAAAATAATTGGTGGCTGCTAACTATTAAACAATAGTTAAGCAATCGAAAGATTCTGCCTCTTTAACGTTGTAATTCAATTGATGTATTTTTGCTCTAATATTAAGCATACCTCGCACCGAATTCGCACCAGAGCGAATATGAGCTTTCGATCCTTAGATTCTTAGATCCTTAGATCCTTAAATATGAGCTATCTTATGTTAGATTTAAATAAATTTATTAAATTAAATTAAAATAAATTAAATTTCAACTTACAAGTAAATTATAATAACAATTTAAATTCAAAAACAAATCCAAAAATTTTAGAAACGGCGTATCCGTTGGCATCGGCCCCGTTGAAGGCCTCCATCCGGCTTCAAGTAATTGACAGCGGCACCAGCTTATGGACTGCTTTCCTAAACTCCGCTCCTGAGCTAGTCATGACGATGGCGACCCTTACCCAAATTATTTGACCCTGAGTCAAATAATTGAATATCGGTAAAAAAAAAATACCAAAACTTATAGACTAGATCAACGAGATCAGCTGTAAGCTCTCAAAGTTAAAAAATGGTACTATACATTTTTCAGGTGTTGAATTTGGCTTGATCGACGTCTTTTTTAATATTTGCGACACTTTTTTTGATTTTGTCTGTTCGAAAACAATTTTATCATTTTCTCATTTTTCAAGGTATGTATTAAACAAAGAAAAAGGTTTTGTGACCTGTGAGTAGATTTTGCATTCATAATTTATGTTTAAAACCAGAAATGTTTGTAGTATATTTATTATACAAATATACTTTATTATAACCTTTATTATAACAAATTTCAACTTCTGTGAAGGAATACTTTGTAATACTTTGTCGCCTCGGCCCTCAAGAATCGTATATTTTTGGTAAACTATGGTTCGTCTAGTGTATAAATTGTCCATGTTCAACTGCCCCAACTGTTAAATATAGCGATATTTTCAGGAATCATGTCCGCCTGTAAACAAGAACTTTTTGCAGTATGGCATGGGTGTTTGATCACATTTTCAGCGATATAGTTGATAAATCCAAATATTCCGAGACGGACTTGACATCTACATATAGAATGTACCATTACAAATTTTTGCAAAACTCTTTCTAAAAGATGGAAAAAATCGAATAGATGTAGGGTGCGTTTCGAGAGGAAGAACTCGGGTTTGTTAACCGAACATTTGGTTCTATCTACTGTCTACTTTACATAATGGGATTCGTTGCTTTGAATGCATGCTGCACATTGGTTATCGGCTACCCATTAAAAAGTGGCAAGTGAGGGGATCAGATAAAACCAAAGTTGGTCAATGAAAAGCAACCATATAAGATGGGTTTAGAGTCGAAATGGCTTTATTGGTTGATATTCCAATGCAAGGATCGGTCATTAGTGGGAATTTGGCTAGGCGATTTTTTGAGAACTACAATTTGTTTGCTGAATTAACCGGAGTGAACAAGGAACTTATAAAAAAGTTTATCACTGATTTTGCGCTGTATGGCTTCCGGAATTATTATTAATATTCCAAGATTTTGCGAATATACCTTCGAAACTGCAATAACACAGTGCGACAGTGATTTGGAACTTTTGAAGAGACCTAGTAGGAATTGTTCATTAGGTCGAGTATATAGTGTGCCATTTCATTCCGCCTATTCCTTTCTTTCACACACTTTTACTCCGGAGCGCTATTAAAATCAAAATTTCAAACATGGTTTTATACTATACTCGACCTAATGAACAATTCCTACTAGGTCTCTTCAAAAGTTCCTCCAACTTTTCTTATTTTGTCGCACTGTGTAATTTTTGTTAGGGAATATCCGTGGTTTTACATGCCATCCTCAATGGACAACATTTTCATTCATGGGGGGGATATTATAGAAAATGTACCACCTCCGATCGGAATGATATCAGAAGAAGCCTTAGAAGCCCGAAACAAAGATTTAAGAAATTTTCGCTTGAGCCATACGCGTAAAACTCTCGCCAAAACACAATGCATTTATTGTTAGTATCGTCAGATCCACTAATTACAAGCGTTTCCAAAAGTTCGGCCAACAAATCCAGCAAGGCAGTTTCCTTTGAGATTGAAGGCCAGAAGAAAATTCGGATTCTGACTCAGAAAAAAATGTAGATTCAAACTAGGAAACCTAAAACTAGTTTATTTTGTAAAACTGTATTAAAAAAAAAAAAATAAATAAAACAAAATTTAATTAAATAATATATAAAAAATAAGAAATACAAAATTTTACTTAATTAAAGTAATTTCTTAGTGGGTTAACATTCCATAAAAATTTCAAACTTCTTAAAATGATCATTATTTTTAAAGATATTCCACATCTGACACTAAATCACCCAAATCGGCCACTGTGCGTGGCCTGGGTCCTGACTCAGAGCTACCTTGGCCCGTGACTTTAAGATGGCCTCGACTCCATCGGGGACGGTCTGCAGCTCCTCAGCGGTCAGCTTTGCCGTGCTTACCGCTCGTAAGAGTAGGTGCTTGGCAGACTTCATACCTGCATCCCATTGTCCGCCCATATCGGACCCCGCGGCGGTACAAACGCAAATACGCCTCCGCTTCTCGATGCGTATTGTGTGACCGCGGCGACCTCATTCCCGGCGACGAAGTTCGTCGCGTTGTCGCAGTGCACGATCGGCGGATATCCTTGGTTATAAATTTCTTCATTTAAATTGAAAAATCATTCTCATGGTGAAGATGGAGACCAGCTTTGATTAGATTTCCTTATATCATTGATCCTACTTTGTGGTGGTCCCGATCAATGTCTCCCAACTCGATTCCAAAGAACTGTTTTTTTAAATAGAGGAGACACACTCCCTCAGTCTCTGATATAACTTCTCTTTTTTAGAAATTGAACTCTTAACTGGACTATTTTTATGAATCCCAAGTATTCGTTACCATCACTTGTCGATGGAGGTTGACGTCTGATTTTCTCATTACTATTCGATTCTTGTCTTGCGCAGATACGGTGGCCCCTCAGGTCTTGGCTCTGTCTGCACTACGGGGATCTCTCATTTTCTGATTTGGGAGCCTTCGTTAATGGTTCGAAAACTTTTTGACAACCCTGGATAACATACTTGATGCGCCGCTCCTTTAATTTTGTTTCCTGTTCCAATTACGGATGACGTGCAGTGGTTTCTCAGGTCTTAGTTATGTCTGGATCTCTTATTTCCTGATTTTTTCAAGTCTTTGATTTAACTGGTTCTAGATTTGTTATTTAACTTCCTAATGTGCTCCTAATATGGAATTTGAATCGTTTCTATTTTAGTCAATGGTTTCTTTATTTCAAGAGCCATTCGACTTCTGATTAATTGACTTCTGATTTATTCCTTTTAATTTAAAGTCCCATTTGAGCTGAGTTGTAGCTTGGCCATTTTAGTTAGAAGTGGGTGAAGCTCCTTCCAGTGAAAGTCCTGCTTCGAAAAATTCTAAAAATTTTAGAACTATAGTTAAGCAATGTTTTGAATAAGGAATGTCGCTTCTGGGTTCTCTACTTTATTTCCTGATCAGATACAAGTTGGTAGAGCTTTGCCATTGGAAGGAGCAAAAGTGGGGAAATCAGGGAAACCCACACTTTTATGGGGGTAAAAAACGATATTTAAGCAATGATATTAAAAACGATATTTAAGTTTTGAATGAGGAGAGTCGCTTCTGGGTTCTCTTATTAAAAAATGGTACTTTATGGCCATCGGGAGAATGGGGAAATCAGAAAAACCCACAATATTATCGGAATACCCCTTGAAAAAAATTCGAAAAATTTAAAAACGATAGTAAGCGATATTTTAAGCGAATGAGGCAAGAAAAAAAATAAAAAAATAGGGTAAAAATAAAAAATTCAAAATAATTGGTGGCTGCTAACTATTAAACAATAGTTAAGCAATCGAAAGATTCTGCCTCTTTAACGTTGTAATTCAATTGATGTATTTTTGCTCTAATATTAAGCATACCTCGCACCGAATTCGCACCAGAGCGAATATGAGCTTTCGATCCTTAGATTCTTAGATCCTTAGATCCTTAAATATGAGCTATCTTATGTTAGATTTAAATAAATTTATTAAATTAAATTAAAATAAATTAAATTTCAACTTACAAGTAAATTATAATAACAATTTAAATTCAAAAACAAATCCAAAAATTTTAGAAACGGCGTATCCGTTGGCATCGGCCCCGTTGAAGGCCTCCATCCGGCTTCAAGTAATTGACAGCGGCACCAGCTTATGGACTGCTTTCCTAAACTCCGCTCCTGAGCTAGTCATGACGATGGCGACCCTTACCCAAATTATTTGACCCTGAGTCAAATAATTGAATATCGGTAAAAAAAAAATACCAAAACTTATAGACTAGATCAACGAGATCAGCTGTAAGCTCTCAAAGTTAAAAAATGGTACTATACATTTTTCAGGTGTTGAATTTGGCTTGATCGACGTCTTTTTTAATATTTGCGACACTTTTTTTGATTTTGTCTGTTCGAAAACAATTTTATCATTTTCTCATTTTTCAAGGTATGTATTAAACAAAGAAAAAGGTTTTGTGACCTGTGAGTAGATTTTGCATTCATAATTTATGTTTAAAACCAGAAATGTTTGTAGTATATTTATTATACAAATATACTTTATTATAACCTTTATTATAACAAATTTCAACTTCTGTGAAGGAATACTTTGTAATACTTTGTCGCCTCGGCCCTCAAGAATCGTATATTTTTGGTAAACTATGGTTCGTCTAGTGTATAAATTGTCCATGTTCAACTGCCCCAACTGTTAAATATAGCGATATTTTCAGGAATCATGTCCGCCTGTAAACAAGAACTTTTTGCAGTATGGCATGGGTGTTTGATCACATTTTCAGCGATATAGTTGATAAATCCAAATATTCCGAGACGGACTTGACATCTACATATAGAATGTACCATTACAAATTTTTGCAAAACTCTTTCTAAAAGATGGAAAAAATCGAATAGATGTAGGGTGCGTTTCGAGAGGAAGAACTCGGGTTTGTTAACCGAACATTTGGTTCTATCTACTGTCTACTTTACATAATGGGATTCGTTGCTTTGAATGCATGCTGCACATTGGTTATCGGCTACCCATTAAAAAGTGGCAAGTGAGGGGATCAGATAAAACCAAAGTTGGTCAATGAAAAGCAACCATATAAGATGGGTTTAGAGTCGAAATGGCTTTATTGGTTGATATTCCAATGCAAGGATCGGTCATTAGTGGGAATTTGGCTAGGCGATTTTTTGAGAACTACAATTTGTTTGCTGAATTAACCGGAGTGAACAAGGAACTTATAAAAAAGTTTATCACTGATTTTGCGCTGTATGGCTTCCGGAATTATTATTAATATTCCAAGATTTTGCGAATATACCTTCGAAACTGCAATAACACAGTGCGACAGTGATTTGGAACTTTTGAAGAGACCTAGTAGGAATTGTTCATTAGGTCGAGTATATAGTGTGCCATTTCATTCCGCCTATTCCTTTCTTTCACACACTTTTACTCCGGAGCGCTATTAAAATCAAAATTTCAAACATGGTTTTATACTATACTCGACCTAATGAACAATTCCTACTAGGTCTCTTCAAAAGTTCCTCCAACTTTTCTTATTTTGTCGCACTGTGTAATTTTTGTTAGGGAATATCCGTGGTTTTACATGCCATCCTCAATGGACAACATTTTCATTCATGGGGGGGATATTATAGAAAATGTACCACCTCCGATCGGAATGATATCAGAAGAAGCCTTAGAAGCCCGAAACAAAGATTTAAGAAATTTTCGCTTGAGCCATACGCGTAAAACTCTCGCCAAAACACAATGCATTTATTGTTAGTATCGTCAGATCCACTAATTACAAGCGTTTCCAAAAGTTCGGCCAACAAATCCAGCAAGGCAGTTTCCTTTGAGATTGAAGGCCAGAAGAAAATTCGGATTCTGACTCAGAAAAAAATGTAGATTCAAACTAGGAAACCTAAAACTAGTTTATTTTGTAAAACTGTATTAAAAAAAAAAAAATAAATAAAACAAAATTTAATTAAATAATATATAAAAAATAAGAAATACAAAATTTTACTTAATTAAAGTAATTTCTTAGTGGGTTAACATTCCATAAAAATTTCAAACTTCTTAAAATGATCATTATTTTTAAAGATATTCCACATCTGACACTAAATCACCCAAATCGGCCACTGTGCGTGGCCTGGGTCCTGACTCAGAGCTACCTTGGCCCGTGACTTTAAGATGGCCTCGACTCCATCGGGGACGGTCTGCAGCTCCTCAGCGGTCAGCTTTGCCGTGCTTACCGCTCGTAAGAGTAGGTGCTTGGCAGACTTCATACCTGCATCCCATTGTCCGCCCATATCGGACCCCGCGGCGGTACAAACGCAAATACGCCTCCGCTTCTCGATGCGTATTGTGTGACCGCGGCGACCTCATTCCCGGCGACGAAGTTCGTCGCGTTGTCGCAGTGCACGATCGGCGGATATCCTTGGCGCCCAACGAACCTTTGAAAAGCCAACAAAAACGAATCAATTGAAAGGTCGGAAACTACTTCTAAATGTACTGCCTATCGCCTATCGGCTTCACTTAACAGTACTTAGCGATACATTTTTTTTATGTTAGCTATCAGAGCAAATCTGTTTTAGCCGGAACCGCAGAAGGGTTGAGTAAAACTCTTCCAGGATTGTAGGACCAACCATGAGTAGACCGTTTAGGCACTTCTGTTTTTATGTCTTACAAGACGCGTAAAAAATGACTCGTAGCTTAGACGGTGTGCTTTGAGGCCGTAAGTTACACTGTTGGGGTATAAAATAGTGTGGAGTAGCAAGAACACCATTACTTGTAGGGGACTTATGTCCTAAGAATTCGTATTCTTCCATAAATTCCAAATACATTTTTTTCTAAATTCGGGTCTCGAGATAATCTTCTTCTTTGGTGCTACAAAAAACGGCGTTTGGCTACCGCAAACGAGTTTCCCAAACCATCCGATTTAAATTGAAGTTTGACTTCGAATCGACCTGAAGGCAGTACAACAGTATTCTTCTAAGATAATATTCCTTACATAACTCTTGTTAAGGTGACAAAAGCTTTTTACGAGTTGGTGCTTCTTCCAACGACCAGAATTTTTATACCCTTGCAGAAGGTATTATAATTTTGGTCAAAAGTGTGCAACGCAGTGAAGGAGACATCTCCGACCCTATAAAGTATATATATTCTTTATCAGGATCACCTCCTGAGTTGATATGAGCATGTCCGTCTGTCCGTCTGTCTGTCTGTCTGTCTGTCTGTCTGTCTGTTTCTACGCGAACTAGTCTCTCAGTTTTAAAGCTATCGACTTTGCACACACCCTTCTTTCCTTTGCACGCAGTATATAAGCCGGGATCAGCCGACTATATCCTATAGCTGCCATATAACTGATTGATCGGAAATGGTATAACTTTGGTGCTTTTAGAGTTAGAGAGTTTCAATTTGACATGAAAGCTATTTTTGGCAAAACATTTGGCATCTCTAACATGCCAAATTTCATAAGGATCGGCCGACTATATCCTATAGCTGCCATATAACTGATTGATCGGAAATGACCCAACTTTCGTGTTTTTGAAGATAGAAAGCTGGAACTTAGTACTGATTATATTTTTGGTCAGATAATCCAACCTACTCAATTTCGTAAGGATCGGCCAACTATATCCTATAGCTGCCATATAACTGAACGATCGGAAATGTTTTTTGGTAGAAATACCAACTTTGGTATTTTTGAAGATAGAAGTTTGGGATTTTTTTTTAGATTTTATATTATAATCAATTGGATTATATATTCATATTCCCATAAGAATCGGCCAACTATATCCGATGTTTGCGGTATATATCCGGTTTAACTGCAAGGGTATATCAACTTCGGCTCCGCTCGAAGTTAGCTTTCCTTGTTTTTTATTTCGGTTTGGACTTATGAAGTATTTTTTCTCAAGTTCTAAGTGATGCCAGCTTTTATTTTATTTATCTTATATCTTAGGTTACGAATTGCTTTTCCATGTTGGGCTTTGAACTGAAAGCATCGTTTTATTGTTTGTTAAAAAAATAAAAAGAAAAATTTAAATTTTTTTTCCAACCACCAAAAAAATATAAAACCACTCTTATTTACTTAATCTTGCGGCCATTCTCGGGCAAAACCAACTTAATGGGCTGGCAAAACCCTCCCAGTTCCATCAAAATCAAGCCGCCTTCGAAAAAGAAAGCCTATTCTAATTTTCAAGATGTCGATTCCAGCGACTCCGAGCATGGAGAAATGAAGCGGAAGTCTGCTAAAAAACCCATTATGGAAGACGAACCTACCACCAGCGAAGCAGCCAGAGCTGCACTTAAAGCTAATATTGAAAAAAATTATTATGCAATTCTTTCTGATTTAGACGATGAAGATCGTGTCAGCGACATGGAGGTTGACGTTATGAAGAAAAAAGATGATAAGAAAACCAAGCAATCTGCGGTAAAAACGGCGAAAATCATCAAACCGCCCCCAATTTTTATCCCGGACGTATCCAGCATCAAGGGCCTTTCCAAAGACATTTCCCACCTCTTAGGCGGGGATGTTGAAGTGACCTACAAAGCAAGCACTAACAACACAATTCGCGTCATGACTCCAGATAAGGATACTTACTCAACTCTGAAAAAGTTCCTGAGCGAAAATAACCATCGATACCACACATTCCAGCCCCGAGACGAGCGCGCTTATCGGATCGTCGTTAAAGGCCTCCACTTCTCCACCGACCCGGAGGATATTAAGGTGGGTTTCAGCAGCCATGGACACAAAGTCAGGGATATACACAATCCTATGCAAAAAGGTACAAAGAAGCCACTAAACATTTTCTTTATTAACCTCGAGCCAGCCAAATACAACAAGGAGGCCTTTCAAGTCAAGCGGCTATGCAGCACGGTGGTTACGGTTGAGCCACCAAAAAAATTCGACGATGTGCCCCAATGCCATCGCTGCCAGGGCTTCGGTCACACGAAACGGTACTGCCATCTGGAGTACAGATGCGTAAAGTGTGGAGATAGGCACCCATCGTCCGAATGCACCAAAATTGCCAGTGAACCAGCAGTCTGCCTCCACTGCGACGGATCACATGCGGCCTCTTTCAAGGGCTGTCCAGCCTACAAAAAGGCAAAGAGCACGTTCGCCCCCAAGCAGGCTGCCCCAAGACGCCAGCAACCTCAATTCAGCAAAATTAACCCTAACATCAGCTATGCTAGCGCAGTCAAAAACGGAGCACCACAGTTTGACTCCAACCCCAATCCCGATCCCAGTCTTTCAAGTAATCCAATGGACGCCCTAACGGCTAGGATGGAATCTATGTTTGAGCGCATGATGGAGAAGGTCTTGAGCCAAATAGCCCAAATGATGGCCACCGTTTGCAAATCCTTGTGCATACGCAATTAAATATAACCATATGGAATGCTAACGGCCTGGTAAAAAGAAGGCCAGAGGTCGAGCTATATTGCAAGACCCTCCAAGCAGACGTTCTCCTCATATCAGAAACGCATTTTACCAACAGATCATACTTGACTATTAGAGGATACGACCTCATTGCCGCTAACCACCCGAACGGTAGAGGTCGCGGGGGCGCGGCCATCCTTATTCGCAGCTGCATCAAGTATGAGGCACTTCCAGCCATGTGCGAAGACTGGGTACAATGTGCCCAAATTAAAATCTCCACTACCAACGGTGACATAACAATCGCCGCAGCATATTGCCCCCCCAGGCACAACATCCACGAACAGGAATTCGGCTTGCTACTGGATTGCCTCGGCCCCAAGTTCATAATCGGAGGGGACTTTAATGCTAAACACCCCTGGTGGGGCTCCAGGATTACAAACCCAAAGGGCTCGGCCCTATACAGGCAGATTCAGTCCCGAATCTTGAGCTGTCACGCAACCGGTGCACCCACATACTGGCCTACGGATCCCCACAAAATCCCTGATGTGCTAGACTTCGCCATCTCCGGAGGACTGGATTCTGCCGGAATTCAAGCGAGAGAAGTAGAAGACCTCTTCTCGGACCACAGCGCCTTTGCCGTGTCACTTTTCACCCCAGCCTTGCTCAGGTCAGCCCGCAAAAAGCTGATCTACAAGACAACAGACGTTGACAAGTACCAATCCTACCTGAACAACGTTACCGACCCCAGCCCGACACTTGACTCCCCGGTTGACATCGACACCGTTGTAGAAGAGTTAACAGCCCATATTCAGGCGGGCAGCTTCTGAAGCAGCACCAAGGCCCTCCAACCGCCCAAGAGCCACTGACAGGGACATCCATTTTTGGAGCCCAGAAGTCGAAGAACTCAAACTTGAAAAGCGACGACTCCGAAGAGTGTGGATGCTCTCAAGGAATCCTTTGGACAAAACCGCCTTCAATAGAGCGACCAAATGTCTGACAGAAACTCTGGCAAGACTAAGGAAGCAGGCCTTTGACGGGTTCGTCGAACAACTTGAGCCAGGCGACCCTCAACATAACTTATGGCGAGTCACCAAATCTATCAGACAGCCGCTGAAAAGGATCCCACCTGTACAAAGAACCGACGGCAGCTGGTGCAGATCGGAGATGGACAGGGCCAACGCTTTCGCCGAACACCCCGAAGGTGTCTTTACGCCTTTCGATCGCTGCTCACCGGAGGATGCTGCTGAAACTGCCCGTCTGCTAGCCGAGCCTTCTAGGGACGCCGATACAATACCACCAGTGACTGAGGAGGAAACAGCTGAGCTTATAACCATCATGAGCAACAACAAGGCCCCGGGCGATGATGGTATCAATGCAATTGCATTAAAAATGTTACCACCTCCAAGCATTCAGCTAATTACGAGGATCTATAATAGATGCTTGGAGATAGGGTACTTCCCGTCCACATGGAAACGTGCCCAGGTAACTATGATACCTAAGCCCGGGAAACCCGAAGCAAACCTTTCGTCCTACCGACCAATAAGTTTGTTACCAACGCTCTCCAAAATACTTGAACGAGTGTTTTTAAGCAGAGCACTGCCAGTATTTGACGAGGCTGGACTGATCCCTGACCACCAGTTTGGCTTCAGGCGGCGACACGGTACGCCAGAGCAGTGCCATCGGGTAGTGCAGTGCATCCTGGACGCGTTTGAAACCAAGAAGTACTGCATGGCCGTCATGCTGGACGTGAAGCAGGCGTTTGACCGAGTCTGGCATCCCGGTCTTCTATATAAATTAAAGACTGGCCTACCCCGACCATACTTCCAGTTCCTAAAGTCGTTCTTGGAAGACCGTAAATTTGCTGTTAGATGTGGCGAGGCCATCTCCGGTATTAGAGAAGCTCACGCTGGTGTACCCCAAGGCAGCGTTCTTGGCCCGTTGATGTACAATGCTTACACGGCCGACCTCCCTGTTCTTCAGAGGCCTGACCTGCTCGCAGCAACCTATGCAGACGACACCGCCTTCCTTACCACCGCCGATAGCGCATTGGGGGCAGCCGATACGATGCAATTGCAGCTTGACTTGCTCAGCGACTGGCAAAAGCGATGGAACATTGCCGTCAATAACGAGAAGTCCACTGCCTCCACATTTTCTCTCTGCAAAGGCAACTGCCCTCCAGTTAACCTTAACGGCTCTCCAATCCCACAGGTAGACAATCCCAGGTACCTGGGATTCACCCTAGACAGGAGGCTCACCTGGAAGCCCCATCTGATTAAGAAGAGGAAACAGGCTATTCAAAGACTTCGATCCTTCAACTGGCTTATGGGTAGGAGATCGAAGCTGAGAACTTCCACTAAACTCCTCATTTACAAGGCAATAATACGCCCTATCTGGACGTACGGCATACAGCTCTGGGGAACTGCGAGCAAGACGAATGTCCGAACTATGCAAGCTTTCGAAAATAGAGTCCTTCGAATCGCCACTGGGGCCCACGTCTATCATGACAATCGCACTATCCACGAGGTTCTCAATTTCCCTTGGGTCAAGGACGAGATACAAAGAAGCAGCGCACGTTACATGCAGAGGCTTCATAATCACCCGAACCGGTTGGCCAGCTCCCTGCTGGACAGCAGCGAGCAACCCAGAAGACTTAAAAGGACACACCCCCTGGACCTCCCCTTACTACTCTAATTTTTTTTTTCTACCATATTAATATTTAAAAATACGTGAAGTTTACGTGATAAAATTTAATGGTTGTCCCTAATGGACAGTTTTAAATAAACATTACCCTGCTATTACAAAAAAAAAAAAAAAAAAAAAAAAAATGTTGGGGTTTGCTTTATTTTATTTTAGGACTTGCTTTTTATGAATTTGGAATTTAATTTCAAATTTCTATAAATATTTCTCTCCCAAGTAGGCCTTGAGGCCTTAAACCCAAATGTCAAATCGTAGCCCCAAACTGCTTTCCCATTTCTAGTCATTCGAAGTTTGATCTCCGAAGTGTGAGGTCGAATATAAAATTGAGAGTCTGATATTTTTTGAATATTAAAAATATTGTGTCGGAATTTTCCCGTATTTAAATTAGTATTTGTCAGTTATAATTTTATTTCAAAATGGTGACAGTAAAAGCCCAAGAGGAGACCCAACATCCCAAACAGACCCACAAGAACCGATCGGTATTTAATCCGGACAAGCGTACTGGTCACGTAGCGACGAAACCCGTCGCCAAACCATTCAAGAGATTCGTGAGGAACCCAACTGGGGGTCCAACCACATCATGCGGGGACAAGTGTGACGGATCTCAAGTTAATCCTCAAATTTAATTGTCAGCGAAATGCGCCTCCAATTGTAAGTTCCAGGGATCTATAGCCCTATAGTTTGCATAATCTGGTTCCCTATCTTCAGTGTGCCACGTCCGATTTGATGGCTGTAGGATTCCACAGAGGTTCGAGCAGCTGACCAGACACTGGTGTTACCCCAACGAGATGCAAACCGTTCTACGCAATCCTTACAACAAGTGGCACAAATAGGCGCAGTCGCCTCTGACACGTACTTATGTGTTCTACAAAACAAATTCGAGGGATGTTAAAGTTTATATTTCTGGAACTGCTGTATTCCAAAAATTGTTCTGAGTTTCAATAAATTGTTTATGGCCGAGTCAGTAACTATTAATTACTAGTAATTATTTTTATTTGCTCTGGGTCTGGCCATCTTATTATTTCACAAGGATCGGCCGACTATATATCCCATAGCTGCCATCTAACTGACTGATCCGAAATGGTTTTTGGGTAAAAATACCAATTGGTATTTTTGAATATAGATTGGGGGTTTTTTTTGGATTTTCTTTTTCAATAAATTTTATTGAAAATTTATTCTCATAAGGATCGGCCGGTTTTAACTGCAAGGGTATATCAACGTTGGCTTTCGTGTTTCTACAATTTTTGTTAAAAAATTTAAAAAGTATGATTGGTATGAAAATAAAATTTCAGCCAACTGTAAAATACGGTTTATTGAAAAAACATTATTTTTTGGTGGTGATTCAAATGAGGAGGGATAGTGGGTCATCATAGGGGAAGTCTTGAGACCTTCAAGAAAAAAATCTGAACTGCCAAAGACGAATATGTCTTTAGTTTTTAAATTTTTCCCCATCCGTGGTACCAAAACAAAAAAAAACTTAAAAAAAAGGAAAAATTATGAGCTTTAGAAAAAATTCATTTTTCCCCATTTTCTCGTTATTTATTTTATTTTTATTTTTTTCAATCAAAAATATTTATAAAAGATTTTGGTGCCAAGGAAGAAAAAAGGAACTGAGGAACATTTCATGAGGATTGCTGAATTTTTGTGACCTGAAGGACTTCCACCAACTTGAAAATCATGGGTTCGAGAAAAATGCTCGACACTGGTCCACCAAACGTCCGATAACTTTTGTAATTTAAGAGATTTCGACTCAGGTTTTGGGAAAGTGAAACTACAAAATATATTTATCCGTAAATGCAAAATAGAAAAAATATTTGATTTCTTTGATTTTACAAAAAATAATCCCCCTTAACTGAAACAAGTAGGCCATGACTCTCAACTGTCAATGCTTTCATTTAAGGCCGACAGGAGCTACATTGTATAGGCTCAGTTTACATCCGACATTCGAACGATTAGGTTGTAGTAGAAGTAAAATATTTTGCACTCATGAAAGATTTTATATTCCCGCGACTCAAACAATTTTTCGGCATATTTTTCAAATTCGATCCGGTGGCTCAATCGTCCGCAACAATGCCAACCCCCCGCGTATCTAGTAAGAAGCGAACCGTTTCAAAATGCCCGAAACGCAAAACGGTCGCGAAGAAACGTCATCCGCTAGTGCGTGCTTTTAAAAGCGGTCCCCATTCCAAAGTTGGTCGCTCCTGCCGGAAGCCGCTTGCGAAGAAGCGGAAGACACAGAAGGCCTGTGCCGCTCCGCAGAAGAAGAAGGCTTTGAAATCCAAGCCCCGCAAGACCACAACGCGGAAGTGCGTTGCCAAACGTCCTTCGAAGCCCAAAAGGGCCAAGCGCCCAAAGCGTTGCTTGAATGGTTTGTTGGATGTTCTCCCAGCTGGTTCTTCTGCCCATCATTTGTGCTTCCTTCCAGCTTCCCAAACTGCTAAGGAACCAACTCCAGAACCTGAAGACCCGCTTTCCCTTCCTAAGGGGAACGAACCTCCAGAGGTGATTCGCCTTTCGACATCGCCTGCACCCAGACGCAGAATCACTCGCAGGCCGGTCGCTAGACCGAGGAACTTGGAGCGTGAGCGTGAGCCTGAGCCTGACTCGGTTACTTTCATACCTGCCCGGGCCGACGAAGCCCCAGCCAAGAAGCTCAAAACGAAGGTTAGCGCCAAAAAGGTGATTGGCGGGCGTACAACGGCGAAGCCCAAGCCCAAGCTTCACGCCAGTGGGTAGGTAACGCTATAGGGCATCTGGGTTCCGGTCCTCACCTTGAATCCCCCACAGAACTTTGAGACGAGTGGCTGCCAAGCTCAAGGCTCATGAGGCCGCAGTTCTTAAGGCGAAGAATCAGGCGAAGAATCAGGCGAAGAAGGAAGATCCCATTGTTAGAATTGAGCCGCAAGAGAGCCACAGCGAAGACAACCGAGAACCGCGATCTTGGCGTCGGGATAATGGCGCGAAGAAAGATAATAAGGCGGTGCGCAAGCATGCGAGACCCTAGACGGACCATTCTTGGCAAACGTGCCATTTTTCAAATTACCAGACGAAGTGTATTTTTCAAATTTCCCGGACGTGCCATTTTTCAAATTCGCCAGACGTAGTGTATTTTTCCAATTTCCCGACGAAGTGTGACCAAATTCGATTTGTATGCGTGCATTTTCTTTTAAATATTTTTGGAGGTGAGACCTTGACAACTTTCGCAAAGGATTTTTCCCTCAACTCGCATATCTCCCATCTATTTCCTAGTTTATGGCAAAATTTGCAGTCTTCAGGGTCGAGAGCAGAGTCAGGAAATAGCCGCAGGAATCAAAATCCCAAAGAAGAACGAAGCTTTTGGAATTTTCATTTGGTAGCCCATCCTCGTGTATTTTGACGTACCTTTTGCATGTTTGGATAGTGATTAGATATCGTAATACAATTGTGTAACAAAATTCAAATACCAATGTTTGTATTCCTTAAGACGGTGGGTGGGCAGGTGGACTGGTCAATTAGGCCAATGTGCGTGGAAAATGGTCAGTTTGGGGTCTGCGCAGGCGGCTACCTGTGGGAGGCGTGGTGCACCTAATTTAATGCTAATTAACTCAAGTGGCGGCTGTGGTTGTGTGCTTTGCAGAATCGCTGACAATGCAACTGTTTGGGGCAAACACAAGCGCGGCTGCCTTTCAAACAAATTGCAAGCGCGAGTTCATCAGGTATTGAGTTTATTTCCTGAAGAAAATGCTAGTCTAAAAGATAATTGGGTTACAAAGACACCTATGTATTTTTAGACTAACTTCAAACATTTTTACATGTTTTGTTTGGTTTTTTAAGGAGGCTGGTCACTCTTTGTCAAGTGGGTCACCCTGTGAATGGGTGAAATCACAGGGTCACCCTGTGAAATCTTAAGACTTAAATACCAGTGCCTCGGTCTCAAGAAATTCAGTCTGGCGGAGGAGCTCGACCCAACCAGACCTCCTCTCCATTCTCATCCTGATTTTCTAATTTATTTTATTTTAAATATTATTTTTTTTTTTTATTAAAAAATGCTCTTTAACCATGGGCCTCTTCTGAAATCCTGATTTTATTTATTTAATTATTATTTTTTGTTAATTCATATATATGGAATGTAGAACCAATTTCGAGCGATCATTTTTCGATAGTGCCATTGTAGTTCGGGTTCGAAAGACGGCATCTGATTTTCTCATTTATTTTGAAAAATTCTTTTAAAATGTTTCTTTTTAGGGATTACCCCCTTAAATACCATTCCTATACTATAGAACTGCTCCTGAAGCTCTTCCGATGGAATCCTGGTTTTTTTAAAAAAATTCTTCAGGGTTCTTTGGGTCTGATTTATTTGGTCTTTAATGATTTTATTTGGGTCTTATTTTTATTTTTCTTTGGATTATAATGTCAACGCTGTAAGAGAAAAGTTTCTTCCATCTTGGGTACTTATCTTTTCTTTTCCTTTGGAATGGTTACTTGTGTTCTTATTTTCTTATTATTGTTCTTATTTTATATTATTTTATTTAAACCACTTTAAGGCCCAAGTCTTTTATGCTCATCGATGCCCAGGTGGTTGCTGCTGATTTTTTTTGGAATATCAACTAAAATTCTAGGTTTTTTAGAGCCTCGGTTTCTTCATAAACCTTTAAATACTCTTCACTTGAGTCTGATTTTTCTTATTCTTTTTTTTTTTGCCGATACTATCGATAATGTATTAATATTAGCTCCATCATGTTTTTGAGAGCGATTTAACAGTCGAATCTAATTGGCACTCTAGTTTTTTCAGAGCCTCAATTTCGTCTTAAACATTTTTAAATATTTTTCACTTGGGTCTGATTTTTCTTATTCTTTTTTTTTTTGCCGATACTATCGATAATGTATTAATATTAGCTCCATCATGTTTTTGAGAGCGATTTAACAGTCGAATCTAATTGACATTCTAGTTTTTGCAAAGCCTCAATTTCGTCTTAAACCTTCTTAAATATTTTTCACTTGGGTCTGATTTTTCTTATTCTTTTTTTTTTGCCGATACTATCGATAATTAATAAGTAACAAATTTATTTATATTTTTGGAAGCTATCTTGGAAAAATGCCTGTAGACCATTATAATACCTTCAAGCTTCTTTTTTTTTTAAACCTTTAAATATTTTTCATGATTTCGGATTCAGATTTTATTCAATTTCGATTTCTTGCCGTGGATATCGATGTATCGATATCGACTTTTTTTTTTTTTTTTAGAAAGGCACGCACTGAATCGAAGGCGATTGCTGCTGAGTGCCGGAAACGGAAATGGATATGGTGTATATATAATGTGGGGTGTTGGAAGGAAGAAGCAGAGGGGGAGTCGGTGGTGGAGGCTAGTAGGGGTCAGAGGTGCAGAGATCCGATCCAGTTTCGGTTCTAGTTCCAGGAAACCCTACCAGCAAACTCCAAGGTCCACCTCCCCTCCGAAAGCATTTCATTTCCTATCGTCCGCCCGTCGTGGCGGCCTCTCGGCTAATTTTGCATGCAGCGCACAAAGGCGGTGTGTTGAAAAGGCGTGTGAAGCCTGGCTGGAGGTCAGAGGGGGCAGGTCGCAGGTCGCCGGACGCAGGACGCAGGACGCAGGAGGGTCACGCAGACGATTGATTTGGAAACGGGCCATTGTCACGCCGTCTATGAAATGGCCAGACGGATACGGATCCAAAATGGTTTCGTTAGCTTGGTTGGGGGGATGACTGTGGATTGTCCCGAAAAAGGATTTTCTTAAAGCTCACCCTCCCTCCACCCCTGTGTTTGTTTTCTTTCTTTCCTTTTTTTTTTGATGGGAAATGCACGTACGCTTCGTGTATTGAAAATAAGGACAGACATCCTTCCACTCCCACCTTCTGCCGACACACACACTCAGAGACATTGAAAAGTTTGTTAGTTTGGACACGAAATATTTTATTATTATATAAAATTTGCCATTATGATGATTATAGCAGCTAGTCCTAGTCCCTGTGCCCTGCGCCCTGCGTCCCTTCATGCATGTCCTTGTTGCGGATTCAATGAGCACAGGCTCGTGCTTCGGGTGTTGCATACTTTATGTCCTTGGCGCAATCACAGTCCTGTCTGCCGGACTCCCCGGGGGAGATCCCGGCCAGATGATGACAGACCCTGCCAGGTTTCATTCTCTTTGCATCTTAAAGCAGAATGCCCAAAAGATTCAACAGGATAATGGGTTGTGGGAAGGAATGAGGATTTTCGGTTTACTTTCTTTTTTTTTAGAAGATAACTATGTGTGAGAGTCCTTGTCTGAAAACAGAGGGATGCCAAGTATTTAAAAGCAATGAATTGTAATTTTCGCAATTATGCCGCCCGCCGGAGAAAGGAGCACAGAGCCTGATTGTCCTTGTTGGGATTGTCGGCTGATTGTCGTCGCTTTGACATGGAAAGACTCTGCATAAATTAAAAGCGACCTTAATTTTTTTCTCTTTTTTTTTTTTCTTGGAAAGTTTTTCTCTGTTTTTTGTGCATCTCGCGATGACGGCAACTCAAGTTTCACTTAATTAACTGCAATAAGAAACTGAAATTAACCTCGAACGCAGTCTCTAGTCCTCTGAGTGGGTGACGAAAGTTTCGCCGAGGTCCCTCCCCCCTTCGTTGGCTTTCATAATTCCGTTAGCTTATTTGCATCCTTATGGCTGAGAATTGAAGGACGTGACCTGACCCGAGAAGAGGCTCAGAACTAGTCTTGGCTCTCGGAATATACTATATATTCTCGATCAGGAGAATCCTTCGAACTGGCTGGTCGAGTGTTGCCGGGTGGTGGCTTTACCAGGAAATGTTGCCAGCAACATGTTGCTAAGAAGGAGCCGCCGCCTCGTCCAATTGGCTCGTTGGGGCTCGTGGCGCCTTGGTTCGTCGACGTCGGTCGGTATCGGGGCTGCCGCCTTTTGTGGCACAGTGTTCGTGCAGCAACGAGACGATTCGGTGGCTGCAGTCACCACCGCATCAGGCCAGGTGTCCTCAAAGGCGATCTTCAAGTGATGTATCGGAAGGCAGTTAACCGATTCTGGATTCAGGATGCCTAGTCTGGTCCTAAGCATGTCCTGGTATTTCAGGCCAGAAAGGCAAAGGAAGGAAGTGGCAGATTTGGAGAGTGGAGCGCGGTGAAGTGTATTGGGTTTCTGCATTCCGCGGCACGCAAGGCAAGGCAGGAGAAAAAGTCTCTAAAGGAGCAGAGCCAGGAGCAGTGGAGGAGGATGAGGGACTGGCTACGGGAATGGATAACCAAAAACCCGAAACCCCAACCCGTAACCTGTTACCCGTAACCCGTAACCCGGAACAGAACCGCAACCGAAACGAAACGTAACGAAATGAAATGAGGAAAATGGGAATGGGAGTGGGAATGGGAATGGGAATGGGTATGGGAACTGGGACATGGGAGTAGTAGCACTACTGGCACTAGCAGAAATGGGAAATGGAAGTGAGGAGTGTGGAGTAGAGAGTTCAGAGAGTGTGGAGCTCAACTCAAACGGAGCTTAACTTAACCTTTGGCTCAACCACAACGCTCCGGGTGGTGCAGTTTGCCGATGCAGTTGCCATTGCAGCACCATCACCATCACCATCAGGACCATCTCTTAAAGCCGCCATCTGGATCTGTGCAAGGAATTTCAATTGCCCTGCCAGCTAGTCATCCAGTCAGTTGAAGACCTTGGCTATTATCCTATTTTCCGTATGAATTTTTCATCGCTTCAGAGTTTTTCCATCAGCACTCTCCAATCTAGCAAATGTTCGTTCATAAATTGCTTGTTGTGGTTGTCACTTTGCCAGAAATTCGTTTAATCCTTGGACCAGGACATGCCTGCCTCCCACTCTGAAGCTCAGAATTTCATTAAAATGACAAATATTCTCGCATTAGTATTTATTGATCAAAAAAATTGAAACAATTCAGGATGAGGATGCAAGTTTAAAGTCCTTTCGTGGCATTAAGGATAAGCCAGAAGAGCGAGATGGAGGCGGAGACGAAGACACCAACTTCAACTAAAAGTAATTCCACTAAAATGTTTATAACAAATCCAAACACAAATGCCGGTGGAGGGATAAGGTAGAGTAGTGGGTAGGGATAAGGATGAGGCCCTGTATCCCGTGCCCACGAAGGATAAGCCAAGCTGAGCTCCGAGTTGGCGCATTACCCGTATTTACCTCCGTGTCTGAGCAAGCAGACGAAACGAAATTTAAAAGTGAAATCAAACAATGCGAAAATAACTTGCAAAACAATGTCAAGTGTTTTGCGAATGAATCGGCGCGTGTGTACCAGCAAGGGGAATACTACTCCCAACCATACCATACATAGGTGGGTTAACAACCAGTACCAGGATGAGGACCATGAGGACCATGAGGACCTAAGGGGGCGTTGTAGCCACCGAAGCGGAAACGGAAATTGCACGACAAGAAACGAGAAATGAATTGGACGAGCAGAGCTGAACTGAACAAACAAGTTGGCCACGGAATGGTTGGCTTTCCTTTCTTTTTTTTTTTTCTCCAATTTGCATGGCGCATACATATGTTGGTTTTGGCTTTTTGTTTCTGCCTCGAAATCTATTTAGCTAGAGGAACGTTCCACTCGCCATCGCCCTAGTCGTCGGGGCCTAAACTTTTGATTTGCAAATCTTCGAGTCGTTTTCGAGCCAACTTTCCTCAAGGGGGGGAGGAGGCTATTGAAATTTTCTAATATGTTTACACTAACTTTTGTTTGGAACTTGTAGCTTGGAAATAAATAAAGGTTTCTAAAGATTTAAGGTGGGTTTTGGTATTATTACTTGTGATTAGTAGTACTATACCTATTTTGTGTTGGGATTGGGTTTTCTTGAAAACCTAAGGGCTGTAGGTCTTGAAACTTTTAAAGGGGATTTTAGGAACTTAAATCAGTAAATAAAGTCTGAATTAAGAATATAGCTCTTAAAAGGGATTTTTAGTAAATATTCTATTAAAGTTTTCCAGTTTGTAGACTTCATAGGGCTGTTTTGTAATATTATATGAGTATTCTTCAGTTATAATTAGTGGCAGTTAGAACTTTTCTTATCCCATTAATTTCCAAATAATAAATTAATGAATAATTAATTAATTTTCCCATTAATTTCCCATTTCCTTTCCAAATACATGCATATGGAGAGTTTCAGGACTTTTTAGAGTAATTTCAATAAAAATAACTCTGTTTAATGAGACTTCTTATAAATTTAACGTACAAAATAAAATACCGAGTTAGGATTTCTATAATTTTTGTTGTACTTTTTAATGAGTTTTCTTCATTTTTGATGAATTATTTTATTGAATTGAATGAATATTGATGAATATTTTCTTTTAACCCTTTTATAAATAATTAAAAATGGAAAGTTTTAGTTCTTTTAGAGTGACTTTATTAACTAAACTGTAGACTAAATTAATAAAGAGTAGTTTCCAAATATACCAAATATAAAATATAACCTAGATCTCAAAAGGAATCTTTGACAAAAAAGAGCTTTTCAGATTTAGGATTTCTTTTATGTTGGTTGTATACTTTTTCTTGAGATTTCTAGACTAAGGATCTCTAATACCTATGAATTCTCGACATTCTATAATTCGTTTAAAGATTCAACACTTTTTATAGTAATTTTCATAAAGGTCACTCAAATAACTAAGACTAGTTGAAAACCATAGCTTTAAAAGTGCAATCAATTTCCAGACTTAAGATTTCTTTACCGGTTTTTCGTATTTTTCCACAAGTTCTAATGAGTTATAACTGAGGATAGTAGTATTTTCCTTATCTCATTCCCTAAATACATACATATGGACAGTTTCATCTACTTTCATGGTAATTTCAATAAAAAAAGCCCCCCCTAACTAAGACTATTTTTAAAAATAAACCTCAAAAAACCAAATAACCTTCCAGATCTCTGATTTCTTTGAGTGTTTTTGGAAAACGTCTTACCAACGCAGCCAATAGATTTGCTTTGGTCTCGTTGGTGTTGTTTCTCTTGTTGTCCTGGCGGCAAGCCAGGTCCTCACTAAGTGTATGTGTGTGTGTGTGTGTGTGTTTGTTTGTTTGTCTCTGTGTGTGTGTGTGTGTATGGATGGAAGCCAAACTCTCTGGCTTGCTGCAGCTACAACCGCAACAGTTGCGGCGACACTTTTGTCGCTTTGAAGCAGTCGAGAAGGCCACTTGAGTCAAGTGCAGCCAGGGCAACAGGCGGCAACAACCAGAGGCAAGGGGGAGGGTGGCCCAAGGGAGGGAGGGGCTAGGAAGAGAGAAGGTGAAAAGGTATGCCCGTTGTCGACCTAAGACCCCCCCTCCCCTTTTCAGCATTGAAACACATTCTTGGCACAATCCTTCCCACCTCGGTTGGAAGCGCTCCTTTTTTGGAAGTCCTGCCCCTGCCCCAACCCCTCCCTCAATCCGTGTCTGGTTCGTTCGTCCTTTCCGCTGACAAAGCAAAGTAAAAGTTAACTTAAGCAGCTGCCAAGTGACTTGAAAGTACTTGAGCGCATCCTTAAGCAGGATATCAACTGGCAAAAGCGCTGAAAGGAGCAACCTCTCTGTCTCCAAGTCTCAGTCTCAGTTTGTCAGAAGGATGCGACCCTCTTGGCATCCTTTCGTCGCCTTCGTTTCGCATCCTTTTGGCTTTCGGCTTTCGGCTTTGTTTCAGCGAAACGCATGAAAATATTACAAGTTCGGGAAATCACCCCCAGAAATTCCCCCAAAACTAGTGACCATCCATGGGGTTTTCTGTTAATTAGTTGAAGACCTATTTTAGATCCAAAATATTGAAAATTTCATAACTTTCATAAAGTAAAGGACTAATATCCATGCATTCTCTGTGCATTTCCGTGATTTTTCCGGAACTCGGTGACTGGCGGTCTGCTAGACTGGCGACATCTGGAACGCATCTCCGTCGGACTGGGCGTCATCCGTATCCGCCATTCTGGCATTCCGGCATCCTGGCATCCTAGCATCCGCCATCCTCCCGCGACCACGACACCATGGCATCACGTTGTGGCCTTTTATTAGATACGTGCTGTATCTCTGTTTACCAACTTTGATGGTGTTAATGCTGGTTTGTTGCCTTTCCGAGAGAGAGAAAGGCGAGAAAGTAGAAAGGACGAAGGACGAGACAGCCTCGGCGTTGCCTCGGTCTTTGTTAACCTACCACCCTCCACCCTCTGCCTGATATATATCTGTTCCAAGCATATATCCGATCGGAGGGCAGTTGCTTTCGTTACAAGTATTTGGAGCCAAGGGCAACAGCTCCAATAAAACGGAAACCTGTTTACAAATTTAATTAAAAGTGCAATTGCGCCTGATTTCTGCACAGACTACATGGCACAGTTCTCTGGCACAGCAAGCATCTGCCACTATATATATAGTATATATATTAGCATATAGAGTATATACTACTACGATTTCTGTTTCGGTTTTCCACACTCTCCAGAGCGCATTGAAAATTCAGCAGCAATTGTGTGTGTTTTTGGGGTTCGGGTCCACATGGAGGTCACCAGTGGCTTTGGCTGGGCATTAAGGGGGTCAGGGGTCACAAAAGGCATGAGATTGATTTTCAAATAATTTTAAAAAAAATATTTGAAGAAAAGTTAGAACCTCTACAAGTACCGGGTATGAATATTAAATGAAACTGTGTGTCCTGCGGTGCCGTCGTCACTGAAATCGCATGGACCGGAAATGCGCAAAACTAACGGATAATGGATAACGGCAGCCTGGCTGGTAACTGAATCCTGGCGCAACCGAGTGTGGCCTTAAATGGTGTGCGACCCCGCCAGCAAAGGCAACGAGAAACTTTCCCTGGGCCTAGACTGGTGTAGGATGGTCTGGTCTGGGGAGAACATCCTGCAGGATGCATAAACTCCCGTATAACGCTAAATGTCATGGTTATGTTTACACAGACCCGCGCCTGAAATTAAGCGGAAGTGGCCGTTAAAGTTGGTTTCTTTTCTTTTTTTTTTGTTTTCTGGCTCCCAACAGCTCTTGGCAATTAAAGCAAATTAATGCTGAATTAATTCATAGACGGTGGCTGGCGGTGTCTCTGCTGGATCTCTCTCTGGCCGGGATGCCGGGATGGCTGTCTGCCGATGATGATTGCGCTGCAGGCCAGCGTGAGAGCGGCTATAGGCTGGATACTCAGGATTATATGGAGTATGGAGGCCAATTTCGATGATGTGTTTACCGCGCCCGCCGATTATAATGACCATAATGATGATTCCGGAGCCATAAGAAGGAGGGTGATGAGCAGGGGCAGGAGCAGAGGCTGGACGAGCATCCTGGATACTGCTGCCAGGAGGTAACCATGTGGCAGCAGGAAAGTGCAATCAGCAGAGCTGTAAATTATCAAAAGCATCTTTCAATGCGAGCCAGTTGGCCTGCACTGGAAGGAAAAAGGATGCAAGGACATGGGCCTATAACGATTATCCTTCGATGGTTTGTTGCAGTGCACCACTACCACCACCACTGCCAGGTGGCATTGCAGTACAAATTCCGTCTGAACCAAGGGGGGTAATGAAGCAAATGCTTGCCAGCCAGGGGTGTAGATATTGCCGAATGGATGGATGGATGGCTAGCTGGATGGATGGATGGATGGACTGTCGAATGGTCAACAGAGCCTGGGTTTTGGCCGGCAAACTGGCAAACAAGCATCAATTATTCCGAATGTTGAATATGTATTCAGAAAACTGGGGGGGGTAGGTAGGGTGCAAGGATTCCGCTGCAGGACACCTGGATAAGTGCTAGATGGTAGACGCTTTGGACAATCGCCGGTGGGAGTGGGGTGGATGGTGGTTCTGGCAGATTACACAGCCCTTTCATTACCACTTCATTTCATTTTCCTTCAAGGATAAGCCCCCAATTATCTGTTCTTTCGGATCAGGCCTCGGCCAGACGGGCGAGAGACCTGTTTTCCGATTGATGGCCAAAAAGGATCAAGGCCCAAGGCGGGCGGCCCAAAAGTTGGCTCAATGAAATCGAAATTGTGGTCACACAGCTTTTGCCACGCCAGGTTCGAGAGAGTCCTGCAGGACGCGTGCCTCCAAAGTTGACCTTCTCCCCCTGCTTGCCCCATTTGGTGGCACGTGCACGCACATTTCTTGGGGGTGGGTGGGATGGGTTGGCTTTTGGGAGGTGTCGAGGCTGCCGAGAGGAGAGCTTGTCACCAGAACTTGGCTCTTGCGCTTGCTTGCTCCTTAATTGCTATTCTAAACAGGCTGCACTTTTGTTGTTCTTGCCTTTGGGGGGGCAAGTGCCTGCCACGCCCAGTACGCCCCCCTGACGCCCCCTGTGTTTTGCGGTAATTGAATTAGCCAACTTTGGGTAAATGGAGCGGTTGTGGTAGGCTTGGCTTGGCTAGGTCTGGTCTGGTCCAAGATGATCCATCTAAGCTGTAAGGAAAAGTATTTATTTTTAAAGAGAGTCCTGCCTTCTGAGAGTCTTCTGCCTTATTTTCCTTCAAAATTAAATGGGAATTATAAAGCCAGGATACTTGCATCAATTGCAGCCGTAAATAAAATAAAGACAGAACCAATTTCTGGACTGCAGGCCACTTCCTGCTCCATCGGACTGCCTGCTATATCAATCAGCCAGATGGACTAGACATCTCTCACACATGTCTCTACATACCTATATCCTTTTATATCCTTTGGGCCGAGAATGCAAATACTTAATATTTATTTATTTGCCATTTGGTTGTTTGTTTGTATTGTCCTTCCAGTGAAGGGGGGATGGATGGGATAAGGATAAGGATAAGGATGTCTAGGATGCGTTCAAGTTTATTTGACTTTACTCCTCAGATGTGTTGCAGTTGAAGATTTCAAAGCTGGTTTTCTGGTTTCTGCGTTTGACCAAAAACTTTTCTGGGGATACACACACAAACACACTTAAATCGCTTGCTATTTTAATTAGTTTGTCCAAAAAGGCCAACAACTTGGCCAAAAGCAAACAAGCAAAATACTGGAGGGCGGGACGGAATTCAATTATGCCAGCTTAATTGCTTGAATTGCTAGTTTTCGGGCCAAGAAAAACCGACTTTGGCTTACACAATCACAATCACAATCACAATAGTGGATTAACCGAATGGCTTATTATTGGCCCACATTGGTGGACCTCTTGGCCACAATTCAATATTCATTTCCATCACAATTAATCCCGGATTCAAAGGATTTATTCTTTGTGCTTCCTGAAGTCTTGCAGTTCTCAAATGATGAACAAATATTGGAATTATTAGGGAACTAAATAAAAATAATAAATTGGTTTACACTTTATTGCATTCTTTGTGAATTAAATTCACAATTTTATCCTCTCGCAAGGATTCTCTTCGTTGTTTAGCTTTTGTGTCCTGTGTGTGATTCCTATATATGCTAGTAGTAGTCATCATCATAGTTGATATGGCCCGGGGCGATTTCTATAACGCGTCCGATTTTATTACATATTGTGTGTTTATTGTCACACACACACACACATATACTTTCTTAAAAAATATATCCAGCAGGACCAAAAAAGGGGGGGCTTCCACCAAGAAAAAGAATAGAAAAGGAATAACAACAACAACAACAACAAAAAAAAAATTGGAAGCAAAATGCCCCAGAGCACAATAAGGGATGATGGGAATTTTACTAAGAATTTTTCATTTCCTTTAACACACACACATCCCCAAACACACAGGACATCCACACACACACACACACACACACACAGATATCAGTATGTGCGTGATAGAGGGCGGGGCATAAACATGTCTGATGATATGGCTGCTGGCCTGGCCCTAGCCTGGCCCTTTTCTCCAGTCCAGATCTCCAGATCCAGACAACGACAACCAACGACGACGACTATTCAATATTTCCTTCAGCAATAGTCCATGGCCGTCCCTGGGAAGGGGCACCAGTGTGAGACTAGGGGCGTGCGGCCAATGGTGTGTGTCTCCTGGGAACCCACGCCCCCAATTGGACAATGTCGGCGCCGGATATTGGCCAGTTCGGTGGCCGAAAAATTTATTCATCGTCTGTCTTGGCTTTTAGCTTTTAGCTCTCAGCTCTTCTTGGCCCAGAATGAAGTATATTACAGAATTTTTCATTTGAATAGAGCAGTTAATGTTTGTGTTTGGTCATTAGTTGGGTTATGATTTTGTCAACATGGAGATACCCACTGATTACTTGGTGTTGAGGATCTTTGGATTAGAACCCCCTGGACCATCCGCCACTGTCATGTACAATAAATGAAATCAAAATGGCAAAAACCGATTACAAAACTTGTCAAACTTTCGGCTGACCAACAACAATCTACTGATAATTACTATCTGGGGAGCCCTAACTTATCTGGTAGCTCCTCTCTGCTACCCTGCTCCCCTGCTCCATGACAAGGACATTTTTCCGCTTTTCCAATTTCAAGGCAAAAATGACGAGAAAATGCGAATGGGAGGTCAACTTGGCCGACACTTGTTCAACTTTTGGCTTCTTTACTTTTATTTTATTTGATTTTTTTTGGTTTTTTTTTTTGGTTTTTGTAGCAATCAAGAGATAGCAATACGTGTGTCGGCGAAAAGAAATGACTGACCAGGCCAGGGCCCCCTTCTTCTACGCTTTCCCAGAAGTTGGTCCTCAGTGCGTGCAATTATTTTACTTTTCATAACTCGTACAAACTAATAATGCAATACAGCGACAAATATTTGTTGACAACAAACACCAGTCTGAGGGGGTCATGACCTGACCCCACATGCGTGCCTAAAGACAACAACACGCAAAGAAATACTATATCTTTTTGTAGAAATTTAAGATTGATTTTGAATTTAATTCATCTGTAAAGTCATCTCTACGATGGTCTAACTTTATAAATATTTATAATATTTATTAATTTTAATATATTTCTCCCTGTGTAGAACAAGTACACCAACATTGTTGACTTGTTTCTTGTTTGGCAGTGTCGAAAATTACTTTATAACAGCCAAGTAAATTTGGCTGACTAACAAAGTACAGATGTGGCCGGAATGAAGAGACGGCGGTAGGGTGAAGAGAGCGGATAAAGCGTTAAAAAGGGGGAGTGTATGGGGGGTTTGCAAAAAGATTCCCTCTGCACTGGCCATATTTTGTTGCACTGCAACACTCGGTTTACTAATTAAATATGATAAATATGAGACGATGAGCAAAAGTTTTGCTCGACGCTTGTCGCCCCCCACTTTTCAGTTGGCTGTCAAAGCTAATAAAGTTGCAACTCGTGTTGCAGCTGCTTTTTGCCGGATTTTGTTGCAATGTTGATACCCAAGCCCGGCCACAAATTATGGCAATTGCTAGTGGCAGTCTCGAGCGGTGTTAAATTACAGATACCAATCAAAAATCTAACAGATATATGGTGTATGTCTGTAAGGAAAACGTAGAACTCTTTACCAGCTCTTTAAGAATTTATATATTATTTAATTTATTATAAAACTTGAAAATCTTTTGAAAATTAGACATAATAAAAACGTTATTAAACTTTCATTAACTCTGTTTCTTTCTTGCAGAATTGCAGAATCTTCATGGACAAGGACAAATCCAGCACTTCTCGTAGATATTAACTGGAAGAATCAGATCTGGAAGAATTATTTATGACCTATTTTTTAGTGAATTTGTTTTTTATTTCTAAGTAACTTATTGTATTTAATTTTTTCTTCTTTGAGGCCATGTCCAAAAAGGGCGGGCTCCAAATAAATTATACCTTTCTTTTGGTGTTTTCTTTCCGCGCGACTGTATGTAGCTCCAGAGAGTAGAATAACCTCACTATCCTATGCGGATTTGTACAAAACATATTTTCTTTTAGCTTCAGTATCCTTTGCGGAGTTTTTAATGCAGATTTATATGAAATCTTTTTATTTTATAATTAACTGTCCTGTATGGATGTATTATCATTTGGCTCCTACAGTCGCGCGCAGAATTTTTAAAACGAAATAAAATTTATTTTTTTTGGAAAAATTTACACCAACTTACCCTGGGGTCACGCTCGATTTTTTTTTTTTTTAATTAGAGCGACATACCAATTAAACCGTTTGAAAATTAGAACGACATACCCCAAAGTTGACTTCTTTTTCAGGTATGTCGCTCTAAATTTAAAACGACATACCTCCAAAATTGGCCTCGTTTTCGGTATGTTGCTCTAATTTTAAAACGACATACTTTTTGCAAACCCCAGTTTAATTAGTATGTCGTTCTGATTTCAAAAAAAAAAAAAAATCGAGCGTGACCCCAGGGTATGTTGGTGTAAAAATGTAAACAAAAAAAAAAAATACTTTTATTTCGTTTTAAAAAATTGTGCGCGCGACTGTACGGACCAAGTGATAATTCAATATTAAAACAAAAAATTTATGTAAATCCGCATAGGATAATGCCGTATTCCTCTGTGTAGAGCTACATACAGTCGCGCGGAAAGAAAACACCAAACGGAAGGTACAATATATTTGGAGTCTGCCCTTTTTGGACAAAACCTCCACGCAGAAAACAAAATACAATATATCTTAAAATCTTAAAATTAGGAAATTTCCAGATCCAGTTGCGGCGGGACATCAAACGTCATTTTATCGGCCTCGTGTTCTTCCATATCGGTAACGTCCTGAAAAAAAAAATTTACCATTAGTGCAACTGAAACATAATTTATTATTTTTTTTAGGAAAAAAATGCATAATTTTCAAATGGAAAAATAGTTGTAACTCGGCTATTAATTGGCAGATCTAAAAATGTTATACCTTTCCGAAATCAGAACTCCGAGTAACTTTATTCTCAATAATAACCAACCAACAAAAATTTTGACCCAATTTTTCCAATGGGTACCCTTATGATTTTGTCAAAAAATGGCAAATTTTGTTGCTTGGTATTTCTTATTTTTTGATGCAGATCGAAGCGGATTTAAGCACTGATTCTAATATGGTATTCCGTTTAAGAGTCGACTGCGAAATAGTTCAACTTAAATTTTGGGCGAATGAAAATAATTGAAAAACGTAGCTTAATTTTTTAAAATTTTTTTAAGGAAAAATGTTCATAACTCAGCTACAAGTGGAAAGATTTATAAATGTTATACCTTTCCGAAATCAGAACCGAGTAGCTTCATTCCCAATAAAAACCTGGCAGCAAAATTTGTGAGCCAATTTTTTTCAATTTTTCCTAGGGGAACCCTAGGGGGGTCATGATAACAACAACAAAAAAACAACAACCACCAAAGCTTACAACAACACATACACACTTTCACAAAAAAAAAAAAAAACTAATTTTTCGATTTTTGGGGCCTGCTTAAGTGCAACCTATGAGAATCGAGGAGGAGGGCGCTGTTTTTTAATTAATTATTTTTTAAAAATTCTATTAAATAGCACCCAAATTAAAGCATCTTCCGGACCATTTTCATACGCAATAAAACCGTAAAATTGTACTCTTTATTGCTATTAGACTTCGAGGAGCCCTTAAAACTAAGCAATGGATATATGAGTAAAAACCTGGCAATAAAATTTTTGAGCCAATTTTTTCAATTTTTCGAAGGGTTACCCTCATAATTTTTGCCAAAAAATGGCAAACATTTTTGTTGCTTTCAGTTTCGCATGTTTTGATGCAAATCAAAGGGCAATTAAGTCTCTAATCCAAAGTGGTGTTCAGTTTTTAAATCCAACAAGAATAACCCAAATATTGGCTAAAATGTATCCAAAAAGTAGCCTATATGGATTCAGAGTGGGTTTATAGATATATACACTTTATGAGGTTGGAAATACTTAAGTATACTACCCCTCTTTGATAAAGACTGGCCATGTTTGGCCAAGAAAAGAGACGAGAGACAAATGCGAAATCAAAAAGTCGCGCACACAATTAGCCAGGCCAAAAGGCGGCTGTTGCGGCTTAAACGGCTGGGGGAGAGGGCGACGGGTCAAGGCTGTCAGCAGGGGGTGGGGCGGGGTATAAGCGAAATTGTCGCCTGTTGTCAGACATCAGGATGTGGGCAACAGGGAAAAAGTTGTCCGGCTGTCCTGGCATTGTTGTTGTTGCCTTTGTTTCGGCTCATATTATTTTTGTTTTTGTATTCAAAGCAGCTGTTAACAACAGACAGTATGGCGGGGAGGGGGTGGCACATAAAGAAGATGACTTTAGGCTTCTCCAAAGCCCGCCAGAAGTCTCGGTTCTTCCCCCAAAAACACCCCTGGAAGGCAAGTTTTTCGATTATGCGCTCGTAAAAAGTTCTCTGTGGGTGTGTGCCACCCCCCCTTTACGTCACACACACATACCACACACTCATAAAACAATACCGGAGGCATATGTTGACAAAACTCCATGGGCGTAGGCAGGCCAGGGAAGGAGGCAGGGGTCTCAACTCAACGACAATGTCATAAACAAGCAATAAAAAAGCATAAAAAGCTGGCAAAAGCGTTGCGAGGCGCACTGATTACCATGTGATCAACATCATCCATCCAACCATCCATCCAGTTAGGCCCTTCCCTTTTGGCTTTTGCCCCTTGGGGTCTGATGACACCCCGGGACACCCCAGCCCACAGCTTCCCGAGGGTTTTCCCGCTTTTCAAATGTCCAAGACAAAGGCCTAAAGCCAGCATGCCGCCAGGTCGCGATTTTTTTCATCATTTGGGTGGAGTTATCCGGTTTCTTTAGATAGTCTAAGGGGGTTTCTTTTTTGGGTTTTCAAGGGGTTTTAATCCTTTTGGATATGGACTTCTAGTATTATTTTTGTAAACTTCTTCAAGACTAGACTATTATGATATATACAGGTCCTATTCTGCTCTACGAAGTTTTAGTTTAGTAGAAGGAGACGCTTAAATTCCCGCAAAAAATAGTATGTATGTATTTCAAAGGTTCCAGTTCTTTCTGACTAGGGTAACTTGGGGTCTTTATAAACCTTTTTATAATTAAATATAGTACATTATTACATGATCCTACACCTATAATCTATGAAGCTACATGATATATAAATGAAATCACTTTCAGAGTACTGGAAAGGGAAACTAAAGTTCCCGCAAAAAAAAGGTATATTTTGAAAGGGTTTCAGATTGTTCTAAGAAGGATAACTTATATTATTTATAACCTTCTTCATGACTATATTATTGGAAGATATAAGATCTATAATCTTTAAAGCTATGAAATCTCTGTTTAGATTACTAGAAGGAGTAGCTGAAAATCACGCCAAAAATTGTATAATGTTCAAGGTTTTTAAACTCTATCTAACAAGGACAACTTATATTATTAATAAACTTCTTCATGACTCTATTTTATTATTACAATATATAGTACCTATACCTGCCATAATCTAAGAAGCTATCCACTTTTTTGTGAAATCTATTTCATATTACTGAATATGAAGTAGATTCAGATGTAAATTTTGCCAAAATAAGGTAGTGATATAAGGTCTATATAATAAGGTCTTGAAACTTTTCTCAATATGATCTTGAAATCGCAACCTTATAAACCAATATTTTTTTAAGAAACCCCCTCACCTACTAAAGCATTAGTCATCTTTATTGAAAAGCCCTCAACAAAACCACATCTAAAGGCTTAAAGACTCGCATCTCAACTATTTAAGAACCATAGCTCGTAGGCATATGTTGAGAACCCTAACACATCCCCTTATCCGATGCCCATTAGCCCCCGAGTCATTCTTAGACTATAGCTTCCAGGCAGGAATGTCAGTTTGGCAGTTTGTCGATTTGTCGGTATGTCCGCCAGGATTTATTGTAAGCCTGAGGTTTCATTTGCGCTTTTCGAGCCAAGGCGTTTTACTTATGCAGACTTTAAAGACCAAAAAGCACTTCCGGCTACCCTTTTGTTGTAATGAGTTTTAAACCGAGAGGGCACCAGGGCATTCTCTGGTGTAGTTCTAACCTGCCTGCCTACACAAACAACTCATTTTTAATGCAAATATTTAGTTTTTTATGTTTCTGGGAAATCGAGACAGGTGGCAAGAGTGTGGGTGGAAGTAAAAAACAAAAAAAAAACACAGAAAGCAAAGACAAAAAGCAAAAGCAAAAAGCTAAAGCCAAAACCCTGATCAAAGGTTAAAATAAACTGGAGCACGTCATGTAAATGTTTACACATCATCACCACCATTCAGCTAACCAAACATATCGACCTCATCGGGGCAAGGACGTGGCAAGAGCTGAAGCTGGAGCTGGAGCTGGAGGAGGAGCATCAGCGGCAGCAGGTCCTGTGAAAATCCTTCAACCTCCTATCCCCCCTCCCCTACCTACTGTATGTGGCAAGGGGTTCTGAACATTATTGGCGCATATGTTCAACACAAATTCCACAGATTGATGTTGGAATTTTTTTATTAGCATTTCTATTTGCCCCTCACCCTACCCCCACTAGAGTCTATCCCCCTTCTCACTACATTTTTTTTCTTGCTTTTTTTTTTTTTTTTTTTTATGCCATACGCCGAAAATGTTCATGTCTGTGCCATTGTCCTTTGGCTCGATGGATGAACAACCTTCCTGTATGTATACATATACACATACCCTTCAAACAAAGGCATTTTTAAATTGTGCGTTCTATTTTTTTTTTGTTTTTCCTTCATTTTTGTTGCTCTATATATTTCCCTTGACAAAAACAATAAAAACACACACCCATCCACCCACACACACACACACACTAGAAAAGCGTCAACAAAAAGGGAATAACAGAAGAGGGAAATCGAATTGAAAGCTAAAGAGTAAATCGATTGATTTCATGTTGATTACCTTGATTTGTGTTCCTCCATTGGACGGATGGAGGACGGATTCTTCTATAAGAGGCTTAGCGAAAAAGAGACAGGGATTGTCTTCCCATTTACAGGTTTCAATCCGGTGTTTACACAGACCCGGCACTCCCACACCTCCCACACCCACACACTCTTTATTCGCAGGACTCGCTACCATTTCAGATATAATCAAAATCAGAATATTCGCTAGATTTAAGGATCACGAGTGAATATTTCAGGAACATGAAATAAAATATCGAACTACATGTCCAAAGATGCCAAAAAAATGTAGAAATATGTGGAAAATTGTTCAAAAATATTTGTTCTTTTTGTATTTTTTTTTATTTTGGTTATATCTTTCAAATAACTGTACTTTATAATCCGACCTATAGTTGCCAGGATATATATCCTTACTAAGTTTGTAAAACCACTTAATTGCTTTAAAATTTTTAAATGTAAACATGTTTGTTTTTAAATTAAAAATCTAAAAATGTAAACACTCATATACCCATTGACTACTTTTAAGGGCTCCTCGAAGTCTAATAGCAATAAAGAGTATAATTTTACCGCTTTATTGCGTATGATAATGGTCCAGAAAATGCTTTAATTTGGGTGCTATTTAATAAAATTTTTTAAAAATAATTAATTAAAAAACAGCGCCCTCCTCCTCGATTCTCATAGGTTGCACTTAAGCAGGCCAGAAAAATCGGAAAAATTAGTTTTTTTTTCGTGAAAGTGTGTGTGTGTTGTTGTAAGCTTTATTGATAGTAGTTTTAGTTGTTGTTGCAGTTTGTTGTTGTTGTAGTTTTTTTTTGTTGCTTAAGTTCGTTTTTGTTGTAGTTTGTTGTTGTTATAGTTTTGTTTAGATTGTTGTTGTACTTAGTGGTTGTTGTTGTGTTTGGTTTTTGTTGTAGATTGCAGTAGTTGTATCTTGTTGTTGTTTTTTTTTGTTGTTGTTGTAAGTTGTTGTTTTTGTAGTCATAGTTTGTTGTTGTACTTTGTTGTTATTGTAGATTTTTGTTGTTGTAGTATTTTTTTGTTGTAGTTTTTTGTTGTTGTATTTTGTTTTTGTTGTTGGTTTTTTTTGTTGTTGTTATAGTTTATTGTTGTTATATTTCTTTTAGAGGCCTAGAAACTCCATAATCCATATAGCCCAATAATAAGCCAAAACTTTGCCAAAACTACAAAAAAAAACTACCGAAATTTTGGCAAATTGAAAAGCTAATCCTTAAGGGCAAGGACTCGCCCCGTTATCCCTGCTAGTGAAAATCAGAGCGAAAAAAGGACCAAGTCAAGCCTGCCAGAAAAAAAAGCCTGCCTACATTACGGATTCCAAACACGAATTGAAACTTAAAAACTTTGCACGATAAGTCGGGCGCAGCCAGGGGTTAGATGGCGACAAGGTCAGAGGGGTATAGCCCCCTACATATAGACGATATAGACGATAGAGGGCGATATAGTTGGGTGATGAGCTGAGGCTCTTAGGCTAGAAAGGGCAGGCGGCCAGAACGCCTTCGAAGAGTGCCAAATTGTCGGAGATTGTCAACTAAAAATTGGCATTAAGGTGGAAAATCACGTACGCCGCCGGATTGTGCTCGTCTTCCTTGTCTTTTTCGTCCTTTTTTGGTCCTCCTCCACTTTGGTTTAAAATTGGAACGTTGAAAGCCATGAGATGACGTCTTGCAGGCCGTCCCGTCAACAAATTGAAATGAAATGGAAAAAGTATACGGGTATGTCGGAGTGTAATTGTATCTGTATCTGTATCTGTATTTGTATCTGTATCTGTGGCTGTGTCCTTAGCGCTCGTGTATCCTGTAACTGACAATGCTGTTGAGTTTAAGCCCAATGATGAAGTTGTTAATAAAGTTGTTAAGTGAATTGGCTTGGCCTGTCTTTTGGCCTGAAGTTCTTTAGTGGGCTTAGTTTTTGGGGGCTCATGTGGCAGCTGCTCCTCCCTCTTACCATCCTGGTCGTCCCTCGTCGAAGTGAATTTTGTGCATAAATCCGTTTTATCTTGAAGAGCGGAACCGCAGCATCCTGCCAGAAGCTCCTCTACGGCCCGCAGATTTCTTCTCTTTGCGTTTCTTTTTTTTGTGTTGCCTTATATTTCCTCTCTACCCTTTGCCTTCTCATGCAGCAGCGTTAAATAAACACAATTTTCGCAGCTGCAACGTCTGCCTGCCACCACCCATCATGCACCACCCACTCTGCCTCTTGCCTCCTGCCCAGTTTTTCGTTCTTATTGCTGCGGTCGCTTGTTTCATAGTTTCCAATTTCCAAGAGTCCAGCGGTTTTCTTTCTTTTTTTTCTTAAGTATTTTCTTCTCCTTTTCTCTTTCTTTTTTTTTGGATTCTTTTCTTGGAAGAACCCCTCTGCCCTACCCCTCCCCCCTTCTCTACTGCGGTTGCGTTCCATTTGTTGGTTTCGGCTAACGAAAATTTTATTACAAGTTTTCTATAATCGACTTGCGAGCTGTGGTGGTAAGTGGCAAGTGGCAAACCCCTAAACCCTCCCCCCGCCCCGTAACGATAATATCGTAAAATTCTTATCGAATGGATCCCGGGGAGGGGGTGCCAGAGGATGATGTTTAGGGAAGGGTGTTTGCCAGCCAGCCAGCCAGCGATTATTAAACGAGATTTGCTTTTCCTTCTAAGATCGAACAAGTTACGAGTGTGTGCTTATTGAAAGCCAAGACATTAATGTCCTTGAAAGGATAGATATAGTCGACATAGCATAGTTCATAGATCTACACAAGCTTTCAGTTGGATTATCCTGTCGAGGCTACACCCCTTAGATGTCCTGAAAACCCAAAAAAAAACCTCGAAACAGAAATAGAAATAGAAACGTGTTAAGTTCACCTCTGGCTGTTTTGTGGCATTTTTGTTGATTTTGTAGGCTTGTGGGTGGCCAACAACAACAACAACAACAAATTGCGGTACTTGTTATTATCCTGACAGCCACACACACACATACATATACTAACAAACACACGCACAGTGGGAAACTAGAGCGTGAGGCACTTGTGTCATTTGTAATTGAAAATGAAAATGCAAAAACAACAAAAGGATATGCCAGGCAATAAGGACTCACACACACACACACACATAGCGGAAGGAAAATCAAGAAGAGAACAAAGCAGAGAGGGGGTGAAGGGGTAAAAGGAGTAAGGGGTGCACACACTCGCACAATACGAGCTGCTACTTTGACGTAAACTCTAAAGGAAGAAAAACCATAAAGAGGATAGAGAGGCTATATCCCTGTTATAGTGTTCTCCTCCCCTCTACCCTCCACTACCCCCTGTATCATCCATACCCCTTTTTAGGAGTATCCTGGCTCCTTTTCCTCTGGCTGGCACGCGAAAAACCGTCAATTTATATGCCGTTAGCGTGCTGTCAATGAGCATGAATATGAAGTGCTGCCAGCTAGCCACCCAAATGGCCACCCACTTGGGGAGTCCACCTCCACCTCCCTCTCCCATCTATGATGGTGTATGTATGTGTGTGTGTGTGTAAAACGGAAACGCATTCGTCAGTTCCATCGGAAGGCACTAAAAACTAAGGACACACTAATCAACAAACATTTACGCCGACATTGCGTGCATATTAAACAGTTTACACAGCGCCGAAAAGCCACCCACTGGAAAACATGCCCAGCCCATCACACTTGAAGAAAATGTGGGGTTATGAGGGTATATATTTGGAGAGTATATGATAGGAGGTACTTGAGCAGGTCTATCTCAAGAGTTGCCTTCTTTTTAGGTCTTTGGAAGTACCAGTTCTCTTTAATCGGGCTCTAGTTTTCTTGGAAGCTAGTTATAGTAGTGCAAGTACCTGGTATTAGTCTTCTTTTTTTACCAACTATATGATAGGAGGTACTTATGCAGGCCTACCTTAAGCATTGCCTACTTTTTAGGGTCTTAAGACCATCTCTTCTCTTCAAAAGTTAGAATTTAAGGAAGTGCTCGGGTGCTAGTTTATGTAGTACAATTACAAGTTATTACTTCTATTTTTAGTATCTATTTATAGAATTTCTCTCAGTGTAGTGTAAGCCCAAGGCAGTAGCATAAGACTTATTAACTGAGCATGCCACGACGTCAACTTAGAAAGACAGTATGGCATGGGCAGGAGCACCCAGGCAGCCAACAAGGAAACAGGGGCGTCGGTAGGTTTGAAACCTTTGCTTATCCTGGCACCCCTTTTTCCAGGACACCCCCTCTCTCTTAAACCCAAACACGCCCCCTCATTTGGCTGGCAAACGTAAATTATATTCAGCAATTTATCATTTAAAAGTTTAATGTACTTCTATAAATTCAAGTTGCATGACTCAAGTGTCGGCTCAAGAGCAACGGTGGGGGAGAGGGACGATGGAAGTGTTAAGGAAACGGGACGGTAGCAAGCGCTATTAGTTGCAAAATAAATTGCTTCCCCCCCATAGTGAGTAGAGGGAAACCAGTAAACCATCAACCAGAAACCAGAGACCAGAAACGAGAAACAGGTTCATGTTCGGTTCGGTTTTTGGGGTTAAGTTTTTGGTCCTTCGAGCTCAGTTGGTCGGTTTGCGGCCGCCCCCCCTTGAAGGTCAAATGCCGTGCCAAGGTGAAATGTATAAATGCCTCAGCATGAATTTCAATTGCCAATCGACAAATGGCCATTCTCGACTGTCTGGTTAGAATGGTTTCCAAAATAAAAATTGTGTTTTCTCCAATCAGCCTTTTGTTTTAATTTAGGTTTCAAGCTTTAAGATAAAGTATCCTCAAGCTTTTCTAATTGATCCTTGAACTTGTAAAGTTTGTTTGAAGCGAAAGAAGGTTAAATGCGGTTCTCAGGTACATCCTGGATATCCTGCAGGCTATGAGAGGATGAGAGCTTCGCGCATCTAAGCAGTCAGCGGAGCATATTATGGAAACTATTTGCCACCTAGATGGTGGCAAGATGGTGGTGAGGAATGTGTTGCCGGGGGAGCCTGTGAGGGGGGGAGAACAAAAGGACACTTCAGTCTGTCGGCATGTAATTTGTTTAGTGTGTGAAAATGAAACATTTTTGTTGCCGCCAGCCAGCCAGTCAGCCAGCCAGCCACTGTTTCTCCCCGAATCTGTCGGCTCTATCCTGGCTGCTTGACTGCGCTTTCCAGTGTCGTCCTGCGTCCTCTGAGAAGGAGCTGAAGGAGGAAGGACATCGTCGTACTACACGGCGAATGATTGATGGTTTTTCTTAACGAAGAACGGGACAAACAAATGAAACTTTTGTTTCTTGCATAATAAAATAGCGTAAACACAGGCACCAGGATGGGGATAAGGATGAGGATGCGGCAGGACTCACTCAAGGAGCAGCAGCCTCCATAGCCATCCAGGACATACGAAAAACCGAATCCGAACCGAAGACCAGCAAAAGAAGAAAAGAAAAACATAAGCAAGCCGAAGAAAAAACAAAGAATCAACTTACTCTTAATTCCTGTTATACAAAAGAATTTTTCAATTTTACGCCAAAATAAGTTTGGCCATGCCAGTAATTTTTCACCCCAACCAGTCAGTCCTGAGTCCTGCCTGAGGGTTAGGGTCCTGCCTGGTATTTTTGGGAGTGCAGTCCTTCAGTCCTTTCAGTACTCCTCCGCTCCGGCACAAGTCTAGAGTTCTAGAGAACTCCCCGCACTCTCTAAGTGCATCGTAATTAGTTGTAATCATTTCCATGTAAGCCCCCCAAAAAAAAAACACACACACACACATATAACCTTTAAACCTGGCCAAGAGGTGTAGCTGTGTTTGGAGAGGAGGGGAGGGGTAGAGAGACCGAGTGCTAGGGGCCATGTTACCAAAAACCGAAAGTGTCAAAGCTTATAAACGTCAGGCATAATTATGCCTGCAGGATAATTGTTTAGACACATGAGCATAATGAAAACATGACATGGCATCCTGCGAGAATCAAAATGTGCCCAGCGACTGCCACGCCTACACTGCCGCCTGCCTAGCTGTGTGTGTGTGTGTTAGCTGATGTGTAAACATTTCCTAGGGTGGGTGGTGTTTGCCCAGCGAGACGTGCGGGAAGTGTGCTCGTGGTTGGGTATTTTGGTTCCTGGCAACACTTGGGCCATAAACAAGCGCCTAAGGTGGCCTGACAGTAGAGAGGGCCAAAAGGGCGGCGAAGGGTGTAGGTGTGTGTGAGTGTGTGGCTGACAAAAAGGCAAGAAAGCAGATACACCTGACTAGAAATTGTGATTTAAGAAAGTCTTTTATTTAAAACCTATAAGGTTAAGGCCTAAGGATTATAATAAAATCATGATCTAAAACCAAATTCATGATCTTGTCAAATTCATGATTTTCTAGACCGCATAAACCCCACCACCACTCATCAAGCATTGATGGAAAGACAAAAAAAAAAAAGGCCAGCCTGGGTCTTCTGGCTTCTGGCATTGTTGTTGCTGTTAAGCTTTCATAATACACACCCACACATATACACACCACCTCACACACACACACATGTTAATTACCGTTATCATTATGAATCGCATACAAGACTAATTAGTGTGTTACACTTTCATTTATTGTCGAGAGGGGGCACAGGATGGCATGTACTATATGTATGTATTGTAGGATGACGAAGCTGACAAGAACTCTCTCATGTACAACAAGGATAATGCACACAAATAAACAAACAAGGCCACAACACATACACACACACACACAGACACTCTTACAACCACCCCCCCACATGTTAAGTGTTTAACATAATGAACACGCGTATTACGAGGGAATTAACATGACATTTAACAACGCCACCGAGACAAAATCCAGCCATCACCAAATACGAATTGTTGTCTGTGATTATAACTCTGACATTTTCCCAAAAATTAAAAAAAAAAACAAGAAAAACCGTGAGCTTCAAAAACTCTTCCTTTGAATCACTTCCGTTTCCGGTTTCAAACATAATGGTTGGCCCAAAAATGGCAGCTAGCCATCATTATCAATTGGATTTTATTGTTATGCTTATGTGGGCACTTTTTGGTGGCAAGTTTTTCAGTTTTTCAGGGAGACGAAAGGACGAAAGTGTCTGACAAGCCGTAACATAGCTTTGAAGCACTTCCGCCGCCAAGGACAATGACCAGAGTTAAAGGATAATTCTAAAACAGATAGAGTTTCTATCTTTAAATTTGAAAAGGATTAAATATTATTTTTTGTATTATTTATCCTTAGACTTAGGACCAAGGTTTGGAACCTTATCTAAAAATGATTAAAAATTTTTTTTTTTTTTCCTTCATAAGGACTTTTAAAGGCTTGAATAGTATAGAACAAGCCCCTAAGAGCAATCAAAAATGCAAAATGCAAACATTGTTCGGCATTCGCAGTTAATAAATGACGTCAAAAGGACATGTCCGCAAATATGTCACTGCGTATGTATGTCGTCTGTGTGAGGAAGGCATTGTTTTTTGATTTTATTTCAGATTTAACGAATATCCTTTCTTCTTCTGTCCCTCCAGCGAGTGTGAATGTGCGAATGTGCGCTGAAATATGCCAGAAATGTTGGTTTCCTCGCCATTCTCTCTCTCTCTGGCTAGTCCTGGCCCTCAGACCCGCAAAGCTGCGCTAATGTTTGGAATGTCTATGTATGTGTGTGTGTGTGTGTGTGTATGTCCATTATGCAAATTAATTTTTGGTAACACCTCCACACACACACACACAGACATAAAAGCAATTGCAAAAACAACAATGGCTTACCACAAGTATGACGACAAAGTGATGACCAAAAACGCAGTCAGCAACTTTGTGACCATTTCAACAACAAATTCTGTGCCCAGTCCCCTCCTGCCAGAGAACCAAGGCTCCACCCCCAGCCCAGGCTGAGTAGGAGTCCTGATCCCCCTGACGATCAAGGTCCCAGTACAAATTCTCATTTTCATTTCAGGTTCCAGGCATTGTCCTTTTTTGGAGGTAAACCAGGGGCGGCTGGTCTCAGCTAGGACTAGGTTTAGGGTAATATTACTTTTAGAAATTGATTAAAAATAGTCTCTAACCCTTAAAGAGATTATATTTTAGTTAATTTTAATTTAAAAAATAATTCTTTAATTATAAAAACTCTTAAATTTCTAAACCAATTGATAATTTTCACCAAGAGTCCACAAACTCTACATACTTTGCAATCATTTTTCGGGTAAAAGGGGTGTCCTTTCCATACCCCTACTCTACATATGCATGTCTATTGTATATGTATGCATGTGTGTGGGTGTGTATGTGTGTGGTCGCCATCAAAATTGACAAAAATGCAAATTTATTTACAACTGCAGCCAGCGGGCCAGGGTCGAGTTGACGATGGCATTGCCACGTGAATGAATGCCAACAGTGTGTGGCAAGGAGGGCGAGTGTTGTGCCTGAAACAACTCCACAAAAATCAACAAAAACACACACACACACTGATAGCACACCAACGCATATGGCACTGACAGTCGGAGCTGTCAAATGTTGGAAAGTGTATTTGAAAAACGCAGCTACAGAATGCGCAAAAAAATGTTTTCCCAGAAAATACTTTTGTGGCCCCCATAGCTTTTTTAGTTCATTTTTTGCCCAAAAACCAAGCAGGTTTGAGTTTTCCCCGAAAAAAAATACAAAAATCTAGTATACCTGTCGCTACAATGTAAAAAAAATATTCAATAAATTGAAAGCTTAAAAATAAACCTGAAATTTTGTAGTTTTTCAAAGAAAAACGACAAAGAAAAAAATGGTAGCATACTTTTTTGGGGCCTGAAGAAAATATAGCATGCGATATTTTTTATTGACCAAATATCGCATGCGAAAATGTAATTAGCTTTAAGCGAAACCCCATAAAGAATATCTAATAGTGGAATATCCATACGCCTTCAAGGACCTTTGCAGGATGCAGCTGCAAGATGCCACCCCTAATGTCCTTGTAGTATAATTAATTAAAAAAAACACAAAACATTAATTATTTTTAGTTTAGTTTTAAACTACACTTCATACAGATAGGAACAAAATACAGTTTAAAACAAAGAGAAACTTCAGGAACAGGAGGATCGCAACGAGGATGGGATTCGGATGGGTCTTGCAAGGAGCGCCATGACCTCTGATCGACAAACAGGACCCGCAGTAAGTGAGGACACTCTGACTAGTCATAGGAGTACCCTTCCACCAGGAATTACTAGGCCGGAGTAGCAATTCTGATGGCAAGTGAAGTCCCAGTCCATGAAGACTTGATCGTGGATGAACCTCACTAGTGCTTGTCCTTGATCCTTCACAAATATCAGAGCCCGGATGTGAATTCTAACGTCGACCTGAAAAAACAGCCTTGAGCTTCTTCAGATACGAGAATGGTATCTCCCTCTGGTTACTTACACCAACACCATTACGTCCAAGTATTCCAATAAAATTTCTCTTGTTTTTGTTTGAAAAAAAAAAATTCATTTCACAAATTTTAAATTCGAAATATTATTTTTTTTTTGTTTTTTGTTTTGTGTTTTGTATTTTTTTTGTTGGATACGCTGTGTTCTGTATAAACCTATAGAATGAACTGAATTGGGTTGAGCCCTAGGCCCAGCCCTTTTTTTGACAAATACTGGATTTGAAATTTAAACCATAGACTACTTGTTAAAGCTTCGTCCTACTTACTTGGGAGAGGGGGAAACTTCAAAGGATACACAATAGAAGAACAAACTCTTGCCATCCAGAAGATAAAGTCAAATTAGCTCTGCATGGTTTTCTTTTCTAGCTTTTTCCCCCTTTCTGGTTTTTTTTTTTTGGCTCTTCAACGCAATGAAAAGCGATTAAGTGAAAAGTTTTCCGCAGTACCTCCCAGCAGCCAGAGGCTCCCAGCTGGGCAAAGTGGGTTTTTCTACTCGATTTGATGGCAGAGGCTGCATTCAAATTGTGTTTGCACTTTGCACTCGCTCGGAACAGAGGCGGTGCTGCTGGCAAAGCTTCGATTTTATTTTACGTTTTCGGCAAGGTCGTCAAAAGAGTTTCCAGCCAAAGAGGGGGTTGGAGTCAATTGGAAAATTGCCCAAGAGAAAGCCAAAAGAGTTCAAAGGTCAGCATGGAGAAGCAAAAGCTACCTCGGCTAGACTTCAAGTTGAAAAGGTATTTGTGTTGCAGTCTAGGCTCTTAAATATTCAGGTCTTTATATACATATGGCTTGAGTAATATATATATGTATTAGTAGTATATATGGCTATATGCCAGGCGATATTCAATGTCGCTTGAAGCTTGTTGTCCTTGTCGTCCTTGCAACCACGCGCACCGGAAGTGGCGATGATAACACGCCAAAAAGGGAAATGAACACTTTTTTTGGGCAATGGGGTGCGACGGAGTTAGTATTAAACAACAACAACAACAAAAATAAGCAAAAAAAGCAACAACAAGGCCTACAACAACAAGGAGGTATGTCTATATTTTAACAAAATTATGCCACAACAAAGAGTCAAGACTCTTGAAAAAATATTATACCTTAACCCAGAAAACCCTTTAAATGGAAGACTATATATTTTTAAAAATGATTAAACTAATTTTAAAAATTTGAAATAAAATATTTAAGATTTAAAATTAAAGAAATATTAATTAAAAATTAATAAAAGACTAAAATACTTAAACAAAGAACCACAATTATAGGAAGATTTCATAATTATTTCCAAAAAATCAGAGCATTCGAAGAACAGCCATATCCCATTACTCATCCGCCCCGTTGCCTCAGTTATCTTTGGCCCACCGACCACCCCTCCAAAAAGCCTCACCCCTCTTGCCAACTGTCTGCCGCCTTTGGGCGTAAATTTTATTGAGGTCGAATTGAAAATGTGGCCAAGTGGGTATGAAGCTTCAAATGCGGGGGAGGGGACGCAAAAGGCGTTGAAACGGTGGCAGGAATCAAGTGGCCAGCGAAAGAGGGGGTGGCAGAGGTGGCGGGTATCCAAAATTGGGGAGTCTGTGAAAAGCAACAACACCAACAAGAGAAACAACAACAACAAGAGCTACAAAAACAGAATGAACGACAAATGTAACGAAAAATTAAAAGCATTTTATGCGCAAATGGCACGCGGCATTTAAAACGAATGCGAAATATGGTAACACGCGATTTGGCGGCGGCTCCCAGCGACCCCAGCTGACAACAGGCAGGCTCTTCCTCTCTATCGCCCGTCTGCCACCCCTCCTCCCCCTACTTCTGTCTCATCCGAGCGATTCCAACCTTGCCACAATATCCCCCTCCTGCCCTCCGACCCAGCACCCATCACCCATCACAGTGCGTATAATTTATGTGGCATTTAATGAAAACGGAATTGAAATTTAGTGCGAATTTATTAAATGATTTTAAATTGATGTTGGTCTGTGGACCGCATGGCCTTTGCCTCCCTTTGCCCCACCCTGGCCATCAAGCCCACCCCCCCTTGGCCTTCAGCCGAAAACATTTAAATTATTGGCTAGATGGCGGGGTTGGGTATTGGACGACGATGACAAGAGTGTCGAGGGAGACAGAGGACAGAGGTTGAGGATTACTTTAGGGCTTTAAAAATTAGGATCTGATATTCAAGATCATGTTTGAATATAAATGATCGTATTTGAATAGGAATATTGGTGTTTGAACATTAAAAACAGGGCAAGGATAACCAGACGGTGGAGAAAGAGACCTGGCTGATGATTATAAGGCTAAAGATGCTTACTTTTATAAACGTAGATCTAAAAAAAGAAAATTAACCTTTTTTTATAGTTTATGTCTCATATTCAAGATCATATTTAAACATAAATGAATTTAAAATATTTAAATTTTTTGAAGAAAAACAACACAAGTATATAAAACACTTTGAGAGTAAGAGGTTTCTGATATCCACATTCTTGAAGATTATAAATATTCTTATTAGAAAAACTCAAAAACTAATAAATTATAAAGGAAAACTTCTGCTTTTTATAGGTTATGACCATGGTTCATGATCATGTCTTAAGGGGTTATATACAGTTGTGATAGATGAAAAAATTGCAATTTTTTATTGCATATTCTTTAAGTCTATACTGTTGAGAATACTCTCACAAAAATTCATAACGATCGGAGCAGTAGAACCGAAGTTGTAGCTATTTATAGTGCATTACCTGCACATAAAACTTGAACAAACGTTAAACTTTAAACGCGATTATCTCAGAATCTTGATTTTTCGAAATTACCTTTGCGGTGGACACGATTACTAAAAAACTACTAATCCGATCAACAAATTTTGACCACTTATTTATTGCGCGGTACAGCTGTATATAACCCCTTAATATGATTGATTAAATTTGTTTCTTAAGCAACAAGACAAGGAGAAATAGCTTTGCGAATAAGAGGTTCTGACTTATAGAAATAAAGAACTAAAGAAAATAAATCTCAAATTTGTTTATAGGTAATGGCTTTCATACAAGATAGTGTTTGAACCTGATTAGCCATATCTTTTGATAAAAAATTAAGCTAAGAGATAGTAAAACAAGCCACAACCTTAATTATTTCAAGGCTATAGACTGAAAATTTTAGAAATTATGAACTTTTAAAGAAAAGCTTACACCTATTTAGATGTTATGGCTCGTATTCATACCTCTAAATGGAGGTTATGGCTAATAATTATTTTTATTCATATCTCTATATTAATATCTCTAAAGAAAAACTTACACCTATTTAGAGGTTATGGTTTATATTCATACCTCTAAATGGAGGTTATGGCTCATATTCATAAATATTCATACCTCTAAACGATTGATCATGTCCTTAAATGAAAAATAAAAGCCTCAAATTATAGTTTGAAAAGTAGGAAAAGCTAATTAAATGCTATTCATCGGATTGGTTAACAATAATTGGAATTGGTAGTGGAAGTTGCCTTCAAAAAATGCAGTCAGTAGCTAACCAAAAATACAAAATGCCAACTGGGCTAAAAGTGAAAATTGCGCATTAATTAAATTTATAAGCGAGCGGATACCGCGCATCATTAGAGTCGCACAATTAATGTGAATATTGTTGCACATGCAACACACTCACCTGCCTGCATACATATGGAGGTGGAGGGGTGAGGGGTAGGAGGGGCAAACGCAAAAGGTAAACTTGCCGGCTGGATGGTACAATTTTGTAGAGCAGGTCCGATGTCTGCGGCTCGTGTGTGCAATTAAATTGTATAATTTTACACAATTAACAAACAAACAAAGTGGAAAAATTGAAAAATCTCTTTCCAAACAAAACGGAAAACGGTTAACATATGTATACCACCAGAACTCTTGTGAATGTATACAAATAAATATATACCCGATAATGCAACCGAAACGAAATAATTTCAGGTGTTATTAATTTCAAAAAAAAAATAAATTAATATTATTAATCATTCAGATAAATAATGTAAGCAGTGAACGGAATAAGAGACTTGCGATTCTGTGAAAAATATTCACGAAAAATGCATTCCATTATTCATGTTTGTTTCGGAATTTCATCAGGACACACGCGCGTGTGGCATGGAATTTTTGTGGCATAACTACTTTGTTTACCAAATGGCTTTGATTCAACATTAATATCAAGTATTTTAAATTAGATTATGCTACATACAGGATGTCTAACGACTTTAATTCGCAGCTGCAGCTGTTGAATCATTAAGCCTGTGTTGTCTGCGGCATGCAACATCTCCCCGGCAGAGCAGGGCAGGGCAGCCAACTCGATCGCATTGTGGAGTCATATTTGAGGGCAGCTAAAAGTGAAAATCGGCCAGCAAGTTATCCACCAAGCCACCATGGTAGAACAAAAAAACCACAATGGCACAGCTACAGCTACAAGCCCAGCCATGACAATAGTGGGATTCCCCCCACTAGACCTCGTCCTGTGCGGCATCCACCATCCTCCATCCTGCCATCCACCCATTGCCACATTCCCGGGACTCCCTTTTAATTTCGAAATGCCGCCAAACGCTGCCGCAAAATGTGAGTTATTAAAATTGTGGACTATTTGTTTGCATTTTGCAATTCCGTTTGCCGCTTCTGCTGTTTCCAGTCGCCTATCATTCTACATATTTTTTTTTTTTTGTCTATCTTGTTCGTTTTTTATTGTTTAAGTTTTTGTTTTTTATTTTTTGCAGTTCTAGCTGCCCCAGTTTTTATTCCCAGTCTTGTTTTTTTCGCCCCTCCCCGTTTTATTTTTATGCAGTGAGCCTAAATATGTTTTATGTTCTTCGTCGTCGAATGCCAAACACTGCCGTGGAAATAAAGGCCTGTAAACGCCGAACCAGATCACAGTGATCCCAGATTGCGAATTTTTCTATTTTTGGAATTGCTTTTCCATTTTTGGGTTTCCTTTTTTTCTTCTAGGACTTGCTTTACTTAAATTTGGAATGAAATTTTGGCAAGTATTTTCCAAGTTCTTTAAACATTTCTCCCCCAAGTAGGCTAAACCAAATTTGAAATTGTAGCCCCAGAGCCCTATCCCATTTCAAGTCATTATATATTTGAACTCCAAGCTGTGAGGTCGAATTTAAAAATTCAAAGTTTAAATTTGAATTTGAATTTTCGTCGTGAAAATTGAAAATTATTTTTTCGAATTAGTATTTAATTTCCCTTTTCACTCCTTGATTTCAAAAATGGCGTATAAAAATTCGCTCGTGGACAGTGGCCGTAAAAAGCGGACCACCATGCGCCGTGCGGCATCCAAGGCTTGCAAGAGTGGCAGTGCCGCCCTGAAGAGTCCCAAGGGAAAGAATAGAAGGAGCCGAGTCTCTAAGAGGAAATCCTGCGCTAAACCCAGGAACCAGAGGCGGTCTACCAAGAACTGCCAGAAACGGGGTAAAAGTGGAAAGAAAACAAAGTCAACCTCAAAAAGAAATTGTCAGCGCAAGACTAATAGTAAGTTCTAGAGATCCATAGCCATATAGTTCTATAATGTGGTTCTCCATCTTCAGTGTGCCACGTCAAGTTTGATGGCTGCCAATGTACAGAGGATCGAGCAAGAGGCCAGCAAATGTGCCTTAAGTGCTTGGGAAACATCTGTGATTGGGCCAAGGCTGGTGTGACCCCCAGCGAGATGCAACTGGTTCTAAGCCATCGTTACAACAAGGGGCAGAAATAGGCGCTGAGCTGCAAGGCAGTTGACTTCTAAAATGTTCAAAAAATTCGGTTAAATACTTAGGCTTTTAAATTCATATTTTTGGAACTGCTTATTGTCAAAATTTCCACCTTTTCTAAATTTTAATAAATTTTGCAATAGCCCGGAGTTACTGTATTTGTTATTAATGGTACAACTGGTAGTGGTAGATGTGGGGGTGGTCCTCGTGGAAATGCAATTATTTTTATACATTATGCTTGGACTTGCTTTTTTTTTAAGTTTAAACTTAAAGGAAATAAAGGCCTGTATAAGGGCCAAACAGGATCACTGTGATGCCAGATCGCATATTTTTTATGGTTGGAATTGCATTAATCATTTTTGGACTTTAATTTTGCTGGGAGTTTTCCTCCAAAGTCCAAAGCATGATATACAATGCATTTTTTTTATTTTTGGACTTCACTTTTTCAGGTTATTATTTATTATATTTTATTTCGTGTTTGGACTTTAATTTTGTGAAGTATTTCCTCTCAAGTTCTAAGAAGGACTATTTACCCCAAAGCAGATCAGTGATGCCAGCTTTTATTTTATTTATCTTACATCTTAGGTTTGGAATTGCTTTTCCATGTTTGGGTTTGCTCTATTTTTATTTTTAGAACTTTTTCTTTTTAAATTTTGAATTTATTTTTGGTAAATAATTTCCTCCCAAATAATATTTTTCTATAAATATTTCTATAAATATTTCTCTCCCAAGTAGGCCTTGAGGCCTGAAACCCAAATGTCAAATCGTAGCCCCAAACTGCTTTCCCATTTCTAGTCATTCGAAGTTTGATCTCCGAAGTGTGAGGTCGAATATAAAATTGAGAGTCAGATATTTTTTGAATATTAAAAATATTGTGTCGGAATTTTCCCATTTTTAAATTAGTTTTTTCAGTTATAATTTTATTTCAAAATGGTGACAGTAAAAGCCCAAGAGGAGACCCAACATCCCAAACAGACCCACAAGAATCGATCGGTATTTAATCCGGATAAGCGTACTGGTCACGTAGCGACGAAACCCGCCGCCAAACCATTCAAGAGATTCGTGAGGAACCCAACTGGGGGTCCAACTACCTCATGCGGGGACAAGTGTGACAAAACTCAAGTTAATCCACAATCTTAATTGTCAGCGAAATGCGCCTCCAATTGTAAGTTCCAGGGATCTATAGCCCTATAGGTTGCATAATGTGGTTCCCTATCTTCAGTGTGCCACGTCCGATTAAATGGCTGCAGGATTCCACAGAGGATCGAGCAGCTGACCAGAAACTGGTGTTACCCCAACGAGATGCAAACCGTTCCTTACAACCTTCCTTCTTACAATCCTTACAAGTGGCATAAATAGGCGCAGTCCCGCATGTTCTACAAAACAAATTCTAAGGATGTTAAAATTTATATTTCTGGACCTTCTGTATTCCAAAAGTTGTTCTGAATTTCAATAAATGTTTATGGCCCAGAGTCACTATATTAGTAATTAATTCTAGAAGTGGTAGAGGTTGTGGTAGTGGTGGTGGTTGTGGGAATGCAACAATTTTTATTGGCTCTGGCTCTGGCCATCTTATAATTTCATAAGGATCGGCCGACTATATCCTATAGCTGCCATCTAACTGACTCATCAGAAATGGTATTCAATGTTTGGTAACAATACCAACTTTGGTATTTTTGAAGATAGAAGCTTGCGATTTCTTTAAGATTTTCTTTTTCAATAAATGGGTTTTATTATAAAACTCTCATAAGGATCGGCCACCTATATTCAATGTTTGCGATATATAAATGCAGTTTTAACTGCAAGGACTTATCACGATTTAGCTGTCCTTTTTTGTTTTAAGATTTAACTTGAATTTCAAGGAAAATAATTTGCATGTATTTTCCTCCCAAGTTCCAAGATGAACGCCAAACTAGATCTAAGAGATGCGAGATCGTATAATATTTATTTTTGGAATTGCTTTTCCATTTTTGAATTTGCTTTATTTTATTTTAGGACTTGCTTTTTTTACGTTTGGAATTTCATTTTGGTATTCCAAATTTAAATATTTTCATCTCAAATAATATTTTCAAATTTCTACAAATATTTCTTTCTCAAGTAGGCCTTGAGGCTTTAAACCGAAATGTCAAATTGTAGCCCCAGAGCCCTATCCCATTTCTAGTCATTCAATGTTTGAACTCCAAACTGTGAGGACAAACCAAAAATTAAAAGTTAAAAATTTATATTAATTTTCGTCGTGAAAATTAGAAATTTTTTTCGAAATAGTATTCTATTTCCCTTTTCACTCCTTGATTTGAAAATGGCGTATAGAAATTCGCTCGTGGACAGTGGCCGTAAAAAGCGGACCACCATGCGCCGTGCGGCATCCAAGGCTTGCAAGAGTGGCAGTGCCGCCCTGAAGAGTCCCAAGGGAAGGAATAGAAAGAGCCGAGGAAATAAAAAGAAATCCTGCGCTAAACCCAAGAACCAGAGGAGGTCCACTAAGAACTGCCAGAAACGGGGTAAAGGTGGAAAGAAAGTGAAGTCAATTCTAAAAAGTAAATGCCAACGCAACAACGGCGCCTCCAATCGTAAGTTCTAGGGACCTATAGCCCTATAGTTCTATAATGTGGTTCTCCATCTTCAGCGCGCCACGTCAAGTTTGATGTCTGCAAATGTACAGGGGATCGAGCAAAAGGCCAGAAAATCTGCCTTAAGTGCTTGGGAAACATCTGTGATTGGGCCAAGGCTGGTGTTACCCCCAGCGAGATGCAACTGGTTCTAAGCCATCGTTACAACAAGGGGCAGAAATAGGCGCTGTCCTGCGTGGCAATTACTGATAAAATGTTCAACCAATTCGGTTTATTTCGTAGGCTTTTAATTTTATAGTTTTGGAACCTCTTCTTGTCAAAATTTCCACCTCTTTTCTAAATTTGAATAAATTTTGCAATAGCCCGGAGTCACTGTACTTTTAACTAAAGCTACAACAAGTGGTAGTGGTAGAGATGGTGGTGGTGGTGGTCCTGGTGGTTGTGGAAATGCAACAATTTTTATTTGCTCTGGCTCTGGCCATGTCGCTTAAACGTTTTGGTTGACATCCCGTCAACGTCGCTGTCTGGATTTTGGTGTTTGGCCCCTGGCTGACTTCTAATGGCAGCACACATGTCCTTCGTCCTTTTTTTTTGTCGTCCATGTGCATGTGTGTGTTTGCAAGTCCGAGCATTCATTATTGCTCTCCCTCATCTCTATTCTGTGTTCGTATCTGTATCTGTATCTTCCCGGTTTCCTTCTACTACTGCTGCTGCTACTGCTGTTGGTGTGTTGCTGTTGCATTGTGGCACTTATTAAAAATTTTCTGGTATTTTTTCTTGGGTTTTTGTTTCATCCCAGGGTCGGGTCTTTGTCTGCCCAAGGCTTGAACGATGTATGTGTGTAGTGTGGTGTGGTGTGTATGTGCCATGGAGAGGAGATAGAAGAACGGAATCTTCTTTTGTTTATTTATCTTTTTGCTCGGTTTCGAATAACAAATCATTTTGGCTTTACACATATTATGCGGTGCTGCAACGTTCACCCCATCCCCACCACCTCACTATATCCCTTCTTCTTTTTTTTTGCATCCATTGTGCAACGTACGGTTGCAGCAGCCGTTGCAATTGACTCCACTTTTGTCAAACGTATTGTTTTAGTCCGACCCAGTCCACCCACTTTGTTTTTTTTTCTTTTAAACCCACAATCAGCCTACCTACCACCCAACTCTATACACTGAGAGAAGTTTATTTTAGGGTCTGGTATTTAAAATATATATTTTCTCTAATTTTTGGGAGATCTGTTATATAAATGTGATGTGGTTCTTTAACTCTATAATTTCCTTATTCTTTTAGGGCGCTTAGTTCTTTGTTAGATCCTTTCCCGCCTAACCTCCTTCGCGGTTTCCATTGCGTGTTTCCACTGCCGCATTCTTCTTTCCTTTCTGGCTTTATTTTTCTGTTTTTTTTTTTTTATTGTTGCCACAGATTGTCATAGATACAGATACTAACGGGGTTCTTTGTCCCTAGTTCTTCCCTGGTAACATTTTATTCTTTTTTTTTTGTTTTTTTTTTGTTATGTTTGTGGCGCTTCTTCATCAATCTTGGTTGCTTTTTATACCACTATCCACTATGCAGAGGCGTAGCATAAAGGGGTGGTAGAGCTCCGAGAGAACCAAGAGATCTGAGAGGTAGGCAGATTTCTATTGTCATTGTCGCGTTTGCCTCGCCTCTAACAACAATTTTGCATTCATTGTTGTGTTTTTGGTTTTTTTTTTATTTTAAGCTTTTATTGTTGTTGTCAAACTGCATAAATGTCAGCATCAGGCCATTGTCTCAGCAATCGCGTTCAAAACTCATTAGAACAAGTTTTTATTCAGCATAGTTTTCAAAAAAAAAAAATTAATATAAACTTTTCAATTGAAATTGGACGGAGAAATCTGGTTATAGCGATTGATCGTGAAGTTTGAAAAGCGATTTGTAAAACAAGATAACTTCTTATCGGCCAGCCAGGTTCTTGGCCAGCCTGAGGTGGCCTTCTTCTAAGCCGCTTTGCTCGTTCACTGTTTCCTCTGGTAACTCTTCTTTTTTTACCAGCCAACTGACGGGCTTAAGCCTGTCAAACTGTTGCACCTTAAATTGTGGTCGAGTCGCAGGACCTGCAACCAAAAACCAACCAGGAAACCTACGACCTACGACCAAGTACCAAGAACCAAGGACCAAGGACCTGGGCCTTATCGCGTCGCCAGTTCGCCATTCGCCAGTCGGCAGTCGGCGCTTCACGCTCCAGAAGCGAAACCGGATGTGACATCCTTTTAAAGTCGGAAGTACTTATGCTTAAGCGTGCGTCCTTCCAGGCAGGCAGGAGCAGGACCTGTCTCAGTCAGCCGGCTGTCAAGCTGAAATACTACTCTGCCTCTGCCCCTGCCACTGCCACTGCCACTGCCCCTGACTTTTCCCACAAACCCCTTTCACAATCCTTGTCGTCTCGTCGGCTGTCTTGCATCATTTTTGTACTTAAAAATTGTTGCCAACATTCTGCGCCACGAACTCTGTTTCTCAATGTTCAGGCCAGATATGTAGGGGCTTGTACATTTTATATGTTATGATATTAAGGCTTTCTCAGAAGACCATTTTAATTGAAAGGTTTTTAATTAAAAGTATTCTTTTATGATGTACCATTTACATATAATAAAATCATAAATCATAATATGGAGAATTCCTCTTAGAATTCCATTTTAGATGATAGCTTTTTAAATCCCAAAGAACTCCTTTCTTGAAGTTTTTTTAAAGAAAATTGTCATAAAATATTCTCAAAGGACCAAAAGCATTTAATAGTTTCATACATTTCAAACAAAATTACTTGTTTCTTGATGAATATAGACATAAAGACATATATATAAAAAACCTATTCCTTTTTTTGTCTCGAAGGACCAAAATAATGTTTCATAATCTAATTTTACTTATTGGGATATTAAGTTCTTAAGAAAACCCTCCTAATTGGAGAGATTTCTAAATAAAAGAACTCATTTCTTGATTCAAACTTTAAGTATGAATAAAAAGAGATAGGCTAGAAGGACCAAAAGCATTCCGAAATATTATAAGCTATGAAATTATGGCTTTCTCCATTAGAAAGCCATTGAAACTGATAACTTTTCAAATCAAAAAACTCTCATTTTAATACAAACTTTGGAAAATATACATAGCCATAACGAAATAGGCTCGAAGGACGAACAAAAAAAATGGAATATATTATGACATTAAGTCTCTATTTAAGAACCCATCTTAATTGATAGCTTTTCGAATAAAAAACCCACTGTCTTGATGTAAATTTTAAAGAACATATAAAGAAGGAAAGAAAAAAAAAATACAAAAATCACTTTACACCCGCAATGCGAAAAACATTCGGCGGTGTCTTTACGGTTATTTAAGTGCCGTGGGGTGGCACGTCCGGTTCGAGTTCAAGTTCGTTTTCAGTTCAAATGGTCCAAGGATATGGGCTATGCGCGAATTCCTTCAGCTCCGGGGCCAGCTCACTTCTTTGTATTTATTGGAAACAGACACGCGACTGCTGCATATTTTATAAGCTCTACCAGCCCAACCAGCAGCACTACCAGGACAGCTAGAATTGGCAGAACGAGAAATGGACGAAACCCCGGAGTGCTTTTCGGGGGCTCTCGTTACAAATTGTAATAAACCTGAACATCCGCTGCTATTAAGTGACTTCTAATCAACTTTACGGCATCATTTTTTCAGTTCACTTCAGTTCGGTTTTAGTTGGAAGTGCGGTGAGGTGAGGTGAGAGTCCAGGTGTTAATGATTCAATAACATTCGCCTTTAATAGCCACCGACGGGTGGCAGACAACACACTAATGCGGTTATGTTTTCGGGTGGACGTCTGTCCTCCCTAACTTTCACTTATTTTTGTTGGCGTGGGACGTCGGACGTGGGGTAGTCCTCACCCACTGGTCAATTGTTGCGTAACTTTCAATTTGTAAAACATTTTTGGCCCAATGGGGGGTCGTCGCTAATGTATGCCATGATTTTGCGCCACTGCGGCAGAAACCTAATCAATTTGAGGGCACCGGTCTGGCTCTAGACCTGGCTCTGGGAAGATGTAGTTACCCATTCCATCATTGAACCGCCTCGACTATGTCATCCCCCTCGGGGAAGTCACACAGTTACAAGTCCAAGTCCAAGTCCAGCTCCGATTCCCGGACATTAAAAGCAACCATTAACTTTTAAATGAAGCAACGGAAACAAGATAAGCACGTGAAGCGACAAGGCGACCCTCTTTTTCCACCCAACTTCCACTCCCACCCCTAGATAGTATCTCTGCCACGCCCACCACGTCGCCGCTCACAAATGACCCATAATTATTCAATAAGAAATAATAAAGCATGGGGCAACGGGGGTCCTCGAGTTACTTAGGACTCGGACTCGGCCTCAGACTGGGAGTCAGGACCTGCAAACACATATTTCCATTGATGGACAGTCGGCGAGCGCCAAAAGGTGGCAAAAATGGGGAGGCAACGATGCACTAAGAGAAATAAGGGGACTTTCTTTTAAAAAAGTATGAAAATAGGTAATAATATACCAAGTATTTGTTGAAGAGGGTTAGTAGGAGTAAATGTTCTTAGGTTGTTAGGAGAAGGTCTGTTTAAAAAGCTACTAGGGTCTATTTATTATTCTCCATAAGTACCGGGTATCATATACATAGTTTTGAAGGTCTACTCTTCTTTCTTTAAACTGTCCCTCAGAGAGTGAGTCTGTTTTAGAACTACTTTTATCTGTTTAGGTCTGTTTAAAAAGCTAATATTTTCTATAGATTCTTTACAAGTACCAGGCATTATATACTTTTCTTTCTTTAAACTCTCCTTTATTCCAGCACTATTTCTCGCTGTGCAATCATTGGGCTTCTTTGACGTTGACCAGGCCAAATGATTGTTGCGTGACTGGCAAGTTTTTTTCAATGAAAATTCCTTAATTTGCCCCGATAATCGGTCCCAGCCACACCCCCAGAAACCCCAACGAAACACCCTTAGCAATGTTGTCGCTGTAAAGTAGTTACATTTTGTAGCGATTTGTGCCCAACAACACCAATAAACCTGGGTCAGAACACGGGGGACTGTTGATTTTCAAACAAAAAACAAGGAAAGGCAAAAAAAAAAACAGAAATAGCCGGAAAAAGTCGAGTCCTATGTCACTCATACTGTGCCCGTTACCCAAAAAAAAAAAATGTCAGAAGGTCAGTGCAAAGTAGTTTCGTATTCAGGGGTTAGTATTTTTTGGGTTTTAAAGTGTTTCTTAAATAAAATAAAAGTTTAAAACTTACCAAAAGATTCCGTAGAATACCATTCTTTGTAGAAAGCAATAGACTTCTTTGAGTTCTTTCTTTTTTTTTTTTTTAATATTTTGTGGGTTACCTGTAGTCTTTATCACCTTCCCTTCATTCAGCTTAATGATTTTAATTATAATTTTAATTTTAATGAGCCTCCTGGGAAGCTCTGGAAACGTCCACAACTTAAGCGATTAGCCATACATGCTCTTGTGAGCAAAGACTCTGTTTTAGGCCGTAATTTCCAGAAAAAGGACTGCGTGGTTTCCGGGCCCCTGATTCCCGAATCCGGATTTCAGATTAAAATTTTCCGATTTCGGGTATGAGATGGTTTTTTTTGTGTCACATTCGAACCAGAACCAGAACCCGAACCCGCACCAGAACCCAAACCAAAACCCAAAAAGCTACCAAAAGCCAGCAGCGAAAGGTCTCCTCCGGGAGGCCTTTAATTATGTGTTGCTGTGCTGTCATCTGTTTCAAATGTGAGATGATGTTGTTTGTTGTTTACGGTTTACCGTTGACTGTTTACTGTTTTTGTTTTGGGATTTTGGCTTTCAAGGGGATGTCCTGGTCCCTGGGGAGTCACAAGGTACAATGCATTCTGAAAATACACAATGAACAATGAGGTTTTTTGAAAAAGGTGGGGCGGCATGGATATGGTGGGTATTTAGTGTCACATCATTAAAATCGACAAACAACTTTCGGGAAACAACAATTCAGCAAAACTAGCTGGATGGGTTAGCCCCGACATTCATTTTCAAACCATTTTCGTTCAACAACTACAAGTGAGATTCCACAAAATTAATGAGTCATCGTAAAAGTTAACAACTTGCACAAAATTGTTTATCTAAAGTGCTAAGCTTCGTTATAGCTTCTTCTATAAATTGATGTACTCGATTGGATTGGCAAAAGGAAGGATCCCAAACAGTCCTGTCGGGAGTCGGTAGTCGGGAGTCCTGGTAGGAGTGGGAACACGCAGACGTAATCACTTTTTAAGTGTTGGACAATTTATGATACATGAAAGTGTTCTACTTGCTGAGGCACACACACCTTATTCCGATATCCTGCGACCCAAAGATTACTTTTGGGTTGGGTCTCAAAGGGTAGCAAGCGGTACACACACAAACAGTCCTGTAGTCCTTTAGTCCTGTCATAGTCCTGTATATATGTAGATATCTTGTCAGCGCAATAAACACCTCAAAGTTGATGACATTTCATTAAGATCAAGGTGTGGGTCTGGGTAGAGCCAAATGAATTTACCTTTGGAGCATGAAAGTGGGTTTCTTTAGATACTTTCGGGGTATCCTGGCCACCCCGTTTTCTGGCATCCTTTCTGGCATCCACCGCCACCGCAGCCCCAGCCACCATTGATGAAAATTTTCGTGTTCATTTGGTGAAAAGGTTTGCCGCCGAGCATCGTCGTCGACGACGCATTGAATTTCATTAAAACAAGCGCAAAAGTGCTTTTACCTTCCCAGCCTTTTACCACCTCGCCACCTTGCCACCTGCCACCCACATCTTCATCTCATCGTTGCCACACTCATCAGCCTTCGTTACCCACATGCTAGGAGGTAGACTTATGATAGGCAGAAGACGACTTTGCCGCGACTCTCGCCTTCAATCGCGGGCTGTCAGGACTAAGTGTTGCCGCCTTTTTGTCTTTATTGGTCTCCTTGATTTGCCTAAGTGATGTGGAGGAAAGCGTTGGTAAAAAAAAGAAGGGGTGGTAGTGGGTGGGCGGTCGGTCGAGTGGGTGGCTGGGGCGTGGGCGTACTTTAAGCACTTGGTAAGTGAATTTTCGCAAAGCGAGAGCAAAGCAAAGTGCCTTTGATTGCAAAAGCCGCAGTTATTTAAGTTATTTAACGCTCCGTTGCCGGCTGCAATTTTAATTATTTTTTTTTTTTTAAGACCAGAGGGGTGAGCCATATAATGATTACTAACCAAGAAGGTACGACTATTTAAAAAAAATACTAGTTAGTGTTTTAGACAAGTGGACAGGGCTTTATAAGCTTAAGAGATGAGTGCTTGTTGCAACTAATCTTTTGAATAATTTTAAATCAATTTTTTTTTTAATAAAATCCACACTATCTTTTATAATTTTAAAATTTAAAACACTCAAAAAATATATTTTTTAGTCAGTTCATATTTAAAATGTTGCTTTATAAGCTTAGCAACATGTTGCCAAAGGAACTTTGATGACTTCGGCTCCCTTACACGAAGCATCCATCGCTCCTTTCGCTCGGCTTTGGTGTCGGCATCGGCCAACTTCGTGCTGCGTGGGCCTGTGATAAAGGCAACTCTGGATAACGGGACGCCAGGACTCACGAAGTAGCGTCCTGGCATTGCGCTAGGTCAAAATCGGTCCAATGCGAAACGCGCTTGGCGCGACAGGTTCAGTGCTCGGGCAACTTCCTAGCGCGTCGGTTCAGTTCACTTCAGATTCTCAAAAAATTCTCAACTCTGACTCGGGTGCCGACAGCCGTGTTATCCTTGCTGAACTGAACCAGGATTCTTTTGCGAGAATTCTTTTGCGGCCAACCAAGCCAAGTGATCCAATAGAAATCAATCTCTCTCAAACGCAAAAGTGTCACAAAATTACTGAAGCTCTGAGCATTATTCCCAAAAAAAAAATAAAATAAAATATATACAGATGTTAATCACAAATCACTTTTTGATTTGAAAAGTGCTCTTTCGAAAGAGAAACGTCACTCGTTTTCCAAGTTTGAATTTTTTTCAAGTGTTGGCCAGTGTTTCGGACCAGAAAGTCGACTTTTGTGTTTTCGTTTTTTTTCGTTTCGAGGTTTTAAAAATAAAACTAGAAGGTGAGAAACTCATTTATTAAAAATTAAGTAACTTGTGTAAAGTTAAGTGATCTTGTTTGAATATGAAAGTGTTTGAGAAGTCATCAGATAAGTTTTGGAGATATCTTTTATAATCTATATAGGTTGTTGATTGGAAAAACAAGTCATTTCTTTAGATTCTTAAGCTTTAAGTTATGGGGTTTTAAAATAAAACACTTTTGAAATGTTTTCTGTCAGATCAAAGTGAAAAATCTTTGACCCCAAACGATAGGATTATGTTAGGGTAGGTTCTTTTTTTTATAAAGATGAAAGATGAGTAAAAATATCAAAAGAAAGGAACGATTCTTAACTTTAGAAAGTATTCTGATGAAAAATAAATGAAGAGAGAGATGGAGACAGTCTCAAAATATACTATTTTCAAGTTCGAGTTCGATTCCCGCAGTGTCAATTTTTTTTTTTAACTTCAAATTATCTGAAGAAATGATCTTTTTAAACGACAGTATTAAGTTAAGGTACGTTTTTTTTTATAAAGATTCAAGATAAATAAAATATTCTTAACATTAGAAAGTATCATGATGGAAAATAAAAAAAAGGAGAGGAATCTAGAACCTCAAAAAATACTATATATATTCGTATCTTCTTCAAGTTCGAATCCCGCAGTGACTAATTATTATTTCTATATATTTTTTAAACTTTTTTTAAGAACCCAAACAGTTGTGATATTTAACCTCTTTTATTCCTAAAAATTCTCTTCAATTTGCTGCCATAACTCTTCAAAAAATTTATAAAAAAAGAAGGCAATTAAGCTCACACTTTTTAATCATTTTTTAAACACTTTGGTTCCCTGCTGGCTGCCAAAATCTTAGCCAACTTTAAGCTTAAGAACCAGAATCTCATTCCTGTGGCTTTTTTTTACTTCTGTCCTTGCCACCTTGGTAAATTCTTTGGGACCCTTTTTATGGACAACTTTCTTGGCCATCTAACACAAAAGGCGCCAAACCGAGACTGCTGGCGCTGCCCGAGCTTGCATCTCTCTTTTTTAAGTTTGCCGTGATTTATGTTTTATTAATATTAAAAGTGATTTATTAGCCATGAAATTCGAGAGGCGAAGTTGGCCAGCGGGGTAATGCCTTTGTCCCTGCTCGGTACGCCGTGCCGCCTGCTGCATGCGCAATTGTTTAATTACAGGTGCGAGAGGATGCGAAAAGGATGTGATGCAGGCTGACCGTATCCTTAAGCGCCCGCCGCACTGTTCATTATCCTGGCCAGGGCAGGGCAGGGCTGGCTGGCTGACTGGCTGGCCGAACTTAAGGACTAAACTGCTGCACAACGAGATTAAAATTGTAAATGACAGCTAGACTGACAGGAGCAGGAGTAGAAGGAGGAGCAGGAGCATGAGCAGTCCTATCTGCTTCTCCTGTATAGTGTCCTGTGGGTCCTTGTCTCGCGACCCTGCCTCGCTCTATTTGGCGTCGCATTTTGTCGTGTTTTTAATGAAAATTAATTAATTAAATAACGC